>NC_083319.1:21497670-21801765 GCF_963455315.2 Globicephala melas
CCCACCAATTAGAACTCTCAGAATCTAAGAAGTATATCATATAAACTTAATTTCTCCATATTCCCATTAAAGGATACAATTTATTATGTATGTTAAATATGGAAAACTACTTAAACAATGGAGATTTTATCAAAAACAAAAAAGTCTGAAGAAAAAAGTTCCAACATTAATGTGTAGAAAGGAGATACTACTTAAAAAAAAACACAGTAAAGGATATGGAAAGGGTATTTATTGCTATTGAGGCCTAAAATGTGCTTTCTAAAATTTAAAATACATCTATTGTTTCAAACAAAATTTATATGTAAATTATATAAATTAGTAGACATTAAAAATGGGCTTATAAATAAAGAATTCAGAGAATATTTGCTTTTACTTTAAGGTAGTGTATTTATTAATTTTCAAATGTCACAACTACCACGTAACTATTATGTAATTTTTTTTGGAAACAGACAAATTCTAAAGATACTTTGTCCATAGTATTGATAATTTTAAAAATCACACTAAAAAATATTTAAATTCCATACCATGAATATATAACATGTATTTCATTTATATTTCAATTCAGTAAAATCTACTGAATACCTGCTATATGCTAAACACTGTGTTATGGAGTAAATTGTATCCCTCCAAAAAGATATATTTTAGTCCTAAGTCCCACCACCTCAGAATTACCTTATTTAGAAATAGGGTCATTGCAGATGTAGTCAGTTAAGTTTGGATGAGGTCATACAGAGGTAGGGTAGGCCCTAACCCAACACGACTGGTGTCCTTAAAAGATGACAGATACACAGGGAGAAAGCCATGTGACAATGAAGGCAGAGACTGGAATTATGCAGCTGCAAGCCAAGGAACACCAAAGATTGCCAGCAAACCACCAGAAAGAAGCTAGTAAGAGGAAGGAAGGATTCCCTGCAGGTTTCAAAAGTAACATAGTCCTGCCAACATCTTCATTTAGGACTTCTTGCCTCCAGAATTGTGGGACAATAAATTTCTGTTGTTTTAAGCCACCCAGTTTGTGGTACTTTGCTAGGCAGCCCTAGGAAACTAATACACACTGTGTGAAGCATTCCGGAAAAAAAAGAGAAATAAAACTGGCATTCTTGACTTCAAAAAGTTTAAAGTTTAATAGTACACTATGTAAGTCAATTAATTAATAAACTATAATACAATATAAGTAAATGTTCCAGATATGGGGATAATGATTAATTCTACTTTTGGGGTGAGGAATGCAAAGGAAGTAGGATCTACTTCCCGAAAGAGGTGAAGGCATTCTGCACAAAGCCACAGTGACTTGAAACAGTATGGTGATTTTAGCCAACTATAAGGATTCAGTTATTACTGGCTGTGACCTTTAAGATGGGAACTATGGAAGAAAGATTAAACTGAAGAATAATGCAGGGGCAAAAGCACAATGGTCTTTGTGTACCATACAAAGAGCTTGGGAGTTTACTTTGTGAAGGGCCTAAATCAGAAAACAGACATGGGCCAAACTCGTATTTTATAAAGATCATTTTTCAGATAGATTAAAAGGTGGCAAGGGGCAAAGGAGTCTAGACCAGAGTCTAGACCAGAGGCCTAAGGAATTAAAAAAGAGAGGAAGAGAGGGCAGATCTGTTAGAAGATAACAGGCAGAAATTGGTGATGAATTGCTTTTGAGGAATCAGGGTGAAAAGAGAGGCTAGAATAATTCCCAGCTTTCTATCTTGAAAGCCAGGATAGATTTGTTCTCAATCAAGATAAATATCATAAGAGAAAGAGCAAACATATAGATTAGGAGTGATGATTTGTTCAATTTCCTTTAAAAAGCAATGGACTCAGGAATCACTGATTTTAACGGCATAACATGAACAGTCTATGCAACTTACACATAAAAACCTCCCAACCTATAGACAAGTATGCCTTTCTATAAAGCCTTATATGACTTTGCAAAACTATTTAAGGTAATTTGAAAAGTGGAAACCATTTCAGTAGACTTTCAAAGTCATTTTAATCAGGTTTCCTGGGTGAGAGTATAAAATATGTGCCTTCAGAGAGATTCACTGGTTCATGTAACTTAGTTCCCTGAGTCAAATGTAAAGTGTCACCTGTCATCCATACTTTCAACAAACATGTATTAAACATTGTGAAGCGCTGGCTGAATCCTGGAAAGAGAAGGGTGACAAAGGCAGATTGTGTCATCACAGAGCTTACAGTCTAGGAGGACAGAGAAACAATAAAACAAATAATTTCAATCAAACATAGTAAGTGCTACAACAGAGAAAGAACATGGTGTTACAGGAACACAAGGCAGGGGCATCTCACCTAGACTGAGATGAGTCAGGGAAAGTTGGCTGCCTCTCACCCCACTAGCTTCTATGTAAGCTGAGAACCAAGGGACACATAGAAGTTAGTGAGAGGCAGGAAAAGTGTCCCGTTTGAAGGCCCAGAAAATAGAGAACATGCTATGTTTGATAAAATGGAAGTTGTTCAGTATGGCTGAATGGAAGAACATAAGGAGGGGCCCATAAGGAGTGAAGAATGCACAAGATGTGTCGGAAAAGGCAGGCAAGGGCCAGATCATGAAGATCTTGTAGATCGTGTAAAAAATTCTGGGCTTTATTATAGAGATAATAAGAAAGTATTCTATGGTTATAAGTAAGAAAGCAAAGTAAAGTAAAAGTAAAAAATAAAGTAACTTAAGTAAAAAATCATCATTTTGATAATAGTTTGAAGAGATCTAAGTCAGAAGTAAGAATCCAGTTAGGAGACAGAATGTAATAATTGAGCTAAGATATATTATTGGTAACCTGCCTTGGATAGTGCAGGGATGTTAAAAGGACAATAGATTTGAAAACCAAGTTAAGAGGCAGAAGATGAAAGATTAGATATGGGAAGTGGGAGGAAGGAATAGTTTAGAGATTCTGACTTGGCCACTGAGAAAGGGTTTGGTTTATGCCATGTTACTTTGAGGTGCCTTTAAAACATCCAAAAGGACTTCCCTGGTGGCACAGTGGTTAAGAATCCGCCTGCCAATGCAGGGGACATGGGTTCGAGCCCTGGTCTGGGAAGATCCCACATGCCACAAAGCAACTAAGGCCATGCGCCACACTACTGAGCCTGCGCTCTAGAGCCCACGAGCCACAAGTACTGAGCCGACATGCCACAACTACTGAAGCCCACGCGCCTAGAGCCTGTGCTCCGCAACAAGAGAAGCCGCCACAATGAGAAGCCCGCGCACCACAACGAAGAGTAGCTCCCGCTCGCCACAACTAGAGAAAGCCCACACACAGCAACGAACACCCAATACAGCCAAAAATAAATAAATAAATAAATTTATTTAAAAAACCCCACAAACATCCAAAAGGAGGTATCAAATAAAGTTGGATAGACACATAGATCAGTATCAAAAGATTGATAAAAGGAATGATGCAAAACATCTATGAACATTTTTGCACAATCATAATATATAGGATAAAAACTGGACACACAAAACGACATTAATGATAGCCTGATCTAAAAAAAAAAAGAAAAGCGGTTATGAAGAACCTAGGAGTAGGACAGGAATAAAGACGCAGACATAGAGAATGGACTTGAGGACACGGGGAGTGGGAAGGGTAAGCTGGGACAAAGTGAGAGAGTGGCATGGACATATATACACTACCAAATATAAAACAGATAGCTAGTGGGAAGCAGCCGCATAGCACAGGGAGATCAGCTCGGTGCTTTGTGACCACCTAGAGGGGTGGGACAGGGAGGGTGGGAGGGAGGGAGACGCAAGAGGGAGGAGATATGGGAACATATGTATATGTATAACTGATTTACTTTGTTATAAAGCAGAAACTAACACACCATTGTAAATTGTAAAGCAATTATACGCCAATAAAGATGTTAAAAAAATGCATTAGATAGAAAAGGATAAGCTGAGAATATTTTATTCCATCAAAAAATAAAAATAAAAAGGCATAAACGTGGGAAAAAAATTAATTACAATTACAATGGCATTCCATTCATTCAAAATATTCCCTATGTGTTGACTAGCAGTATTATTCAATCACATTTTAAAAGTTGTTTTCCTGTCAATGAACATGATTTGACATGATGATTCATGCTTTACAGCCCATTCAAAGAAGTGGAAAAACTGAAAATTCTATCTCAAAGTGAGTGATGTTAACATTTTTAGCTGTCTTTAAATTCCCACAGCCTCATTCTCCTGATGGAATTTTCCAGAACTTAAGGAGTAGCAGGGCCTAATAATGAAGAATCTGTCCCAGATGCTGAAAATACAGCCCCACCTTGCTAAGTGAGCTAAAGGCAGGCTGATACCACATTTCAGAGAACCATGCGAAAACATATGCTACTCCACTGTCCACTGGAACTGCTCTGACCAAGGTCACCAATAACCTCCATGTCAACAACCTCATCTGACACTCCTCGGTTCTCTTCTTTTGGCTTCTCAGTGGCTTGGCAGAGCTGTTCTCTGCCTTACTCGAAACTCTATATCTTCCTTGGATTCCATGACACTGCCCTGATATTTTCTCTTTGCTGGGGTTCATCATCTTTTTTTCGACTTTTAAAACTATAATTTATCAGTGGTCCTAGAATTCTTCTCATATTACTGTCTTACCAGGTGATGCTCTCATCTGCCCCTACAGATCAGTTATCAGGTACATACCCTGACAATTAATATCCAAATTAATATTTCAATAAATGGCATTACCATCTCCTCACCTGCTGAAGTCCATATCCTACAAGTCACTTTTGACTCCAATATGTTCTTCACATCTCTATGTAGAGGAACCTGCAGGCCTAGTTCAATTCTAAGACCTCACCTCTGGCCACTGGTTTCCCAAATACTAGGTTTTATAAAGCTTCTGGTTTATACTACTGCTACACTTCTAAAGCTTGTAATAAAAGATGAAACATTCAGACAAGGATGCATATTCTTTATACATAGTGGATAAGCTTTAAATAAACATTTTTAATATAGTAATAAGTTAGTTAATAAGTGTGGCTATAATTACATGATATACATGGATACAGCTACATAATACATAAATTAATTCTTATATCTTTGCTGGTTCTCAGGAAGGGAGGACAGGTCTTTTTTATTATTGTGAAATATTTGCTCCTGGGAATGAGATTTCGAAGCTACTGTATGTATCATATTAATAGCCCCTCCATTCTGACTTCCATTTTTAGGAATGAAGATGGTGAGTACTGAAAGTGGTAATAATTGTTCCAGATAAGATGGTGAATCAGTGACAGGAATTGAGAATGTGAGTAATCTATTTTTGTTCATAAAGCTAAATATTTTAGAAACTCTGAAAAGGGCTTAACAGATATCAAGACCGCTTGAATTTCAGGGCATTGGTAATAGGACTAAACCCTTCAATTTGAGGTCATAGCATTGAGAAAATACTCAAAGAAGGAAAGAGACCATTTCCCTGAGAAATGCAAAGGAATTTAAAAATTGATATGGTTTTGGTTGAGTATTATGGTCCCTTTGCAAAAGCACAAAAATTTCCTTACTTTTTCATATATTTCTATAGTTCATATTCTGATTCACTGCATATTTATCTATTTTACAATTAATACTGCATCATTTAAAATTCCAGTAGCTAATATGTTTTTATATTTGGGAAGGTAAATCCCTCCTCGTTATCCTTATTTTTCAAAACTGTTTTCTGATTCCTAATTTTTATGGCAAAGCTTCCAATGTTTAACGAATTAAGTATGATATTAGCTATTTGTTCCTAATAAATTTTCTTAACTATGTTAAAAATGTTTTCTGGGCTTCCCTGGTGGTGCAGTGGTTAGGAGTCTGCCTGCCAGTGCAGGGGACATGGGTTCGATCCCTGGTCCAGGAGGATGCCACATGCCGCGGAGCAACTAAGCCCGTGCACCACAACGACTGAGCCTGTGCTCTAGAGCCCGCGAGCCACAACTACTGAGCCCGCGTGCCTACAGCCCGTGCTCCGCAACAAGAGAAGCCACCACAATGAGAAGCCTGTGCACAGCAACAAAGACCCAGTGCAGCCAAAAATAAATTCATTTTTTAAAAAATTTTTCTATGTTTCTTAATTAAAGAATGTTGGATTTTATCAAGTATTTACTCAACTATACATTTGATCTTCTTTTTCCTTTTTTACATCATAAGTTACATTTACAGATTTCTCACTGTTGACCCACCTTACATTCCTACTGCTACTTCTCAATTTCTGTCACTAGCCCCTCACCTTCTCTTTCACCTTTAAAACTAAGTTCATCAGTGGTTCTGGCACTCTTCTCATGGTGCTGTTTTACTAGATTATGTTTTCGTCTACCTCTGTCAATCTGGTTAGCAGATATATATTCCCCAATATTTTCCTAAATAATACCTCAATAAATGGCATCACCATTTTCCCAGCTGCTGAAGCCCAAATTCCAGATTTAGATTTCTAAATATTTTTTAGGATTTGAGGATCTTTACACAAATACACTGCCCGGGGGCTCGACAGCTGTGAGCCAGGCATCTTCTTGCTCTGTAATCCTTTCCGAAGCACTGAATGCAGACTATTGGAGAGTAGAAACCTTGACCAGCACTGTGTCTTCAACACCTTTAACAAGCATGACACACAGAAGGCATTTGATAAATATTGCACAAATAACGAATGATTACCTACTGAATGAACAAACTCAACTGAGTTCTCATGAATTCTTTAATTTGAAATATGCTACTCACCTGTTCTACCTGTCACCTAAACTTTAGCACTGTGTCTCCTCTGCCCCACTACCTCCTGCCCAACCTGACAAGAGCAGTTGCTACTCCTACCCACTCGCGAACAGGATTTCATGAAGCATAGAAGCAGTTCAGAGAAGGAGGGTGGGCTGTCAACAACCCATGTGGAATATTCACTGGCTACACCTCCTTCAACAAGTACGCATCATCTTTAATTGTAATCATACACTACTGAAAACTGACCCAGAAAGCCTGCTACGATCTTTTGCCTAGCTCACTACAGAAGTCTTAAGTGAAGAAGGCTGAATAATATCCAATTTACAATAAAATCAAAGAGTAAAACTACAGGCCTGTGAATGAAGTAAAGAGTATGTGCATATGTCAGTGTGAGTATTAGGTGGTAAACTTTGTAAAACCGTGCCCTGCTCCACTCCAAGAAACTCAGCCGGGGGCTACTGGCTTTGAAGGCAGTAGACGTTGCTCTGGGTACAAAAAAATGGTAGGGAAAAACTAACAGCTAGGTCTCTCTTGGAAGTATAGGGGCAGGAACCGACAGGCAGTTTAGCTTACCAAGGGAGATATGAGAGGTCATGGCGTACTCTACTTCACTAGGCTCCCAAGAGGTACCTAGTGAAGTCGGAGAGTGAACATCATGACCACCAATTATGTGTGCTGCAATGCCTGAGGCCTGTTTGTTCCTTAACTCTCTCACTTGCCTGGCCTCTGCTCCTGGGATCTCAGGAACATCCATGGTGACTAAAACTATGAGCTCACTCACTGTCAATATCCCTTCAAAATGCTGCCTGGAGGTAAGCTCTAAGGTAGATGCTCTGTGCCCAGGAGACAGTACCAGCAACCCCGACTCCCACCTCCAAACCAGGCCTTGCTGCTCCAATTTTTGGAAGAATCTTCTCTTCTTTTGGGGGAAATTCATCTACTAATTTTTGCAGGGGGTAGGGGCAGGGAGAAGATTTTTCCTTGGCTTGTGCACGGTGGTCAGCAGTAATCAGTCTGATCCCGTCTTCTTCCCTTCTTCCAGATTTTTGTGTTTTTGGTTGTTCTACCGAAGTCCTCTTTTCTTGTTTTCCAGGGTTCCCACAGATTTTAATACATGGCATTTCACTTGGCTTTAAGAGATGAGTAGAACCTTTAGCTCAGTTGACTGCGAGTCAATGCACAACTGGAGAAACACTGCAACAGTGATTCTCAAATCAAGCCGTACACTGAAATCACCTAAGGTTCTTGTTCGAAAAAACAGGGCTTGTTTCTTAGCCTAACTCTGAAGATTCTGATTCTGATTCACTGACCAAGAGCTTGGGCTTAGGCATCCAGTGTTGAGTGACTATCATGTAGGAATCTTCATTTGAGAACCACGGTTCTACACATGACTTTTTAATGATGGATAAAGTATAATTAACCAAGCCTTTACTTTTAGACATTTTGCTTACTCTGATTCCATGCAATGTAAGTGCTACAATAAACATCTTTCTATATCAACCTTTTTATGCCTCTGTGTCATTCTGATAAAGCCTAGACATAGAGCCAAAAGCAGAGACTTAATTCTTTTGGTCAAATTACCTTCAAGATAGGGTCTACCACAGATGGCTCCCAACTGTAGTACATGATAGCATCTATTTCCTTACCTCTCTGCCTCTGTACGATAGTATTGTTTTTTAAAATAATTGCTAACTTTAGAGGTAAAATGACATATTTAAAAAAATAAATTTATTTATTTGTTTTTATTTTTGGCTGTGTTGGGTCTTCGTTGCCGTGTGTGGGCTTTCTCTAGTTGTGGCGAGCGGGGGCTATTCTTCGTTGTGGTGCGTGGGCTTCTCTTTGTCATGGCTTCTCTTGTTGCCGAGCACAGGCTGTAGATGCACGGGCCTCAGTAGTTGGGGCATGCGGGCTCAGTACTGTGGCTCTCTGGCTCTAGAGCACAGGCTCAGTAGTTGTGGTTCACAGGCTTAGTTGCTCCACGGCATGTGGGATCTTCCCGGGCCAGGAAGTGAACCCGTGTCCCCTGCATTGGCAGGCGGATTCTTAACCACTGCGCCACCAGGGAAGCCCAATGACATCTTTTTGATCTTACGTAAATGACATCTTTTTGAGTTATTCTATAATTGTAAAAATACTTATTCATTCAATAAGTATTTCTTGAACACTTATCAGGCCTTGTGAGCAAAAACAAACGTGGTTCTTACTCTAGCTTATGTAGAAAGTATCATTAATACAATAATCAAACAAATAAACCTAGTAAATGGTACTTATTATTATCACTGTGATAAATGATGCCATTAAATCTTATAAAGCAGAAACTTAACCTATTTAGAAATGTCAGAGAAAGCTCCCCTGAGAATTGAAGTTAACAATAAAGATAACAACACACACTGACATAGCACTCATTATGTGCCAGGTTTCATTCTAAGTACATCAGATATACTAATGCATTGACCTTTATGAAGAGGTACTAAAATTATCTCCATTGTACAAATGAGAAAACTGAGTCAGATAGTTTAAGAAACTTGTCCAATGTCTCAAACCTAGTAAATAAAGGAGTCAGGACTCAAACCAAGGTAGCCTGCCCAAGTCAGTGCTACTAACCACTACACTATACTATCTCTCAGGTGATGTTCCTGAACCCAGTATCCACACTCAGTGTGCTCCCCAGCCCCTTGCCCCATCAGAAAGGGATGATGTGCTGCAGTGCTCCAAAAGAATGGGACTCAAGCTCTATGCTGACTCGAGCTCCTGAGTTATTTAGGAATATTAAGGATGATAGCTCCTCCCTTTCACTTCACAGCTGCATCCATTTCTCCATAACCCGTAGGTGCTGGAGAAGGAAGGGGGAGGACTTTCCTTGTTTTAAAATCAGTAATCCCCAATTAACCCATGTTGATGTTTTCCTGGTAATCATCTCCACATTATAACATATTTGAACATTAAGCACCACTGTTTCATGAGGACGTGGGGGAAAAAAATCCATTGATTTCTGATGTACAGACTTCTCAAGCTAAGAGTAATTGCTTCTTGTGATGACCCTGCCTGACACAGACCTGGTGCCCATAGGCTGGCAATTTATTCTTTTTTTTCTTTTTTTTTTAATTGGCAATCTATTTTTATACTTTCATGTACGTTGGGCCTGTAAACACTAAGGATGGATTACTTTGAACACAATGTAAGCAGACAAGGCATTAGAAACACGGGAACTGTAAAGGCTTAAAACTCAAAACCCAAAAGCCTCTGTCAGTCTGCTAAACTTTTGAAAGTTCAAAGTAGGACAGCTTAAAAAAACACACTCCAGGGATTTCTGTGAGGAGCACTCACTCACTTTGGGCCCTGAATGGGTTAGTGAGCTAAACTGTCAAGCAAATTATTGAGCAAACAGTCACTACTCCCACAAAGTACAGGAGTCCTCTTTATCCAGACACATTAACTATGACCCTATAATCATGACACTGTGAAGAGAAGCAAAAGCTGTCATACACAAAAATATTCACTAATGAGCTGCCCAGTCCCCATTCAAACTCCCCCTCTAAATACTAGAGTCTACTTCTGGGAACCTGTTTATGTCACTCTCTCATTTTTGGATGCTGCAAATACCTGACCATATATAAGCAGGATGAATGTAAACTGAAACTACAAACTTTTCCAAAAACGCAGGATTTGAACAAGTTGCTGAAAAAATGCTGGAGATCTGATTTAATCATATGCAAAGCCACTTTTACAAATTAATGTCTGGCATACTTAGACCAGATAGCAAATGTGGGGAATTCTCAAAGATGATACAACAGATATTTCAAAAAAGAATGAATTAAAATTTTCTCTTTGGAAAACCGAAGAAACCAAGGGATATTTCCACAACAGCATTGCTTTTCCTGACCTGGCTTAGTGAGATGAAATTGGTGAAGGACACTGTATTCTGCTTATATAATTTTGTCAGAAAAGCTATACCCCCCAAATGAACATTCAAGCCACTTCTTGTTCATTCTAAAGATTAGCACAGAGCTTCGATTATATAGATCTTGTTAAATACAAGATTTTTAAAAAACTATTAATAATTTTTTTTTAGTTGAAGCCTATACAGTATCAGTGTTAAAAAAGGAATGAAATTCTAATACATGCTACAACATGGATGAACTTTGAAGACTTTATGCTAAGTGAAATAAGCCAACCACAGAAGGACAAATACTGTATAATTCCACTTATAAGAGTTACCTCGGGGACTTCCCTGGTGGTCCAGTGGGTAAGACTCTGTGCTCCCAATGCAAGGGGCCCAGGTTTGATCCTGGTCAGTGAACTAGATCCCACATGCATGCCGCAACTAAGAAGTCCGCACACTGTAACTAAAGATCCTGCACGCCGCAACTAAAGATCCCACATGCTGCAACTAACACCTGGCACAACTAAAATAAATAAATAAATAAAATATTTTAAAAAAAGAGTTACCTGCAAGAGTCAAATTCAAAGAGACAAAGTTGAATAGTGATAACCTGGGGCTGGGAGAGACTGGAATGGAGAGTAACTGTTTAACAGGTACATTAAATTTTTAATTTCAGATGATGAAAGTTCTAGAGATGCATTGCACAACAATGTGCAATGTGAATATACTCAGTAACACTGAACCATACACTTAAAAATGGTTAAAATGGTAAATTTTATGTTATGTATATTTTACCACAATTAAAAAAACCTTGTAATAAAGCAGGAAGAAATATAATTTCCTTAACCTTAAAAAAAAAAAAAACTGATGCAGTAAAAGGTTAATTCAGCAGGCTAGGGTTGCTCAAACCCTGAATATTCAATGAAAGGAGAATTAATCCTTGACAAGCTCCTGGGAGATGACCCCTAAGTTCATGGAATATTTTGCCTGATGAGACTGTTTTGTATGCCTGAGACTTAGGGCCACACTGTACCAGCCTGATCTATGGGGGCTGGAGACTAAGTAGCTAAGGTCAGTCACATGAGCATTGCATGCTTATGTGACTGACTCTCAACAAAAACCCTGGACACCAAGGTTCAGGGAGCTTCCCTGGTTGACAAATATGTGCCATGTTTTGCTGGGAGAACTAAGTGTGTCTTCATGTGACTCCACTGGGAAGGCACACCTAGAATCTTATGCATGGTTTCTCCTGGACTTCACTCATCTGCTTTTTCCCTTAGCTGGTTTTAATCTATATTCTTCCACTGTAACAAACTGTAACTGTGAGTATAATAGCTTTCTAAGTACTGTGAGTCCTTCTAGGAAGTCATCAACCCTGGGAGTGGTATTGAGGACCCCCAATACAAAGCCCCAGTCAAGTCCACTCACTAGCTACTATAAAATTTTCATCCCTACTTTAAGTGGGTTCACTTTAAATGTCCTTTCAGTGCCAGTTATCCTCAGCTAACAAGGACCTCCATAACATAGCTTCATCAACGATCCTTAGTAGATGGGTAACCAAGAGTTCTGACTTGCTAGAATGGATGTTCTCAGCCACAGTGCTTTACCATGGGTATCTACTGATAAACTGAGACTTGTTACTAGTTATAAAACACCAGAGTACATAAACTGTTTACCTGTTAGTGGATTGACATTAGTGTGTATTTAGGGTTTGCCTACAGTAAAATCACTCTCTGTTAGAGGCTCCAAAGAGCCAAAGAGAAGACACTGCAATTTTCTCAACATGGCGTTTTGTGGCCTCTGGATCTGGACTCTACCAGTGAGGCTGACTGCTCAAGATTAATTCCTTCCCATTCAAAACCTGAGCTCCAACCATATTAATTCATTCTAGTTCTCCAATCTATGGTATCTTAACTCCAGATCTTTACAAATACTGTCTTTTTTTGGGGGGTGGTGGTGGTGGTAGCTAAACATCATCGTACTCAATCTCTGCAACTTGATTTAGAACAAGGTTTTTCACCCCTCAGCAACACTGACATTTGGGCAGGATAATTCTTTGTGTGGGGACTGTTCTGTGCATAGGATATTTTACAGCATCCTTGGCCTCTACCCACTAGAAGCCAGTAACTGCCCCCCCCCAACTCAAGTTGTGACAACCAAAAATGTCTCCAGATATTGTCAAATGCTTTCTTCTACACCACTTCCATTTGAGAACCACTGATTTAGAGTCATTTCTTCAACCCCTCCCCATCAAAGGCTCTGTAGTTGCCACTTCATTTGTCCCCCTGGGACTTGATGTTACTATGCTTAAATGTCCACCTCTATTAGAGTGTTAATAGAGGAGGTTTCATTAATCCACCTTGAGCATGGTTTTATTAATCATTACACTCAGCTCTGAGCCCCATGCCAGGCACATAATGAGGCCTCAACAAATACTTGTGGACTAACTAAATGGATAGGATTAGGATATGCAGAACGTGGGAATTACAGGGAGGAAACAATGTTGAGTAAATGCAAGAAGGTGGGAAATTCAGGGTGTACAAAGAACAGCAAACATCTTCATTTGCTTGAGAATGTAGTAGATTAAGGAAAGTAGCAGGACAAGTTAAGAAAAATAAATTGAAATGACATGAAGAGTTACAAAGGCCAAAAAAGAGCCTGAACCTTACTGGGAAGGAGAAATCAGAGGACTGAAACAGATGATATTTACTACACTCCCTTCCACATAAACCATTCATGAGTTTATATATTATGAAGCATGTGTTTATATATCATCCTAGCAAAAATGAGGCAGCACATCCTCTAGTGTTTCTTTGGTCAACTACTGTTCCTTACAGCAGTCCTCTGCATGTTGAAAGCCAAAGTCTGGAAATGTATAAGTTGTAGATTTTGGCACAGACTTAAGGAAATCTATCATTTCCACAAACCTCGACTCCCTGGAGTGATAGAGTAGATTACAAACATCCAACTTTTAGTGTGCTGAACTGGGATTCAACACCTGTGGGCTGCATGTCCCTTCACCAATCTTGATTCATTTATTTATTTATTCAACACCAATAACTCAATGTCTATTCTCTTCCAAGCACTGTGCTCTGTGCCAGAGATGCAGCATTAAATAAGACAGCTGTTATCCCTACTCCCACTGAGTTTAAAGTCTAGCAAGAAATGCCTACAATTAAACAAGCAATTACAAAACAGTATGTCCATTATAGTGAGGAAGTAGAACTTAGGGTTCTTCATCAGTAAAATAAAGGGGCTGAATAGTGGTCTCTCAGGATCCTCTCTCGGATCTGACATTTACTTCAAGCCTAACAATATGTAAAAATTTAAAAATTTTTCAAGTGGCTAGACATTTTCCTCCATTTTATAGTAAAGAAGACTCCAGACATGAAAAGGGCTAAGAAACAAATCTAATATACTGTGAAACTGTGAGAAGCAGAATTTTAGTGCACAAAGATTGGGTACACAGAAGAAAAGAGGACATCTTCATTAAGACAACAGAGACAAGGGTGCACATCTACCTCCTTTACCTAATTAATGGCAAGACAGCAAAACAAACATCATAGAGAATGTAAATACTGTAGGAAAATCTATGTTCCAATGACTTGATAGTTCAGCTAAAATCTCTTATAAATATTATAAGTATTTCCATGACAGATACTTCATATATTTATTCCTTAAAAATATAAAGATTAAGCATCTTCTATGTACAATAAATTTTGCTAGATGCTATTATACCACAGTAAGCATAAATCAGACATGAATACGGCCCTTAAGAAGCTTGCTGTTTAGCAGTAAAGTTAATGAAGGAGTTAAGCATTTTACAGAATTCTTTATACAAACCTCTGAAACTTAGTATCACATTCAGAACATCAATATAAACAAGGTGATCACAAGATCTGGCCCACTCAGCATCTATTTACATTTAATGGTTAATTTTTTGCTCGGATATGTACGTGAAGTAGATGGTTATTTCTGAGTACCCATTGAATGTAAAGGGATTTAAATAATATCTGGGCTTTTTTCCCCCAAAAGATGTGCCTATAATGTGTGTTTTTTATAAATGGGTTGAAAATTTTGGGTTGTTACTAACAGGACGCGTCTGGATGAGCAATGTTCAAGCTGTCCAGAGCTTCAATCTGCTTAAGGTGGACAAAAGCCATGAAGAATGCTTGATTGATAAAATCTCAGGCAAACTGTGTGAAGCCTCAGAATTCCTTTCTGAACTACCAAATTACAAAGATGAAGTAAGAAACTACAAAGCAAGTCATGCGATTTCCCAGTTTCCCTCCACTTTGAGTTAAGCTCTATTGCTTTACAGACGGTAACTGGATCAAACTCCCCAGCCCCAAAATATGACCAAATCATCAAAAGAAAATAGTAAACTTTAGAGCATCATCAGCTCCAAGTTTGAAAAGATGTTAAATTATCCTATAGCAAAAGAAAGAGATGTGTCTCCCAGATACACCCTAGATGTATTTGCAATCTAATATAAGTGGCACCCACTTGTTGATGTTGCTGTGAATGTCAAATGAGAAGGTATGGTAAGCACCTATTATTTAGTTATCTGGCACTTGACTAAGAAGAAAAGATCCAGATCCCTTAGTGGTCTTGAAAGCCCATTCTAAACTGACCCCATTCCAACTTTTCCATTCCATATCTAAACTAAAATCCAGTAATAAATATTAGATGACAGCCCTTTTAGTTGTATTCATATTTATTTTGTATTTTGTTGCTAAAGCTTCCTTTTAACCAGTATATTTGTCTCAAAACACAGATGTGTTGCTTAATATCTATTAGTATTTAATATACAATAACTAATACTCCTTTCATCAAAAAAGACTTTGAGCATGAGTTATGTGTCCACAAAAAGCACAAGAATATTAATGGTAGTATTTGTGCATCTTACTATATATAAATTATACCTTAATTTTTTTTTTTTTTGCAGTATGCGGGGCTCTCACTGGTGTGGCCTCTTCCATTGCGGAGCACAGGTTCCGGACGCGCAGGCTCAGCAGCCTTGGCTCACGGGCCTAGCCGCTCCGCGGCATGTGGGATCTTCCCGGACCGGGGCACAAACCCGTGTCCCCTGCATCGGCAGGCGGACTCTCAACCACTGCGCCACCAGGGAAGCCCTACCTTAATTTTTAAAAAGGACTCAAGGTGCAGGGGCAGTGAACGGAGTTTGGTTTCAAACGTAGGAAGTCTAACCCTATACCACCCTTTATTACTAAACTACACAGTCTCATGAATGTGAGCCCAAGGAGAATGAAGAGAACTTGAAACAACAGTGTCTGGCTACTGCCTGGCATAGCAGTCATACTTACTTCTAACAGGTGCCATCATTTCTTTAGTATCGTTAATCAGTCTACTCTGAGTACTCAGATAGCCTAAGCTGTTTTCAGTATCCTCTCTTTCTTGTCTTGGTTTCCCCAGAGTACATTTTGTAATAAATAATGATTCAACTCATGTTGAGAGAGAGGGCTCTAAATTAATTTGTCAAAAACTATTCAATAGAAGCCTATTCATAAACAGACCAATTCACTAAATGTAACAAGTTTATACTTTCATTCTTTGAAGATTCCAGTAAAATTTTATTTGCTTCATAGCAGTATTTTAAGAACTATTTAATTTGTAAAAAGCAAAGGGCTATAGAGTGGTTTAATTTTCCTATAAATATATTCTTCACAAATATATTCAGTAAATGTGAATATATTCTTTATAATGATTATATTCATGAATATACCCTCCTCATGAATATATTCATGAATATATTCTTCTTTGCCCTATTGGGAAAATGTTTTAATGCAGGTTAAAATTAATGAATACCAATATATTCATGAACATTTTCATAAGTTTATATTCATATTCAGGAGCTATGTTCTTGACCATATTGGGGCATTTTTGAACCTGGCTTAAAATTTAATGAATATCAATATACTCATTATGACTATATTCATATTTTTTAAAATAAATTTATTTATTTTATTTATTTTTATTTTTGGCTGTGCTGGGTCTTCGTTGCTGCGTGCAGGCTTTCTCTAGTTGTGGCGAGCGGGGACTGCTCTTTGCTGTGGTGCTCAGGCTTCTCATTGCGGTGGCTTTTCTTGTTGCAGAGCACAGGCTCTAGGCATGCGGGCTTCAGTAGTTGGGGCATGTGGGCTCAGTAGTTGTGGCTTGCAGGCTCTAGAGTGCAGGCTCAGTAGTTGCGGCACATGGGCTTAGTTGCTCTGCAGCATGTGGGATCTTCCCGGACCAGGGCTCGAACCCGTGCCCCTTGCATTGGCAGGTGGATTCTCAACCACTGTGCCACCAGGGAAGCCCCAAGACTATATTCATATTTTCATCAGTATATATTCATATTAATGGCCTGTACTCTTTACCATAATGTGAAATTTTGAGCTCAGTTTAAAATTTAATGAATATCAATAGATTTGTTAAGAATATATTCATAAGAATATAATTATATTCATTGTATATATTCAAGAAGAGTATATTCAAGAGGCATATATTCAAGAGTATATATTCAAGAGGCAACTAATCTATCCAATAATTTTAACCTTTGACAAAATGAACATCCCTTAAAACAGTGCTAAGAATGTATTTGTTTTTATTGGTGAACTGGCATGCTTTCTTCTAGAAGGGCTTTTATCTCTAAGCATACATTGGCCCTAGGATTTACCCAGTGAAACCTATTTGGTCATGTACCAGTGTTGTCCCAGTATTTCTCAGATCTCTCTGTTTTTCTTTTATTCTAACACATTGATTTGGAACATATTCAGGACATTTTGCCTGAATATAAGAACTTCTAGCAGACCCATCAGCTGATTATTACTCTCTGTCTTCAGTAATCATTTCTGTTCTACTTTTTAGAATTGTTTTTCATCAGATTTATTTTCCATTTAATTCTCTGATTTGATTGCTCTGTTTTACCTATTTTAATGTTAGAAGAAAACTTCCTTAACCTAATAAATAGTATTTATCAAAAAACATAAAACCTTAAAACTGGAACAAGAGATGAGCCTGCCATCAAAAATTACAAATAAGCAGTCTATTCATGATTATTATTCAAACTGTTCTAAATGTGCTACCTAGCTCTGTCATACAAGGACACAATGAGAAGATGCCTACGAATGAGGAAGAGCGATCTCATCAGACTTCGAATCTGCCAGTACCTTGACCATGGACTTCAGAGCCTCCAGAACTAGCGCCCAAAACTTAATGCTTTTTTATGATTAAAAATATTCTGGAGAGCAGCCAAGATGGCGGAGCTGAAGGACCCTAAGCTCACCTCCTCTCATGAGCACAATCTGTAGAACCATCATTAAAAAAGACTGAAAACGGGACTTCCCTGGTGGTCCAGTGGTTAAGACTCTGGGCTCCCACTGCAGGGGGCACGGGTTCAATCCCTGGTCAGGGAACTAAGATCCCACAAGTCGCGTGGCACAGCCAAAAAAAAAAAGACTGAAACCTACCAGAAAAGATCCTCTACAACTAAAGACATAAAGACGAAACCACTGGTAGGAGGGGCGGACTCATGATAAAATCAAATCTCATACCCCCTTGGTGGGCGACCCAGAAACTGGAGAATAATTATATTACAGAGGTTTTCCCGCAAGAGTGAGAGTTCTGAGTCCCACTGTCAGGCCTCCCAACCCCAGGGGGTCCAGCACCCAGGAAGAGGAGCCCCCAGAGCATTTGGCTCTGAAGGCCAGTGGGGCTTGACTGCAGGAGCTCCACAGGATTGGGGGAACTAGAGACTTCATTCTTAAAGGGCACACACAAAATCTCACATGCACAGGGACCAAGGGCAAAAGCAGTAATCTGATAGGAGCCTAGGCCAGACCTACCTGCTGGTCTTAGAGGGTCTCCTAGGGGGTCATCTGTGGCCCACCCTGGGGACTTCGACACTGGCAGCAGATATACTGGGGAGCATTCATCTGTGTGAGCTCCCTTGGAGGCCGACATTTTGGCACCAAGACTGGCCCCACCCAACAGCCTGTAGGCTCCAATGTTGGAACGCCTCAGGCCAAACAACAAACTTGGTGGGGACACAGCCCCATCCATCAGTAGACAGGCTGCCTAAAGACTTCCTGAGCCCACAGCTGCCTCTAGACATGCCCCTAGACATGGCCTTGCTCACCAGAGGACCAAGACCCAGCTCCACCCACCAGGGGCCAGATACCAGAAGCAAAAACTACATTCCCACAGCGAGCAGACCGAGCCTGCAAATGCAGGCCAGACACTACCCTAGGACCAGCTGGCCCCTGGTCCTCGGGTGATGAGAAGGGAGCGTGCATTGCTGGGATGCACAGTATGTCTCCTACAGAGGGCCACTTCTCCAAGGTTGAGAAACATAACCAACCTACCACATACATAAAATATAGATAGCTGTTCAGACAAAATGAGGTGACAGAGGAGTATGTTTCAGACAAAGGAACAAGATAAAACCCCAGAAGAAGAACTAAGTGACATGGAGATAGACAATCTACCCAAGAAAGAGTTCAGAGTAATGATCGTAAAGATGATCAAAAAACTTGGGAGAAGAGGGGCTTCCCTGGTGGGCCAGTGGCTAAGACTCTGCCCTCCCAATGCAGGGGACCCGGATTCGTTCCCTCGTCAGGGAACTAGATCCCACATGCCAAAACTAAGAGTTCGCATGCCTCAACTAAAGATGCTTCATGCCGCAACTAAAGATCCCACATGCCCAAAAGATCCCACATGCCGCAAGGAAGATCTCGCATGTGGCAATGAAGGTTCCACATGCTGCAACTAAGACCCAGTGCAGCCAAATAAATATTAAAAAGAGAAGAATGGATACACAGAGCAAGAAATTAGAAGTTTTTAAAAAATGTGCTACCCTATGCAATGAGGCAAGATAATAGACAAAAATACAAAGAATAAAAAAACCATCATTATTTCCAAATAAAATGTCTGTCTACCTAGAAAATGAATTTTTAAAATGGATTAGTAAACAGAGAATTTCAAATTCCAAATAGCTTAAAATTTTAATTTAAACAAAACCAAAAGGACTAGAAAAAATAATTTTATAATTTTGGAATGCTTAACGCATTTACACTTTAATTAAATTTAAATTATTTAACTGTGGTTTTAAATTTTAATATGTAAATATTTCAATAATGTTATCATAGAAAACATTCTAATAGCACTTTTCTTAAATTTTTATTATTATCAAATATAGATAAAAGTTGGGACTTCCCTGGTGGGCCAGTGGTTAAGACTCTGTGCTTCCACTGTGGGGGGGACGTGGGTTCAACCCCTGGTTGGGGAACTAGGATGCCACATGCTGCGTGGCGTGGCAAAACAAAAACAAACAAAACTAAAACTAAAAAACCCCAACACTTGAGAACCCGTGTTTCATTCTGTGTAAATTATACCTTAATTAAAAAACTCAGGGGCTTCCCTGGTGGCGCAGTGGTTGGGAGTCCGCCTGCCGATGCAGGGGACACAGGTTTGTTCCCCGGTCCAGGAAGATCCCACATGCCACGAAGCGGCTGGACCCATGAGCCATGGCCACTGAGCCTGCGCGTCCGGAGCCTGTGCTCTGCAACGGGAGAGGCCACAGCAGTGAGATGCCCGCGTATCGCAAAAAAAAAAAAAAAAGAATTCAGGCACTCAAAAATAATTTTTAAAAAATAGGTAAAAGTTGATAGACTAGTAAAATGATCACTCGTATAACCCTCACATAGAATCAACTATTGTTAATATAATAAAACATTATAATGTAAATTTTAAGTATTTTGGTTTTTTTCTAATACCTGATCATAGTAAAATATTCAGATAGTATACAGCAAAAGCTAAAACATGGACAGACCTTGAAAACAGTATCTTAAGTGAAATAAATCATATAAAAAGGACTACAGTCCGGGAAGATGGCGGAAGAGTAAGACGCGGAGATCACCTTCCTCACCACAGATACACCAGAAAAACATCCACACGTGGAACAACTACAGAACACCTACTGAACGCTGGCAGAAGACCTCAGACCTCCCAAAAGGCAAGAAACCCCCCACATACCTGGGTAGGGCAAAAGAAAAAAGAAAAAACAGAGACAAAAGAATAGGGACGGGACCTGCACCAGTGGGAGGGAGCTGTGAAGGAGGAAAGGTTTCCACACACTAGGAAGCCCCTTCACGGGCAAAGACTGCGGGTGGCGGAGGGGGAAAGCTTCGGCGCCGTGGAGGAGAGCGCAGCAACAGGGTTGCGGAAGGCAAAGTGGAGAGATTACCGCACAGAGGATCAGGGCCGACCAGCACTCACCAGCCCGAGAGGCTTGTCTGCTCATTCGCCAGGGTGGGCGGGGCTGGGAGTTGAGGCTCCGGCTTCGGTCAGGGCACCGGGAGAAGACTGGGGTTGGCGGCGTAAACACAGCCTGCAGGGGGTTAGTGCGTCACGGCTAGCCGAGAGGGAGTCCCGTGAAAAGTCTGGACCTGCTGAAGAGGCAAGAGACTCTTTCTTCCCTCTTTGATTCCTGGTGCGCGAGGAGAGGGGATTAAGAGCGCTGCTTAAAGGAGCTGCAGAGATGGGCCTGAGCCGTGGCTAAAAGCGCGGACCCCAGAGACCGGCATGAGACGCTAAGGCTGCTGCTACCGCCACCAAGAAGCCTGTGTTCGAGCACAGGTCACTATCCACACCCCCCTCCAGGGAGCCTGTAAAGCCCGCCACTGCCAGGGTCCCGGGATCCAGGGACAACTCCCCCGGGAGAACGCACGGTGTGCCTCAGGCTGGTGCAACCGTCACGCTGGCCTCTGCTGCCGCAGACTCAACCCACACTCTGTAACCCTCCCTCCCCCCCGGCCTGAGTGAGCCAGAGCCCCCGAATAAGCAGCTCTTTAACCCCGTTCTGTCTGAGCAAAGAACAGAGGCCCTCCAGCGACCTACACGCGGAGGCGATGCCAAATCCAAAGCTGAGCCCCCGGGAGCTGTGCGAACAAAGAAGAGAAAGGGAAATCTCTCCCAGCAGCCTCAGAGGCAGCGGATTAAAGCTCCACAATCAACTTGATGTACCCTGCATCTGTGGAATACCTGAATAGACAACGAATCATCCCAAATTAAGGAGGTAGACTTTGAGAGCAAGATTTATGATTTTTTTCCCCTTTTCCTCTTTTTGTGTGTGTGTATATGTGTACGCTGCTGTGTGAGATTTTGTCTGTATAGCTTTGCTTCCACCATTTGTCCTAGGGTTCTATCCGTCCAGTTTTCTGAAATTTTTTTTCTTTTTTCTCTCTTAATAATTATTTTTTTATTTTAATAACTTTATATTTTATCTTACTTTATTTTAATCTTCTTTCCCTCCCTCCCTCCCTCCCTCCATCCATCCCTCCCAATTTTTCTTTCTACATTTTCTCCCTTTTATTCTGAGCCGTGCGGACGAAAGGCTCTTGGTGCTGCAGCCAGGAGTCAGTGCTGTGCCTCTGAGGTGGGAGAGCCAACTTCAGGACACTGGTCCACAAGACACCTCCCACCTCCACATAATATCAAACGGTGAAAATCTCCCAGAGATCTCCATCACAACACCAGCACCCAGCTTCACTCAACGACCAGCAAGCTACAGTGCTGGACACCCTATGCCAAACAACTAGCAAGACAGGAACACAACCCCACCCATTAGCAGAGAGGCTGCCTAAAATCATAGTAAGTCCACAGACACCCCAAAACACACCACCAGACGTGGACCTGCCCACCAGAAAGACAAGATCCAGCCTCATCTACCAGAACACAGGCACTAGTCCCCTCCAACAGGAAGCCTACACAACCCACTGAACCAACCTTAGCCACTGGGGACAGACACCTAAAACAACGGGAACTATGAACATGCAGCCTGCAAAAAGGAGACCCCAAACACAGTAAGATAAGCAAAATGAGAAGACAGAGAAACACACAGCAGATGAAGGAGCAAGATAAAAACCCACCAGACCTAACAAATGAAGAGGAAATAGGCAGTCTACCTGAAAAAGAATTCAGAATAATGATAGTAAAGATGATCCAAAATCTTGGAAATAGAATAGACAAAATACAAGAAACATTTAACAAGGATCTAGAAGAACTAAACATGAAACAAGCAACAATGAACAACACAATAAATGAAATTAAAAATACTCTAGATGGGATCAATAGCAGAATAACTGAGGCAGAAGAACGAATAAGTGACCTGGAAGATAAAATAGTGGAAATAACTACTGCAGAGCAGAATAAAGAAAAAGAATGAAAAGAACTGAGGACAGTCTCAGAGACCTCTGGGACAACAATAAACGCACCAACATTTGAATTATACGGGTTCCAGAAGAAGAAGAGAAAAAGAAAGGGACTGAGAAAATATTTGAAGAGATTATAGTTGAAAACTTCCCTAATATGGGAAAGGAAACAGTTAATCAAGTCCAGGAAGCACAGAGAGTCCCATACAGGATAAATCCAAGGAGAAATACGCCAAGACACATATTAATCAAACTGTCAAAAATTAAATACAAAGAAAACATATTAAAAGCAGCAAGGGGAAAACGGACAAATAACACACAAGGGAATCCCCATAAGGTGAACAGCTGATCTTTCAGCAGAAACTCTGCAAGCTAGAAGGGACTGGCAGGACATATTTAAAGTGATGAAAGAGAAAAACCTGCAACCAAGATTACTCTACCCAGCAAGGATCTCATTCAGATTTGATGGAGAAATTAAAACCGTTACAGACAAGCAAAAGCTGAGAGAGTTCAGCACCACCAAACCAGCTTTGCAACAACTGCTAAAGGAACTTCTCTAGGCAAGAAACACAAGAGAAGGTAAAGACCTACAATAGCGAAAC
This sequence comes from Globicephala melas, assembly GCF_963455315.2. Classification (NCBI taxonomy): domain Eukaryota; kingdom Metazoa; phylum Chordata; class Mammalia; order Artiodactyla; family Delphinidae; genus Globicephala; species Globicephala melas. The sequence goes on from NC_083319.1 coordinate 21,521,065, forward strand.
CAAAACAATTAAGAAAATGGAAATAGGAACATACATATCGATAATTACCTTAAATATAAATGGACTAAATACTCCCACCAAGAGACACAGATTGGCTGAATGGATTCAAAAACAAGGCCCATATATTTGCTGTCTACAAGAGACCCACTTCAGACCTAGAGACACATACAGACTAAAGTGAGGGGATGGAAAAAGATATTTCATGCAAATGGAAACCTAAAGAAAGCTGGAGTAGCAATTCTCATATCAGACAAAATAGACTTTAAAATAAAGACTATTAGAAGAGACAAAGAAGGACGTTACATAATGATCAAGGGATCGATCCAAGAAGAAGATATAACAATTGTAAATATTTATGTACCCAACATAGGAGCACCTCAATGCAGAAGGCAAATACTAACAGCCATAAAAGTGGAAATGGACAGTAATACATTCATGGTAGGGGACTTTAACACCCCACTTTCACCAATGGACAGTTCATCCAAAATGAAAATAAATAAGGAAACACAAGCTTTAAATGATACATTAAACAAGATAGACTTAACTGATACTTATAGGACATTCCATCCAAAAACAACAGAATACACATCTTTCTCAATTGCTCATGGAACATTCTCCAGGATAGATCATATCTTGGGTCACAAATCAAGCCTTGGTAAATTTAAGAAAATTGAAATTGTATCAAGTATCTTTTCCGACCACAACGCTATGAGACTAGATATCAATTACAGGAAAAGATCTGTAAAAAATACAAACACATGGAGGCTAAATAATACACTACTTAATAACAAAGTGATCACTGAAGAAATCAAAGAGGAAATCAAAAAATACCTAGAAACAAATGACAATGGAGACATGACAACCCAAAATCTATGGGATGCAGCAAAAACAGTTCTAAGAGGGAAGTTTATAGCAATACAATCCTACCTCAAGAAACAGGAAACATCTCGAATAAACAACCTAACCTTGCACCTAAAGCGATTAGAGAAAGAAGAACAAAAAAACCGCAAAGTTAGCAAAAGGAAAGAAATCATAAAGATCAGATTGGAAATAAATGAAAAAGAAATGAAGGAAACGATAGCAAAGATCAATAAAACTAAAAGCTGGTTCTTTGAGAAGATAAATAAAATTGATAAACCATTAGCCACACTCATCAAGAAAAAACGGGAGAAGACTCAAATCAATAGAATTAGAAATGAAAAAGGAGAAGTAACAACTGACACTGCAGAAATACAAAAGATCATGAGAGATTACTACAAGCAACTCTATGCCAATTAAATGGACAATCTGGAAGAAATGGACAAATTCTTAGATGCACAACCTGCCAAGACTGAATCAGGAAGAAATAGAAAATATGAACAGACCAACCACAGGCACTGAAATTGAGACTGGGATTAAAAATCTTCCAACAAACAAAAGCTCAGGACCAGATGGCTTCACAGGTGAATTCTATCAAACATTTAGAGAAGAGCTAACACTTATCCTTCTCAAACTCTTCCAAAATATAGCAGAGGGAGGAACACTCCCAAACTCATTCTACAAAGCCACCATCACCCTGATACCAAAACCAGACAAGGATATTACAAAGAAAGAAAACTACAGGCCAATATCACTGATGAACATAGATGCAAAAATCCTCAGCAGAATACTAGCAAACAGAATCCAACAGCACATTAAAAGGATCATACACCATGATCAAGTGGGGTTTATTCCAGGAATGCAAGGATTCTTCAATATACGCAAATCAATCAACGTGATACACCGTATTAACAAATTGAAGGAGAAAAACCATATGATCATCTCAATAGATGCAGAGAAAGCTTTCGACAAAATGCAACACCCATTTAAGATAAAAACCCTGCAGAAAGCAGTCAGAGAGGGAACTTTCCTCAACATAATAAAGGCCATATATGACAAAACCACAGCCAACATCGTCCTCAATGGTGAAAAAATGAAAGCATTTCCACTAAGACCAGGAACAAGACAAGGTTGCCCACTCTCACCACTCTTATTCAACATAGTTTTGGAAGTTTTAGCCACAGCAATCACAGAAGAAAGGGAAATAAAAGGAATCCAAATCGGAAAAGAAGAAGTAAAGCTGTCACTGTTTGCAGATGATGTGATACTATACATAAAGAATCCTAAAAATGCTACCAGAAAACTACTAGAGCTAATCAATGAATTTGGTAAAGTAGCAGAATACAAAATTAATGCACAGAAATCTCTGGCATTCCTATACACTAATGATGAAAAATCCGAAAGCGAAATCAAGAGAACACTCCCATTTACCATTGCAACAAAAAGAATAAAATATCTAGGAATAAACCTACCTAAGGAGACAAAAGACCTGTATGCAGAAAATTATAAGACACTGATGAAAGAAATTAAAGATGATACAAATAGATGGAGAGATATACCATGTTCTTGGATTGGAAGAATCAACATTGTGAAAATGACTCTACTACCCAAAGCAATCTACAGATTCAATGCAATCCCTATCAAACTACCACTGGCATTTTTCACAGAACTAGAACAAAAGATTTCACAATTTGTATAGAAACACAAAAGACCCCGAATAGCCAAAGCAATCTTGAGAAAGAAAAACGGAGCTGGAGGAATCAGGCTCCTGGACTTCAGACTATACTACAAAGCTAGAGTAATCAAGACAGTATGGTACTGGCACAAAAACAGAAAGATAAATCAATGGAACAGGATAGAAAGCCCAGAGATAAACTGACGCACATATGGTCACCTTATCTTTGATGAAGTAGGTAGGAATGTACAGTGGAGAAAGGACAGCCTCTTCAATAAGTGGTGCTGGGAAAACTGGACAGCTACATGTAAAAGTATGAGATTAGATCATCCCTAACACCATACACAAAAATAAGCTCAAGATGGATTAAAGACCTAAATGTAAGGCCAGAAACTATCAAACTCTTAGAGGAAAACATAGGCAGAACACTCTATGACATAAATCACAGCAAGATCCTTTTTGACCCACCTCCTAGAGAAATGGAAATAAAAACAAAAATAAACAAATGGGAGCTAATGAAACTGCAAAGCTTTTGCACAGCAAAGGAAACGATAAACAAGACCAAAAGACAACCCTCAGAATGGGAGAAAATATTTGCAGATGAAGCAACTGACAAAGGATTAATCTCCAAAATTTATAAGCAGCTCATGCAGCTCAATAACAAAAAACAAGCAACCCAATCCAAAAATGGGCAGAAGACCTAAATAGACATTTCTCCAAAGAAGATATACAGACTGCCAACAAACACATGAAAGAATGCTCAACATCATTAATCATTAGATTAATCAATATCATTAATCATTAGATTAATCATTAATCAAAACTACAATGAGATCTCATCTCACAACAGTCAGAATGGCCATCATCAAAAAATGTAGAAACAATAAATGCTGGACAGGGTGTGGAGAAAAGGGAACCCTCTTGCACTGTTGGTGGGAATGTAAATTGATACAGTCTTTGTGGAGAACAGTACGGAGGTTCCTTACAAAACTAAAAATAGAACTACCATATGACCCAGCAATCCCACTACTGGGCGTATACCCTGAGAAAACCATAATTCAAAAAGAGTCATGTTCCAAAATGTTCATTGCAGCTCTATTTACAATAGCCAGGAGGTGGAAACAACCTAAGTGCGCATCATCGGATGAATGGATAAAGAAGATATGGCACATATATACAATGGAATATTACTCAGCCATAAAAAGAAACGAAATTGAGCTATTTGTAATGAGATGGATGGACCTAGAGTCTGTCATACAGGGAGGGGTAAGTCAGAAAGAGAAAGACAAATACCGCATGCTAACTCATATATATGGAATTTAAGAAGAAAAAAATGTCATGAAGAACCTAGGGGTGGGCTTCCCTGGTGGCGCAGTGGTTGAAAGTCCTCCTGCTGATGCAGGGTACGTGGGTTCATGCCCCGGTTTGGAAAGGTCCCACATGCCGCGGAGCGGCTGGGCCCGTGAGCCATGGCCGCTGAGCCTGCGCGTCCGGAGCCTGTGCTCCGCAACGGGAGAGGCCACAACAGTGAGAGGCCCACGTACCGCAAAAAAAAAAAAAAAAAAAGAAAGAACCTAGGGGTAAGACAGGAATAAAGACACAGACCTACTAGAGAATGGACTTGAGGATATGGGGAGGGGGAAGGGTAAGCTGTGACAAAGCGAGAGAGAGGCATGGACATATATACACTACGAAACGTAAGGTAGATAGCTAGTGGGAAGCAGCCGCATAGCACAGGGAGAACAGCTCGGGGCTTTGTGACCGCCTGGAGGGGTGGGGCAGGGAAGGTGGGAGGGAGGGAGACGCAAGAGGTAAGAGATATGGGAACATATGTGTATGTGTAACTGATACACTTTGTTATAAAGCAGAAACTAACACACCATTGTAAAGCAATTATACTCCAATAAAGATGTAAAAAAAAAGGACTACATATCCCATTTATGTAATGGATAGAATAGGCAAATCTATAGAGACAGAATGTAGATTAATGTTTGCTTACAACCAGGAGAGAGTTTGGGGGGAAACTGGGAGTAAATGTTACTGGATACCATGTTTCTTTTTAGGGTGACAAAAATGCTCTCAAATTGATTGTGGGTGATCAGGTTCAAAATTCTATAAATATATTAAAAACCATTGAATTATACAGTTTAAATAGGTATATTTATAGTATGTGAAATATATCTGAAAGTTATTAAAAACAAGAAATTAATTACAGTGATATCAGTTGACTTCTTTTTTTAAAGGCATTCCCCAAAGTACACTTGAGTAAGGAAAGCAAGATGCAGAAAAATGTGCGTATGATTTCATTTCTGTAAAACAATGACAAAACTGCATATATGAATATGTGTACTTGTAATTACATAAGCATGGAATAAATATGGGAGGATATATACTGGGTTGTCAATATGGGTTACCCAGATAGGGGGTGTCAATGTAGGGAGAGGGTGACAAGAGTGGAAGGGAGTAGTAGCTATACAATATAAGGACTGTTTAGACAAGCTGCACTTAAAAAGAAACCCATAGGGCTTCCCTGGTGGCACAATGGTTAAGAATCCGCCTGCCAATGCAGGGGACACGGGTTCGAGCCCTGGTCTGGGAAGATCCCACATGCCACGGAGCAGCTAAGCCCGTGTGCTACAACTACTGAGCCTGCACTCTAGAGCCCATGAACTACAACTACTGAGCCTGAGTGCCCCAACTACTGAAGCCCGCATGCCTAAAGCCCATGCTCCGCAACAAGAGAAGACACCGCAATGAGAAGCCCGCGCACCGCAACGAAGAGTAGCCCCTGCTCACTGCAACTAGACAAAGCTCGTGCACGGCAACGGAGACCCAGTACAGCCAAAAATAAACAAATAAAAATAAATAAATAAATTAAAAAAAAAAAGAAACCCATCATGTGTCATGTCTGCAACTTACTTTCAAATGGTTCAGTAAGAAAGTATGTATATGCATACACACAGTTTCATACATACATATATGTATATACACATAAAGACGGATAAAGCAAATATAACCAAATATTAACCATAGTTTTTAAAATTATATGATATATAGTTATTTCTTAATTTTGAAATAATTTTGTGAACAGCTAAGTTTTGTTGCAATGATTTTGAAGGGCTACTTTGAGGGTCATTATTAAGAAAAGGCATTACGGTTTTGCAGTTCTTAATTATCGTTTTAGTGTATCATTTTAGTGTACTGTACACTCTCCTATCAATACACAAGGCAAGCTGATACCACACAGTGGCACACTAGCCAACTGGAGGAACTAATCCCACTAACAGCATGAAATGAGACTACTACCAGAATGCAGACCCTGTTTTTGATGTTGCAATCCTAACTCCAGAGCTAGGCTACCAGATACTATTGGGAATGCCACCACTATTTTATATACATATCAGAATCTTCTACTGAAACAGACTACCCCACAGGAGGCAACCATGGAAATGATCACTCCAGTCCCCATTCTCTTGCATGTCAAGATATTTCCCAGTGACAGACAAGGGTCACATTAGAAAAAAAAGAAATTTTCCTCTGGCTTAAGGCCAAAATAATGCTCCTTTGAATGTATCTCTATACATTAAGTTAGAAAGAAAAGTATATTTTTTAAGGCTTTACAAAAAGAAAAGATTTTAAATGCATCTGCCTTTTATTGTGGCACTCTTGCAAATTTTTTGAAGACTAGAATGTATCATTTGTAAATCACAATCTCCTATCTATGACCCATCCTGAGGACACCCAGAGACATCAGCCTGCAAAAGCTACTCTGCAACTTCCAAGCCTCAGTTCACCTCCCCTTCACCACCAGAAGCTAAAAAAAATCAAAAGCAAATAGATAACGTAGGTATTTTTAATCCAAAGAGGCTCCCCAAGGTATCTACTGAGCCTATCAGTCTCCTATGAGAGGAATGTGAGGCTGTCCCTCAAAATGTGGTCTGTCTGCTAGCAGCTGTGGCAGCGGCGGCAGCAGCAGCAAAAAGCCCAGGCTCTGCGGCCTTTGGGTCCTTGGGTCACCAGCTTTGCTCCACCTGAGCAGACATTACTGAAGTCATGGTTTCAATACATAAACACCGATTGTTCACCTTTATACTCTGATCAATTTGTGTGTATAAATGAAGTAAAAATCCATCAAATAAAGATTTTTAAAAATGAAATAGAATATATTCTAAATTTGTAAACTGTAAAGTATTATTATTATAAAAATAAGAACTGGTTCACCAGATCATCAGTGGAGGAAACTGACCTGAGTTATGGAATATTTTTTTAAAGGCCTTTTAACTTTCCATATCTAGAATGGTGCAAACAAATTATCACCCAATAGAAATCCTTGTAAAATGTGTTTTTTCCTAAATTTTGAAAGTGCCTTCATTTCCTCATTAAACAAGTAACACATGCCAATTTTTTAAAATTGGAAAATAACAGAAAAGCTGTGTCACACTACCTAACAGGCATTCACTAACATTAACATTTAGGTATTTTCCTTCTAGTTTTTCATTTGTATTTGGGGTCAGTCAGATTCCTTTTAAACAAAGTTGTAATGAAACTAAATATTACTATTTACATCCTGTTATCTTAAGCATTTCTCATGTTGTTGTACAATCACGTCATTCGTTATTCCATCAGCTGTAACTCAAGAATACGCTGAACATATAATACATAATGGAATTACTGACAGTTTCATAACAGTCTCTGAAATATTTAGTTAGAGATAAACATATGAAGAATTCCAGGCTTCTAAAAGCTAAACTTAATTTCTGGCAACGATGACTGGTAATTATAACCAAAAGCCAAATATTATGGAGTCCTTTTTTTAGACTAAGCAAGCTTACCACTCAGCATATATAATCACTGAAACACTTCCAGCATAATGATATCTGCTCATCTACTGGCAACCATAAACATTCCTGAAGCCCAGAGAAATGTAAAAATTCTCTAATATGATGTGCAAAGCAAAAAATTATATCTGAACAAATTGAAAGCATAAAACTGATCATAAACATAATATATTCTGAGAAAACTCATACTCATATATATTTTCATCTTTGAGAAGTAGCTATATAAATCATCACAAAAAATAAAACCAATATTGAAAAATGTTTTATCTACTTAATAATAGTCTCAAATTCATAAGCACATCAAATTATTTTCAAACTCTGTATGAAATCATTGAGGGGAAATTATTTAAAATTTCAAAAAAAAGATACTTGAGTATCCTTATAGTACCAGAAAATAAGGAAGTGCTCAAAAAACAAACGTATGGGAGTATGCCAAAGGAACACAGAAGAGCTCCAAATGGCCAAAAGTAGAAAAATTTGAGCAACAAAATAAATAAAGTAGTATTGGATTATAAACCAAAATATAAAATAAATATCCATGAGTCCATATTGATATAAATAAATGATTGCCTAGAAAAATAAATGGGAGAGTAGAAACACATCTACTGTATAGAAGAATTCAGAATAATTTATGTAAATACTGCCTCCTCAAGAAGGTGGAGCATTACTCCCCACCCCTTAAATGTGGGATCCACACAAAGACTTCCTTCCAAAAAATAAAGTACGGTGGTAGGGGTAGGGGGGAGTACTTTAGCCTGTAAAAACCTGACAAACACTACCTCAGCCAAGTGATCAAGGCCTCAACAGTGATAATGCATGTTGACAGCATGTACCATTAATATGAAGTGATAAAAATGGCACTTTACCACTGTAGTCTTCTCCCCAAGAACCCATAATCCCCATCTAATCATGAGAAAAATATTGGACAAACCCAAATTGAGGGGCATTCTCCACTCTACATTACTCCTGAAAACTGTCAAGGTCATCAAAAACAAAGAGTCTGAAAAACGGCCACAGCTCAGAGGAGCCTAAAAGGGCATGATTCCTAAATGTAATGAGGTCATGAATGCGATCCTGGACAGAAAAAGGACATTAGGAAAAAACTAAGTATTCTGAATAAAGAATAGACTTTAGTTAATAGTAATTTATCAGTATTGGTTTATTAATTGTAACAAATGTACTCTACTAATGTAAGATGTTAATAATAAGGGAAACTGGATATGGGGCATATAAGAACTCCTTGTACTATCTTCACTGCTTTTCTGTAAATTGAAAACTATTCAGAATTAAAAGTGCATATATAGATACACGTGCATATATACATATATATACACACACACACCACTGACCCTTGAACAATATGGTAGCTAATCCACATATAATTTATAGTTAGCCCTCCATATCCATGGTTCCTCCATGTCCACAGATCCAACCAACTGTAGGCCCAAAGGCCATGTAGTACTATAGTGTTTACTATTGGAAAATATATGAGTATAAGTGGACCCGTGCAGTTCAAACACGTGTTGTTCAAGGGTCAACGGTGTGTGTGTGTGTGGAGGGAGAGAGAGAGAGAGAGAGAGAGAGAGAGAGGTGTCAAAATGGACATACAGGTATAGATAGGTCATACACACATCTAAGTTCCAAGACAGCAGGGACTTTGTTTTGGTCACTACTCTATACTCCATTGTTAGAACACCTCCAGGGACTCGATAAACATTTTTGGAATGAATAAATGAACATTTATATTGTGTGACACTGGTTTTATTTCTATAAAAAGAATATGGTATAAAGGTAAAGTATCACCTAATACTGGCCAAGAAATTATAAAACATTAACATTAATGGGTCCATTCAACAAACATTTATTATATCTTTACTATAATCTAAGAACTGTGATGGATGTTGGGGATTCAAAAATAAATAAAATATATGAAATTCACAGTCTAACTCTGAGGAAGAAAGTTAAGGACCTGGATGATACATAGATGATAATGACAGAAAATGATTAAGTATAAGGTTCTTGCTTTGGGTACCACAGGAGCGCATACCAAGGGCTTCTAACCCTGCATGAGATGGTAGGTGGTGAAGGATTCATAAGCAAAGGAAGTCAAGCAGGCCCAAAACAACTGATGTGTGGGGAGACAGAGAAAAATTCTGTCTATAGGTACAAAGCATACTGTTGGATGGTGCTTGAAAGGCAAAGAGGCACCAGACTGTCAAGAGGTCTAGGGAGTCACTGGAGGGTTTTAAGGAGGTCAGTGGCACGGTGGGTGGCTTCAATACATGGCATCTCTCTGGATACACAGTAGACAGGGTTTAGGCAGAGTGTGATCAGTTACAAAGCTGTGGGAGCAGATCAGGCAAAGACGATGAAGTGCAACAGTGGGGAGGGGATAGAGCTGAGAACTATTTAGGAGGTAATAAAGGCAGATTTGGCAATTACTGAATATGGATGATGATGCCTCTTAACTCATTTCTCCATTTCACCCCTTGCCCTCTTTAATCCATTCCCCCCACAGCAGACATAATTATCTTTTTAAAACATAAAGCATATCATCTCGCTCCCCCAATTAAAACCTTCCAATGCCTTCACAGTACATATTCCAAAACTAAACTCCTTAGTGTGGTCTCCAAAAGGCAATATAATCGAGTCCCTGCTTTTTTCTCCAACTTCATCTTGTGCTACCCTCTTCCAGCTATAATGCTTTTCTTTTAATTCCTTAAATATATCAGGCTCCTTCCTATTTTAGAGCCATTATTTACGGCTGATATGTTCTTTGTCCTATGTGTTCCATGGATCTCCACTTAAATGTTACCTCCGAAGAGGCCCAAACTAAAAAGAAGGTCTCTGTCCTATCACTACCAATTACTCTCCATCACAGCAACCTGTTTCCTTCTTTGCACTTAAGATAATTCGCAAGTACAGTTGATTCTTATTATCTGCAGTAGTTATGTTCTGTAAAGTCACTCTGAACACTGAATTAGTGAATACTGAACTCCTAGAGGAAATATAGGGTTAGGTTCCTGTGAGCCTCTGGTCAAAAAATTTTCACCAACTAATCAACACATAATCTTGTTTTATCTGTGTTTCTGTTTAAAGATACCTATTCACTACACTGTATAGTGTTGATTCATGAACACTGAACTCATGGCCAACCGTGCTATAACTCATGCCTGAACAAAGCTTATCTAACAAGTATTTTCTCTGTAAGACACATCACAGCCTCTTGTGCTCAAGAACACGAGACAGCACTCTGGCACTACGCTTTGGGGCCGTAAACAGTGAAAGGACCAAAAAAAGCACAAACATGCAAAAAACGTGGCACCAAATAGACCATGAAAAGGAGACTTGTTTATAGTATGAGAGCTGAAATAAGAAGGCCAAACGTTGCCTTGTTCAACCTCAGCTGGGAATGTGTGCATCAATTCTAATTTGTCACTACTCTGTGCATGTCTGTGAATGACTACAAAAGTGCTGCAAGTACTAATTTCAGAGTTACAAATTAATGTTAGCAAGTAGGTGGCTTCACAAATACGGCAGAGGCCAGAACTGTCTGTCATTTAGCATCTGGCACTCAGCAGACATTCAATAAATATTCAGGAATAAATAAATGCATGAATGTCCAACAGGTATGTGGATACAGAAACCTGAAGGTCAATCAGAGAAGAAGCTTAAGATAAAATAATGGCATGCTAAATAATCACAGATGTGGTAAATGCTGGAAAAGAACTTAACAAGGTGTTATATGATAGGGAATTATATGGGAGACTAAATTAGGACGGTCCAGTAAGGTCGTTCTGAAAAACTGACTCTTAAGCTGAGAACTGAGAAACAGGAAGGAGCAAGTCGTGAAGCTGAGTGAGGGGAAAATTCCAGGCAAAGAGAACACTAAGTGTAAAGATACTGAAGCAGGAGAGTGTCTTAATGCCTAGAAAATACGGTCTCTTTAAAAGTTAAGATGAAAATGTGGGGTATGTAAATGTGTTAGTGCCTGAATGACTTTATCACAAACACCTCCCAAGCTTTTAGAAGCAGTAACTTCAACCTGTTTAGCACCTCCCAGAGATGTACAAAGGGGATTCCTTTTGTTAAACTCTGTAGAGAAACTTAGATAAATATGGACACCAAGACCCCTGACAGTCAAAGATTAGGATGGCACTGGGAGAATTCATCCATGGGGATATGCCAAATAAAAAACATAAAGGGAGGGCTTCCCTGGTGGTGCAGTGGTTAAGAATCTGCCTGCCAATGCAGGGGACAAGGGTTCAAGCCCTGGTCTGGGAAGATCCCACATGCTGTGGAGCAACTAAGCCCGTGCGCCACAACTACTGAGCCTGTGCTCTAGGGCCCGTGTGCCACAACTACTGAGCCCGCGTGCCACAGCTACTGAAGCCCGTGTGCCTACAGACCGTGCTCCGCAACAAGAGAAGCCACCACAATGAGAAGCCCACGCACTGCAGCAAAGAGTAGCCCCCACTCACCGCAACTAGAGAAAGCCCGCGCACAGCAACAAAGACCCAACAAGCCAAAATAAACAGATAAATAAATAAAATAAATTTATTAAAAACAAAAAAACATAAAGGGAACTTTCCAACTTCTCCTACTTCCAAGGCCCTTAATTACAGCCCCTGAATTCCTTCTCTTCTGTAGTCATCCAGGTTGAGTAAGTTGAGGGTCTATTTGTTCCTATTTTGACTATGTAATGAAATAAGTCTGCAAAACAGCAACAATAATCAAGGACACAATGTGGCTTCTCTCACTCAGAGGAAGCAAAATTGTGGAAACCTATGAGGACTAGAAAACTACATAAAAAAGAAGTACATAATCAATTCCCCTTCATATTATAGGTACTCGGCAAAATTACTTTTATATATGAATAACTATACCAATAAACACCAATAAAGGAAGAGTAATGGCATCATTAAGAACAGCCAAATAATTCAGGCCATGAACAGACCACCAGTGGTCCCCAGAATCAGTCTACTTCACCATTACAGGGGACACACCATTATGAATAAATGAAAACCACAGGAAATGCTCATTTTCTCAAGATTTCTTTGTTTACAGGGAGGTCAACTGCTGTGAATTCCAGGAGAGAATGTACTTCTAGAGTTTATGGTCCTGAGAGAATGGGCAATGGGTGAATGATGGGAAATCAGAGTAAAGGAGAAAAGGAAATGTGTCAAATGTCAATTCAGAGCCAGCACAGTAAAATGTTCTCTGTTTATTCAGTATGTAGAACACCTGACCAAATACCTTCATTGATGAAATCATCTCTGACACACCAGTTAAAGAGTCAACATGTATTAAATAAGTCTTACATACTTATTTGTGTTATAACCCTTTGTGGAGGGAATCTGGGGAAATAAAACACATGAAAGTCTCTTCAAGAAGACTGAGGTCCAAACATGGTAAATCAATTGGTAAAGAATACAATTAAGTGGGGGGACCTTCAAGATGGCAGAGGAGTAAGATGTGAAGATCACCTGCCTCCCCACAAATACATCAAAAATACATCTGCATGTGGAACAACTCCTACAGAACACCTACTGAACGCTGGCAGAAGACCTCAGACCTCCCAAAAGGCAGGAAAATCCCCACATACCTGGGTTGGGCAAAAGAAAAAAGAAACAACAGAGACAAAAGAATAGGGAAGAGACCTGCACCAGTGGGAGGGAGCTGTGAAGGAGGAAAGGTTTCCACACACTAGGAAGGCCCTTCACTGGCGGAGACCGGGGTGGGGGTGGGGGGAGCTTCGGAGCCACAGAGGAGAGCACAGCCACAGGGGTGCGGAGGGCAAAGCGGAGAGATTCCTGCACAGAAGATCGGTGCCAACCAGCACTCACCAGCCTGAGAGGCTTGTCTGCTCACCCGCCGGGGAGGGCAGGGGCTGGGAGCTGAGGCTCGGGCTTCGGAGTTCAGACCCCAGGGAGAGGACAGGTTGGCAGTGTGAACACAGCCTGAAGGGGGCTAGTGCGCCACAGCTAGCCAGGAGGCAGTCCGGGAAAAAGTATGGAACTGCCTAAGAGGCAAGAGACCATTGTTTTGGGGTGCGCGAGGAGAGGGAATTCCTTCCCCATGTGCCCACAGAAGGCAGAGCACCGCCTAAGCGAGCTCCAGAGATGGGCGCAAGCCACGGCTATCAGCTCGGACTTCAGAGACAGGCATGAAACACTGACACTGCTGCCGCTGCCACCAAGAATCCTGTGTACAAGCACAGGTCACTACCCACCCACCTGCCCCCCTCCCCCCCGGGAGCCTGTGCAGCCCCACTGCCAGTGTCTGGAGATCCAGGGACAACTTCCCCAGGAGAACACACGGCGTGCCTCAGGCTGTTGCAATGTCATCTGGTCTCTGCCGCTGCAGGCTCACTCAGCATTCCAATTACGACTACCATACCCTTCCCTCTCCCGGGCCTAAGAGAGCAAGAAAGCCCTAATCAGCCACTACTTTAACCCCCTCCTGTCTGGGCTGGGAACAGACACCTGAGGGCAACCTACATGCAGAGGCGGGATCAAAACCAAAGCTGAACACCAGGAGCTGTGAGAACAAAGAAGAGGAAGGGAAATCTCTCCCAGCAGCCTCAGGAGCAGTGGATTAAATCCCCACAATCAACTTGATGAACATTGCATCTGTGGAATACGTGGACAAAGAATATTCCCAAAATTAAGGTGGTAGATTTTGGAAGCAACTGTAGACTTGGGGTTTGATATCTGTGACTGATTTGTTTCTGATTTTTATGTTTACCTTAGTTTAGTTTTTGGTGCTTGTTATCATTGGTGAATTTATTGGTTTGGTTGCTCTCTTTTTTAAATTTATTTACTTTTTTCTTATTTTTAAAAAACTTTTTTTTCTTCCTTTTCTTCTGAGCTGTGGGACTGACAGGGTCTTGGTGTGCCGGCCTGGTGTCAGGCCTGAGCCTCCGAGTTGGGAGAGCCGAATCCTGGTCACTGGACCACCAGAGACCTCCCGGCCCCACATAATATCAATTGGCGAGAGGTTTCCCAGAGATCTCAGTCTCAACACTAAGACCCAGCTCCACCCAATGACCAGCAAGCTCCAGTGCTGGATGCCCCATACCAAACAACTAGCAAGACAGGAACACAACCCCATCCATTAACACAGAGGCCGCCTAAAATGATACTGAGTTCACAGACACCCCAAAACACACCACTGGAAGCGGCCCTGCACACCAGAAAGACAAGATCCAGCCCCACCAACCAGAAAACAGGAACCAGTCTCCTCCACCAAGGAAGCCTACGCAAACCACTGAAACAAACTCACCCACTGAAGGCAGACACAAAAAACAACGGAAACTACGAACCTATAGCCTGCAAAAAGGAGAGACCCCAAACACAGTAAGTTAAACAAAATGAGAAGACAGAGAAATATTCAACAGATGAAGGAGCAAGGTAAAAACCCACCAGACCAAAAAAATGAAGAGGAAATAGGAAATTTACCTGAAAACAAATTCAGAAAAATGATAGTAAAGATGATCCAAAAATCTTGGAAATATGATGGAGAAAATACAAGAAACGTTTAACAAGGACCTAAAAGAACTAAAGAGCAAACAAACGATGATGAACAACACAATAAATAAAATTAATAATTCTCTACAACAGGCTTCCCTGATGGCGCAGTGGTTGAGAGTCTGCCTGCCGATGCAGGGGACACGGGTTCATGCCCTGGTCCGGGAAGATCCCACATGCCGTGGAGCGGCTGGGCCCGTGAGCCATGGCCGCTGAGCCTGCGCGTCCGGAGCCTGTGCTCTGCAGCAGGAGAGGCCACAGTGGTGAGAGGTCCGCGTATCCGCAAAAAAAAAGAAAAAAAATTATCTACGAGGAATCAATAGCAGAATAATTGAGGCAGAAGAACGGATAAGTGACCTGGAAGAAAAAACCGTGGAAATAACTGCCTCAGAGCAGAATAAAGAAAAAAGAATGAAGAAATGAGGACAGTCTCAGAGACGTCTGGGACCACATTAAATGCACCAATATTCGAATTATAGGGGTCCCAGAAGAAGAAGAGAAAATGAAACGGTCTGGGAAAATATTTGAAGAGATTATAGTTGAAAACTTCCCTAACATGGGAAAGAAAGTAGTCAAGTCTAGGAAGCGCAGAGAGTCCCATACAGGATAAATCCAAGGATAAACACAACAAGACACATATTAATCAAACTATTAAAAATTAAATACAAAGAAAAAATATTAAAAGCAGCAAGGGAGGGCTTCCCTGGTGGCGCAGTGGTTGAGAGTCCACCTGCCGATGCAGGGGACACGGGTTCATGCCCCAGTCCAGGAGGATCCCACAGGCCGCAGAATGGCTAGGCCAGTGAGCCATGGCCGCTGAGCCTGTGCTCTGCAATGGGAGAGGCCACAACAGTGAGAGGCCCGCGTACCGCAAAAAAAAAAAGAAACATCTCAAATAAACAACCTATCCTTACACCTAAACCAAATAGAGAAAGAAGAACAAAAAAACTCCAAAGTTAGCAGACAGAAAGAAATCGTAAAGATCAGATCAGAAATAAATGAAAAAGGAATGAAGGAAACAATAGCAAAGATCAATAAAACTAAAAGCTGGTTCTTTGAGAAGATAAACAAAATTGATAAACCATTAGCCAGACTCATCAAGAAAAAAACGGGAGAAGACTCAAATAAACAGAATTAGAAATGAAAAAGGAGAAGTAACAACAGACACTGCAGAAATGCAAAGGATCATGAGAGATTACTACAAGCAACTATATGTCAATTAAATGGACAACCTGGAAGAAATGGACAAATTCTTAGAAAATATAGCACAACCTTCCGAAACTGAACCTGGAAGAAGTAGAAAATATGAACAGACCAATCACAAGCAGTAAAATTGAAACTGTGATTAAAAATTTTCCAGCAAACAAAAGCCCAGGACCCGATGGCTTCACAGGTGAATTCTACCAAACATTTAGAGAAGAGCTAACACCTATCCTTCTCAAACTCTTCCAAAATATAGCAGAGGGAGGAACACTCCCAAACTCATTCTATGAGGCCACCAACACCCTGAAACTAAAACCAGACAAAGATGTCACAAAAAAAGAAAACTACAGTCCAATATCACAGATGAACATAGATGCAAAAATCCTCAGTAAAATACTAGCAAACAGAATCCAAAAGCACATTAAAAGGATCATATACCATGATCAAGTGGGGTTTATCCCAGGAATGCAAGGATTCTTCAATATACACAAATCAATCAATGTGATACATATTAACAAACCGTGATGTGATACATATTAACAAATACCATATTAACAAATTGAAGGATAAAAACCATGTGATAATCTCAATAGATGCAGAAAAAGCTTTCGACAAAATTCAACACCCATTTATGATAAAAACTCTCCAGAAACTAGGCATAGAGGGAACCTACCTCAACATAATAAAGGCCATATATGACAAACCCACAGTCAGCATTGTTCTCAGTGGTGAAAAACTGAAACCATTTCCTCTAAAATCAGGAACAAGACAAGGTTTCCCACTCGCACCACTGTAATTCAACATAGTTTTGGAAGTTTTAGCCACGGCAATCAGAGAAGAAAAAGAAATAAAAGGATTCCAAATCAGAAAAGAAGAAGTAAAGCTGTCACTCTTTGCAGATGACACAGAGAATCCTAAAGATGCTACCAGAAAACTACTAGAGCTAATCAATGAATTTGGCAGAGTAGCAGGATACAAAATTAATGCATAGAAATCTCTTGCATTCCTATACACTAATGAGGAAAAATCTGAAAGAGAAATTAAGGAAACACTCCCATTTATCACTGCAGCAAAAAGAATAAAATACCTAGAGATTAAACCTACCTAAGGAGACAAAAGTCCTGTATGCAGAAAACTAAGACACTGATGCAAGAAATTAAAGATGATACAAACAGATGGAGAGATATACCATGTTCTCAGATTGGAAGAATCAACACTGTGAAAATGACTATACTACCCAAAGCAATCTACAGAGTCAGTGCAATCCCTATCAAACTACCAATGGCATTTTTCACAGAACTAGAACAAAAAATTTTACAATTTGTATGGAAATAAAAAGGACCCTGAATAGCCAAAGCAATCTTGAGAAAGAAAAATGGAGCTGGAGGAATCAGGTTCCCTGACTTCAGACTATACTACAAAGCTACAGTAATCAAGACAGTATGGTACTGGCACAAAAACAGAAATACAGATCAATGGAACAGGATAGAAAGCCCAGAGATAAACCCACGCACATATGGTTACCTTATTTTTGATAAAGGAGGCAAGAATATACAATGGAGAAAAGACAGCCTCTTCAATAAGTGGTGCTGGGAAAACTGGACAGCTACATGTAAAAGAATGAAGTTAGGACACTTCCTAACACCATACACAAAAATAAACTCAAAACTAACTAAAGACCTAAATGTAAGGCCAGACACTGTAAAACTCTTAGAGAAAAACATAGGCAGAACACTCTATGACATAAATCACAGCAAGATCCTTTTTGACCCACCTCCTAGAGAAATGGAGATAAAAATAAACAAATGGGACCTAATGAAACTTCAAAGCTTTTGCACAGCAAAGGAAACCATAAACAAGACGAAAAGACAACCCTCAGAATGGGAGAAAATATTTGCAAACGAAGTAACTGACAAAGGATTAATCTCCAAAATAAACAAGCAGCTCAGGAAGCTCAATATCCAAAAACCAACAAACAACCCAATCCAAAAATGGGCAGAAGACCTAAGGAGACATTTCTCCAAAGAAGATATACAGACTGCCAACAAACATATGAAAGGATGCTCAACATCAGTAATCATTAGAGAAATGCAAATCAAAACTACAATGAGGTTATCACCTCACATGGGTCAGATGGCCATCATCAAAAAATCTCCAAACAATAAATGCTGGAGAGGGTGTGGAGAAAAGGGAACTCTCTTTCACTGTTCATGGGAATGTAAATTGATACAGCCACTATGGAGAACAGTATGGAGGTTCCTTAAAAAACTAAAAATAGAACTACCATATGATCCAGCAATCCCACTACTGAGCATACACCCTGAGAAAACCATAATTCAAAAAGAGTCATGTATCATAATGTTCACTGCAGTATTCTTTACAACAGCCCGGATATGGAAGCACCCTAAGTGTCCACTGACAGATGAATGGATAAAGAAGATGTGACACATATACACAATGGAATATTACTCATCCATAAAAACAAACGAAATTGAGTTATTTGTAGTGAGGTGGATGGACCTGTCGAACAGAGTGAAGTAAGTCAGAAAGAGAAAAACAAATACCGTAGGCTAACACACATATACTGAATCTAAAAAAAAAAAAAAAATAGTTCTCATGAACCTAGGGGCAGGAAAGGAATAAAGAGACAGATGTATAGAATGGACTTATGGACACCGGGCAGGGTAAGGGTAAGGTGGGATGAAGTGAGAGAGTAGCAGTGACATATATATAGTACTGAATGTAAAATAGATAGCTAGTGGGAAGCAGCTGCATAGCATAGGGAGATCGGCCTGGTGCTCTGCGACCACCTAGAGGGGTGGGATAAGTAGGTAGGAGGGAGACACAGAGGGAGGGGATATGGGGATATACGTATGCATATAGCTGATTGACTTTGTTATACAGCAGACACACAACACTGTAAAGCATTGTACTCCAATAAAGATGTTAAAAAATAAAAATCTTGGAGCCATCCTGTACTCCTCCTCTCCTCTCTCACTCCACATCCAATCCTTTCACAAATCCTGTTCATGCTACCTTCAAATATATCCAGAACCCAACCACTTCTCATCATCTCCCCAATTATCCAGGTGACCCATGCCACCATTATCTCTTGCCTAATTGTTTTAATAGCCTTCAAATAAGCTAGGTAATTTCCTACTTTTGATAACATGTTAATGTTAATAACATGTAACATGTGACATGTTAATATTAGGGGAAGTTGGCTGGGGGGGGGGGTGTATGGAAACCTGTACTATTTTTGCAAGTTTTCTGTGAGCACAAATAGGAAACCAACAGAGGTCTAAGGAGATAAATATATCACATTTTGGAATGAGCTACTGCTCTCAAATAAAGACTTGATTAAGGAATAATATATTTCATCAAGACTATGTCTCTAGCTCTACCTTACAGTAGACACAATATAATATTCTACAATTAGTAAATGTAGAAGGCACAGAAGAAACAGACATCAACGGGCAAACACCGCAAACAATTGTTGCAAACAGAATCCACCGTGGATGCTAGAACTAGTGGTCAAAATTCAGAAGAGAAAAATGATTTACATAGTTTCAAAATATGTCTTCCAAGACATATTATAATTATTTATAAAGGGAGGGATAGTAACTTTACAATGGAGCAATTCGGCAGACACCACCTACCCAAGTGATCGAGGTTATCACCAGTAAGATGCACTAAGGACAGAACCTCATTTCTGTGGCAATTTTGTCAAAAAGGCATAACCTCACTTCTATAATGAGAAATCATTAGACAAGTCCAAACTGAGGTTCATTTTTCAAAACAACTGATCAACACTCTTCAAAAGTGTCTAAATCGTGAAAGACAAGGGAAGACTAAAAAACCATTACAGATTATAGAGGGAATGAAAGAGGAATAACAACTAAATGCAATGTGGGATCCTAGGTAAGCTGGTGGATCAGAAAAGGGACATGAGTGGAAAACTGCTGAAATTCTAAGAAGGTCTATAGTTTAGTTAATAGTATTGCGCCAATATTAATTTCCCAGTTTTGATAATTTTATTATGATTATGTAAGTTAATATTAGAGGAAGTTGGGTGACGGGGGTGTGGGAACTCTGCCCTATTTTTGCAAATTTTCTGAGTCGAAAATTAGTTCAAAATTAATAATTAAAAAAGAAAAAAAGATCAGCCTTTGAAGATTTCTGTGAAGTTTCAGCTGAAGTGTTTTAGGGAATGTTCTCTTTTTTAAAGGTAAGGATCATATGATAGTCTAGTCATCTTACAAATATTTTCTTTTTGAGTATATTTAATATATATGAATGCATTCAATGAAAACTGTATACTCTTATAAATAACAGTATGACAATGAATGTATTTTGTTATGAATATATTTGGTGTATGAATATATTCTTGATATGTAATAATATATTGTTACATTGTTTCTTGACTAACTGGCTGGCTTCTCTCTGACAAACTAAAATCTTACACAAAGTATGTTTCCTGTATACTTAGCTTTTGTCTAATGATGTGTTTATACACTGATAAGGCATAAAATCTGAACTTTCTGTTAATAAAGTAATTGCCTTAGAAGTTTAGGGCTTTTCTTATTAAAGATTATTTTGGGAGTCAAAACTTATTCTATAGATTTGCCTTAATACCTTTTTTGTTGATGCCTTCCCATTCATCATCCAAATAAATATTTTATTTGTCTTTTTAAGAGCATACTGGCCTGAGAAATAAGGATATCCCTAAACATTATGTAATAAGAAACAATATTTTTGTTAAAAATGAAAGAATATAATTCAATATAATATTTTTGAGAAAGAGGTACATAGGTGAAAAGGTCAGGCAATTTGGCTATATGAAAACTTTGTTTTTAAAAAGTAAATTAAGAAGGAAGGCAACAGTCTGGAGAAAATATTTGCAATATGACAGACAAAGAACTGAGGTCTTTATGGCATTGTATTGTTGTTTCACTTTCATGATTTACAAAAAAATAATAAAACTCCAGTGAACAATAGATAAAATGAAGAATAAGAGAAATGTTCAGCCTCAGTGATAATTAAACATAAAGTTATATGTGAATCTCAATACTTTAAAAAAGTCTGTCAGGGGCTTCCCTGGTGGCGCAGTGGTTGAGAGTCCGCCTGCCGATGCAGGGGACGCGGGTTCGTGCCCCGGTCTGGAAAGATCCCACATGCCGCGAAGCGGCTGGGCCCGTGAGCCATGGCCGCTGAGCCTGCGCGTCCGGAGCCTGTGCTCCGCAACGGGAGGGGCCACAACAGTGAGAGGCCCACGTATTGCAAAAAAAAAAAAAAAAAAAAGTCTATCAAATTAGCAAAAACATAAAATGAGATAATTCCCCATTGCTGATGAGAGGAAAGGAGGGGAGGAACTTATTCTCATATTTATTGCTGATGGGTACCTAGCGGGGGGTTTTATTTGTTTGTTTTAAACTTAGAAGCTGTAGCAGAGGAAAAACTTCCTTCTACCCTCCTAGATTCTGTGGCTGGGTCTAAGAGTTAAACTGACATAAGACAGATTAACAGGAGAAAAGCATACAAATTTGGTTAATATTTTTTATGTGCACATGGGAGTCTTCATAAGGAAAATGAAGACCCAGAGAAGCAGTCAGGATTGAGAGCTTATATATATTTTAAACAAAGAAATGATAAATTTGTAGAGAAGACACAAGACAAAGGAGTTTTAGCTTGGGGCTGTAAATTGTCAGAGAGCAACTAGGAAATAAATGGAGGAAATTAATGGACAATAAAGGTTATTTTAATAGGTTTGTTTGTTTAGATCCATATTGGCGTTGACTTCCAGTTACCAGTGATAAGAATGTTCTTCCTTTCCTGTATAAAGAGGGCACCTTTCTCATGGGAAACTATATGACCTGCTTTTACGTAGAAAGAGGGAGGTCAGAGAGCCCTTTCTGCATTTGTGATTCTCAAATGCTAATAGCTCAAAATAATCAGTATGCCAAAGTGGCATATTTTGGGGGATGGCATGTTCCGAACCCCTTTGAAGTATAATATACATACAAAAATGAATGTATCGTGTGTACAGTTGATAGATTTTTACATATTGAACACATGTGACTAGCATTCTAATCAATAAGCAGGACATTATCAGCATCCTGGAGGAACCTCTTGTGTTCCTTCTAGTATCTAACATAGCCTTTCTGAAGAAAAATATCCTGACTGACTGCTGAGTAATAGGGTATATATGTTCAGCTTTAGTAGCTATTGCTAGTTTTCCAAAGTAGTTGTATCCATTCACACCACCACCATCAGTGTGTCCCTGTTCTTTTTGTCCCCCTTCCCCATGTTTATCATTTTGAAAAGCAGTTTGATAAAATGTGTCAAGGACCATAAATATATTCATACCCGTTTATCTAGTGATTCTAATAACTGCAAAGATATAAAAAGATACATGCACAAAAGCATGCAGGGAAGCAGAGACCAGGGACCACAGGCTAAATCTGGCCTGATGCAGCCTTAATCCAGCCACAACCATTCCTTGTCTGTGGCTGCTTTTTTTGCTACAATGCCAGAGTTTAGTTGCTAGAGACCTTGCAAAGCAGAAAATGTCTACTATCTGACCCGCTCTAGAAAAAGCTTGATGACCCTTGCAATAGAGCATTATATGGAATAGTGAAAGATTGGCAATAACCAATATATCCATCAGACGGGGAATTATTAAATGAATCCTTGGTATAAGCATTTAATGGAATAGGACATAGCCACTTAAAATGACGATTAGAGAGATTATTCATCCAACAAATATTTATTAGGCATTTGCTACTTTAGGTACTTTTCTAGGTGCCTAGAAATCAGTAGAGAGAAAAATTCCTGCCCTTATAGAACTTTTAGTAGAGGAGACAGAATAAACAAGATAAATACAGAAAACAACACATAAGGGATAAGTGCTAAGATGGAAAAAAAGCAGGGAAGGGAGATATGAAATATTTCAGGGTGAGGGCTTGACACTGTAGATTTAGAAGGCCTCACTGAGAAAATGGCTTTTAGTAAGGACCTAAAATAAGTGAAAGATCTTGACACTCAGGTAGCTGGAGGAATAGCATCTGAGGCAGAGGGAACAGAAAGTACAAAGGGCCAGACTTGGAAATGTGCCTGATGTGTTCTAGGAACAGCAATAAGGTGAAGGGCTGCTGTAGACAGAAGGAGGGAGGAGTTGCAAGGGATGAGGTTGGACAGGTAACTGGGGGGTAGGGGTGATGACAGATCATGCAGAGCCTTGTGGCAACATGAAAAATCCCTACTATAAATTGTTCAAAAAAAAAGCTCTTTCTCCCTTCCATTTCCCTCCCTCTTTCTCTGCTCAATGACAGTTATGTAAAGCAATGCATAAGGAAAAGATTGGAAGAAAATACCCTAAAATGTTAACATTTTTAATGTGCTGGGGTTATGAATTATATTTTTCTTTTTGTTAAACTTTCTATAATTTGGAAGGCAGCTATGCTCCACCACTATACTACCAATACCTATAATTTGGTTATATTTTATAATAAAAAACATATTTAAAAACTTAAAGGATTTTGCATATCTTTGTCTTTGAATACTTTAGAAATCAAGTACTTTAGATCCTCCCCAGGTTGACTGTAATCTGCTAGCAGGCAGCAGTGTCTTAAATCATCTGAGGAGTAGCTGTTTTCCTTTTTTTGGCCGCGCCACGTGCAGCTTGTGGGATCTACTGAACTTGGGCCCTTGCCAGTGAAAGCGGGGAGTCCTAGCCACTGGACCAGCAGGGAATTCCCAGTAGCTGCTTTTTTTAATTATTAATTTTTCAGTGTTTGAACCAGAAGGAATTGTAGGAATGATCTATTTTATAGTTTAGCCCCTTTATTTTATGCGTAAGGAAATGATCTAGAGGAGAGAAAGAACTCAGGCTTCTAGTTCTTTTTCGCAGGTGTTTGTATGCTTCATCATCATTTGATCTGAGATTTTCCAGCACTTTAGTGATTTTTGTGATTAATAATTTACCTAATCTTTAACTTAAAGAAAATCCTTGCAAATAATAATACCTAAATCTGTTTTGTCCAAATTCTCCCAGTGCCAAAACTACCGTAGCAAATATGTGCTAATAATGAATTCTTTTGGCTAGCACCCTGGTTAAGAACATGGACTTTAGACTCAGACTACCTGGGTTTAAATCTTGTTTCTGGCCCTTATTAGTGCTTAACCTCTCTGTGCTTTCGTTTCACATTTATAAACAGTATATAATACTAAGTATATACGCCATAGGGTTGTTGTGAGCATTAAATGAATTCATGTGAGTATAGTGTGAGGCACATAGGACAAATTATTATTGAGGTTTAAATATCTACAAGGGAAGGTATTTAAACACTAGAAACCAGAGAAAATTGAGTTCAGCAAATACTTATATTATTGAAAGTCTATATATGTTTCTCTACTTTGATTTCATAGCTAACACGTAGCAGTTTATTAAGAACATTTTAAAGCTAATCATTCTAATTAGCACAGTGGCTTCAAACAGTGTGCTGTTGTAGCACTTATACTATAAACTCTTATAGGTGGTTATCAGATTTTGGAGAAAACAATGTTTACTTTTATTTTAATAAGAGAAACGTGAGTTAGGTCTAAGTGGGTCATGTGATGAAACATGGGGCAGGATGTGTGGTAAAAGGCAAAGGACAGTGTCCAGCCAGCTCTAGGAAAGATTGCTTGTTTACTGGAGCATGCAAGAACTTTGCTTTGTGAGTATATAGGTCAGGACAGTAAAGAGTTCTATTTAAAGAAAGGGGATCAAGTAGAGAGTGATACATGAGGATGTGACTCAGTCCTTTGAGGGATACAAACAAAATTCTAGTATTTGAGTGTCCCCTAAACTCAAAGAGGCTGAAGACCATTGAACTCACATAATGGATATAGTTAAGAATTAACAATTAAAATTTTTTTTCTAGAAAATGACGATTTCTGAAATACCATATGGTAAAGCTTTTGGTAAAATTTGAAATATGAAGGAAATGAAATTTAACTTATAGAGTACTGTGACATTTTGTAAAAACAATTTTTTTGTGAAAAAAGTTAAATGTATTTTTCTTTGTGGTATTTATTTAAGGATAATTTTATATACATAGAGTGTCCCTAATGTATTTTGTGCTTTTGCTCATTTGGGGACTGCATAAGATTCTATTGTTTTATACTTGGAAAAATCTGAAATTTTTTTGCAATATTGATATTGTTTTCTTCAGTGCTAAGTCTTCAGAAGTGTTCCTTGCTCAAGCTTTAATATGTTTAAACATATTTAGATCAATGCAGATATAGACAGCAGTGTTTCTGCCACACTAGCTTTATAAGAAAGTTTCTGCCTTCCTTGCAAAATCAGGCGTTGTTACTTAGGGTTTCTGTGGGCACATTAATTTTGAATAGAACCTGGGGATCGTGTTTATTAACAACTAGAAGTGTAGCAGTTTTGGTAGTGAGTTCCTAACAGGACATGTTCAGTAGTACATTGCTGTTGTAGCAGTTGTGGTATTTAATTGAATCTGAAGGTCCCTGGGAATCTTCCTAGTCCATTATATTAAAGTGAGTGGAAAGACCTCTGACAAAAAAATTTTTTTAATGCAATTCAGTATTTATGATTTAGTTAATAGTTAAGCTAAGGACTTTTAGGAACATCTGCGAGGTGGGGGAAGGAAACCATAATTTACAGAGACGTTTGTGAAACATGAAATTGTGCTACTGAATTAGCCTTTCTTTACCAGCCCTCTGCTGGTACACCAGGCTCTGGTCCAAGGAGTAGCATATGACTCAGATTCCCCCTTAACTCCCTTGTCAGTTACTCTTTTCAGGGTTTAGGCTGATACATCAAATGCACATAATAAATCTGGAGTGCTTAGGAAGGATGTGTGGAATCTCTCTTTAGATTTTAAGAAATGACTATGATTGAATATTTTAGTTTGATTCTTTTGAGTAGGAATTTTTGTTCTGTGTGATAAATGTGCAGCATATTAGCACCAAGGGAACTAAATTTGAATCCACTGGGATATCAGTCAAACCTTCCATACTTGTAAGATCAAAATATGCCTCTGAGATAGTGTATCTTTTAGCTTTACTTGGTAACTCTTAATCTTTTTGCCTTTTTTTGACCCCTTTGCTAGTCAGATTAAAAACTTTGCACTCTCAAGCAGCAAGGTCCTACTGTATAGTACAGGGAACTTTATTCAGTATCCTGTGATAAACCATAATGGAAAAGAATATGAAAAAAGAATGTATATATATGTATAACTGAATCTCTGATGTAAAGGAGAAATTAACACAACATTGTAAATCAACTATACTTCAAATAAAAATTTTAGAAAAAGAAAAAAGAGAAAAAACTTTGCACTCTCTTCTCAGAAAATGCACATTTGTACACAAACATATGATTTTGTATAACTTTTAGGAAATATGTGGCCCCCCAATGTATTATGCTAACAATCTCTATTTTGTGTGTTTACATTTTAGCATATGACTTTTTGTCTAAGGATAGAAACTTTAAACATTTGAGATAAGGATTAGGAGAGTACGCTTATGGGCACCCAGGGAAGTTTTACTTTTTTGGAGGAGAGGATAACATGGTATTTTTTTTCATCAGAAATCCATTTAAAATGTTATTTCTGATAAAGGTACTGGTAGTGTGCATCTGGTTAAATCATTCTTCTGCACTGAAGGTTTTGAAAAAATAGTGTCTACTGGTGTACTCATAAAGGCAGTCTAGCAAGGAAAAATTAAAAAGCTTAAATTCTCATTCTCATTTCTACAGGAATAAAGAAGGAGAATTCATTATGTCAAGCATTACAAATAAGCATGTATTAAAGCGGCTACATATGATGATGGCACATTGTTGGAACACCCCATGAAAGATAATTTGCGTGGAAGATGATTATTCAGTAGGGCTTTAATTTACAAGAAACATTCCACTATTTAATTGAGCCCTTTTAGACATACTGCTTCGCTTCAATAGATTGTGTTTGCTCCCTGCATATGTACAATGCTGGAAGGGTGGTTAAAGTCTGATGCAGTCTAGCTGGAAGGTAAAACAACAGCTGAAAGTCATGTCATAAAAATATATATTATTAAACATTTGAGAATTGTTTTATTTTCATTCTGTTTTTTAATATATTCTTATTTTTGCTATTGCTTTTAAAAAATTATATAGTTAATATACAATATTATCTTAGTTTCAGGTGTATTACATAGTGATTTGACATTTGCATATATCATGAAATGATCATGGTAAGTCTAATGACCATCTGTTCTCATACAAGTTATGACAATATCAGTGACAACAATCCTTATGCTGCGTATTACATTCCTGTGGCTTATTTATTTTATAACTGGAGGTTGTGCCTCTCAATCCTTTCACCCATTCTACCCCCACCCCCAACCCGCTCCCCCCGGCATCCACCCATTTGTCCTCTATATCTGAGTCTATTTTCATTTTGTTTTGTCTTGCTTTGTTTTTTAAATTTCACATATAAGTGAGGTCATATGGTATTTGTCTTTCTCTGGCTTATTTCACAAGAATTGTTTTTGAAATTGGTTTTCTCTTGGCTAGTTTGTACTATAAAACTGATTGTCTAATTTTTTTTTCTAATAAGGTTTTTATAAGATTATTTGGTCCTGCTGGCCACTATATGGTTCAATTTGAATTTTTTTCATTTTTATAGACCACTCACCTATATTGTACTTTTGTGAAATGAGCAAACATAGACTGCATTTATAGTCATTACAGAAAGAAAATTATAGAAATTATAGAAGTTTATAGTCATTATAGAAAGAAAATTATTTGGTGATAAAGAGGACACTAAAATAAAGATTTCAACAAATAGCTGACTTGCGATTAAAATACCTGGAAAGATTATATACGATTTTTTAAAAAGGTAATGTAGAGGGGCTTCCCTGGTGGCGCAGTGGTTGAGAGTCCGCCTGCCAATGCAGGGGACACAGGTTCGTGCCCCGGTCTGGGAAGATCCCACATGCCGCGGAGTGGCTGGGCCCGTGAGCCATGGCCGCTGAGCCTGCGCGTCCGGAGCCTGTGCTCCGCAACGGGAGAGGCCACAACAGTGAGAGGCCCGCGTACTGCAAAAAAAAAAAAAGGTAACGTAGATACGTCTAATATCTTCTCTGTGTTAGCAGAATTGTGTATGGTTAAGCTTCATCATAGTGAAGAAGCTTTAGGTGAGCCTGGAACCAGCTCTTTATGGATGTTTCACCCTTGAAGCATTTAAAATAAACATTGTTGTGATAAGCCAACACCCAAGCCCAGAGTTATGGGAAACACTGAAGTTTTGTCCAAATGAGGAAAAACACTGAAGGTCTGCAGGTTAAATCAGGAACAAGATAAGAATGTCTGTTATCACCATTGTTTTGGAGGTCCCAGTCAGGGTAGTAAGATAATGCAAGAAAAAGGGATACAGATGTTGGAAAGGAAGCCATACAGTTATCACCGTTTGCAGGAATAATGATGGGACAGAGGAAAGGAACATTCCTGAGAAAGATGAACGTTTGAAGTAGCGGGAAGGGAGCTTGAAACATTTTCTGTTGGGTGCCATCTATGTTTTTGGCGAGTGAAGGCTTTCTGCTGAAAGTGGAGGGGCTGAGGGTGAAATTGGAAAGAAAGGATTTGGAGTAGATGCTGTGATGAAAAACTATTTGGAATAGCTCTAAGAGTTAAACAGAAGGTGAGTTGGTATGAAGACACTGTGGAGTCAGTCAGCAGAGGTTGGTTCTTGTGAGTCAGGGTGACTTCTGGATTCTCTGAGCATAAATAATTGATTACCTGTGGGCAGCTTGATAACCGCCTGAGGTAGTAAAGAAGTGGTTCAGCCCCTTCCACAAAAGTTTGCTCCTGAGATCTGATATTTGACTGTATGAATACCTGAAGTTGGAGATCCAACAGGATCAATTATAAGTAAGGTAAGGGAGAAAGGAAGGATGAAACTGGACAGGGAAGCCTGTGTGTTAACATCTCTCAGTAGAATGATTATATAGAAAAGAACTAGGTGATAATTCCTCCTTCTTAGGTTTGTTATGGAGATTAATCAGATGTGGCAAGGGGTGTGAACTATTTCCCACAGTGCCCTGCACTTAGTAGATAGCTGCTTTAAAAACAAAAGCAGAAATCTGTGCTCTGTGAGACCATTCTTTCCACATATTTAAGCAAGCCTGTCTCCCATACATACCTTCAATATTAAACTTTCTCTTTGCACTGATCTGGCCCCTGCTCCTTCAACCTGCATCCTAAGAAACCTCTGCTTGAGCCTGCTGCTTCATGTTCCTGTTTCTCCTTTCTTTCACAGTCAGATTTCTTAGATAAACAGATTACAGTGCTATCTGTTCTGTTATCACTAATTTAGTGTCATTCCAGAGAATTCAGCTGCCACTACCTCCCTCCTCCTCAAAGTCTCCTTGAAGCTAAATGTAGATGGTAGAGAAATAAATAAGTAAACGATCAGGTGGTAATAAGTGCCCTAGAGAAAAGTAATCCAGGTTAGGGGAGATAGGAAATGACAGGCACACACAGGGAGGTTTTTAGGGTGGTCTGAGA
Organism: Globicephala melas; assembly: GCF_963455315.2. Lineage (NCBI taxonomy): Eukaryota > Metazoa > Chordata > Mammalia > Artiodactyla > Delphinidae > Globicephala > Globicephala melas. The sequence goes on from NC_083319.1 coordinate 21,550,723, forward strand.
AGGCCTCTCTAATAAGAACACACTTAAGCAGACCTAAAGTAAGGAGTAGATCATGCAGCTCTCTGGGGAAAAGAGTGATCCAGGCAACCATGGCAAAATCCCTGAAGTGGGAGCAATGTTGGTGCACCTGAGGAAAAGCAAGGAGGATTTTGCAGATGGGACAAAGTGACCAAGCAGGGAACCATGTCAGAGAGGTAGATGTGACATTGCGAGCATGTGGAAATTATCTTCTGATTGCTTCTGTTTCCTCAGTGAGAGTGACTACGGAGCAGAAGGAATTGGAGATTTGAAGAGATGTTCAATTAGGACAGTGGGAGAGTGAATGGATTCGAGCCAAGTGTGACCCCTTGACCAGCAGCACCAATATCATCTGGGAATGTGTTAGAAATGCAAATTCTTGGGCCTCATCCTGAGGCAGGCGATAGATGGGCCCCAGGCTGAGCAGCTGGAATCTGTTTCCTGTGGACAGATACTCCAAGATAAAGATTATGGCAGGAGCAAGGAGGAGCTGAGTCCTGCTTGGATAAAAGATAGAGAGACCACATATTTCTCATTCTTGAGGTCAAGGAGACCTCCCAAACTACACATGCACAGAAAAGTTCCTCAGGGGTCAGAGAAGGGAGGGGGTGCCAGACCATAATATGTTCTGTTAACTTCCCAGAGACCCTTGGGTTGGAATCCAGCTTAGCTAAAAGATGCACACGCACACAGGGCAGGGTCCTGAGTCAGACCAAATATGGACCCAGAGCCAGACAAAGCAAGATGACTGGCCAGGGGACACTTGGAAGAACTGCCCCCATATAAGTGATTTAAACTACCCCAAAAGCATGTAACTCTCTCTCTGAGCCTGCGGTGTGTCTATCTGCACATAACTTTTTTCTCCTAATAAACACTTTACTTATTTCACTACTTTCTGTCTCTTTGCTGAATTCCTTCTTCAAAGCAGACAAAGAGCCAGGGCCCTGCCCCAGCTACTAGTCCCTGGTGGTCTAGCAGCTAGGATTTGGTGCTTTCACCACTGTGGCCTGGGTTCAGTCCCTGGTTGGGGAACCGAGATCCTGCTTCAAGCCACTGCAGGCTGCAGCCACCCCACAGCCACCTGAGATCAATCCCAGACCCACTGAATCAGAAACTCTGAAAGTTGGCACAAATGCTCTGTTTTATCAAGCCCTCTGGTTATTCTAATGCACAAAAACATTTGAGACCACTGGAATAGGGAGATAAGTACAATCACTAGGTAGCCCTAAGGACTTACTTGAGTTTAGTGGTCATAAGTTTAAAGTGAAAACAGTCATTAGGTTATGTTGAAGAAAGAAAGGAATGAGGGAATTCAGAGTGTACAAGGGATTGTTTTCAATGATGTACTGGGCTGGCCAAAAAGTTTTGTTCAGGTTTTTCCAGAACATCTTACAAAAAACCCAAATGATCTTTTTGGCCAGCCCAGTACCATCAAATCTAAGCTGCATAAAGAAAGAAGTGAGGATGGGGTACTGGGACAGTGAAAACATGGTAGGATCAACTGAGTTTAGGTCCCAGTGAATCAAAGAATAGGTCAGTGAAAGGAATTCTCACACAGATTTGACTGATGCCAAATTCTGGGTATTTTTCCTTCAGTCAAGGGTCTCCATAACTATCATCTTGTTACCAAACATGAGTTCATGTGCCCAACGCACAACGAGACCAAACAAAAGGAACCATTGGAGTTTGGAGCACAGAAACATTTATTGCAGGGCCAAGCAAGAAGAACAGGTGGCTCATGCTCAGAAAACCCGAACTCCCTGATGATTTTCGGGAAAAGTTTTTATAGGCAAGATTTGGGGTGAGGGCTGCAGGATGTGTGACTTTCTTCTGATTGGTTAGTGGTGAGGTAACAGGGCAGTGTTCCAGGAATCTTGTGCTCAGCCTGAAGTTACCATTCTCCACCTGGATGTGGGCCTTAGTTCCTGCGGAAGAACTCCCCTTGAGGAGAAACCAGCATCCTGCTTTAGTAGCTGCATTACCTTTTTTTTGATCGCTCCTCCTTTGTTTCTGCATTCCCTTACTTTCCTGATTAGCAACTGTTTGAATCTGCTCTTTGGTATTCAGGAAGGTCTAGGGGAATGAGGCCTTCATCCTGCAAATAAGAAACTGGGGACACAGAAAGACTTTTGTATCCCAGAGGGCACCTCAGGGTCCTGCTCAGTTTCACAAAGAACCATGACTCATGGCTATGGCAAAAGTATGAATCTTGCAGAAAAGTAAGAAAAAATTATTCATGACTATTCTTGTAATTGCTTGTCCTGCCATAAAGTATTGTCTTAAAAATACATTAGACTTATGCTTCTGGCCAAGATGAAGTAACTAGGAGCAGATTTATCAACTCCCTTGTATTACTCAGGTTCTCCAGAGAAACAGAACCAATGGGGTGTGTGTGTGCGCATGTGTGTACTTATTATAAGGAATTGGGTCACATAGTTATGGAGGCTGAGTACTCCCAAGTTCTCCAAATAGCAATTTGGAGACCAAGGAGAGCCTATGATGTAGTTCCAGTTTGAATCTGAAGGCCTGGGACCCACGAAGAACCAATGTCAGAAGGCAGGAAAAGACTGATGACTCAGCTCAGCTGTCTGGCAGAAGGTTTCCTTCTTACTCAGCTTTTTTAGGTCTTAGTTTAATTGGATGAGGCCCACCCACATTAGGGAGGGCAATCTGCTTTACTCAGTCTACTGATTCAAATGTAATCTCATTCAGAAACACCCTCACAGACACAGCCAGAAAAATTTTGATCAAATGTCTGGGCACCCTGTGGCCCAGTCAAGTTGACACTAAAATTAACCATCATATCAACTGAAACAATTAAGAAACCAGACAAAATATAGTAAACAGTGATTTTTAAGACATTGGATATGAGGCAATGAAGTACAGTGATTTCTGAGAGATGAGATATAAACAAAGGGAACTCCATGATTGCCTCAGCTTACTATATACCTCTTCAACATATGGTGCTGGGGACAACTGGATTTCTATACAAAAAGAATGAAATTGGACTCCTACCTCATACCATATATATGAAATTTAAAAAAAATGTTTTTAATCTTATTGAAGTATAGTTGATTTACAATGTGTTAATTTCTGCTGTACAGCAAAGTGATTCAGTTATACATACATATATATATATATATATATATATATTCTTTTTCACATTATTTTCCGTAACGGTTTATCACAGGATATTGAATATAGTTTCCTGTGCTATATAGTAGGACCTGTTGTTTATCCATCCTATATATAATAGTTTTCGTCTGATAATCCCAAATTCCCAATCCTTCCCTCCTCATCCCCTCTCCCCCCTGGCAATCACAAGTCTGTTCTCTATGTCTGTGAGTCTGTTTCTGTTTTGTAGATATGTTCATTTGTGTCATATTTTAGGTTCCACATATAAGTGATATCACATGGTATTTGTCTTTCTCTGTCTGGCTTACGTCACTTAGTATGATTATCTCTAGGTCCATCCATTTGCTGCAAATGGCATTATTTTATTTTTTTTATGGCTAATATTCTATTGTATATATATATACCACATCTTCTTTATCCATTCATCTGTCTATGGACATTTAGGTTGTTTCCATTTCTTGGCTATTGTAAATAGTACTGCTGTGAACACAGGGGTGCATGTACCTTTTTTTTGTCTGAATATATGCCCAGGAGTGGGACTGCTGGATCATATGGCAACTTTATTTTCAGTTTTTTGAGGAACCTCCATACTATTTTACATAGTAGCTGCCAAAAAATATGAAAATTAACTCAAAACGGATCAACAACAATATGTAAGAGCTAAAACTATAAAATAAATACAAATAGAATAAACAGAATTAGAATAAATGACAGCCAAAGAAAGCAGAAGAAAGGTAATTCTTTGCTGTTTTTAATTCATTATTTCTCTATTGATTGATCTATAAAACGTCAGGTGGTTTTTACTAATCTATACTATTATTATACTAACGTAAGATTTAACACAAATTAGGTGTTTATGATGTCTGAACTTATGCTCATAGCATCGCAAACTGTTCAGGATCCATTTGAAAGTACCATGATCTAGTTTTTTTTTTTTATTGAAACATAAGTTGATGTATAATATTATGTTAGTTGCAGGTGTACTACATACTGATTAGATATCTACATACATTATGAATGGTCACCACAATAAGTTTAGTAATCATCTGTTCCCATACAAAGTTATTACACTATTACTGACCATATTCCTTACGCTGTATATTACATCCCCTTGGCTTATTTATTTTATAACTGGAAGTTTGTACCTCTTAATCCTCATTCACCTATTCTGCCCAACCCTTTAGCCTCTTCCGCTCTGGCAACCACCAGTTTGTTCTCTGTATCTGTGAGTCTGTTTTCACTTTGTTTTGTTTATTTCTGTTGTTTTTTAGACTCCACGTATAAGTAAAATCATATGGTATTTGTCTTTCTGTCTGACTTATTTCACTAAGCATGATACCCTCTAGAACCATCCCTGTTGTCACAAATGGCAAGTAATGATCTAGTTTTTACGCGCTGGACACAGCAAGCCATAACATGTTCTGGTATTTAAATATAATTTGACAATAACAAAAGCCTAATCAAAGACAAATACAGATGGCCTTTAGGAATTTGTTGTGTTTTTGAATTATCCTTGTGTCTCTTCTGAACATTTCTATACATTATTTTGCCTTCTTTCATGCCTGGTACATAGGTGCTCAGTGATTATTATTGAAAGAATAAATATTGTGTAAGAGAAGCAAAATAGGTGTGGTGATCATGAAAATAAATTCCAAATCCTACAGTTCTTTCAGGCATTTCCAGCAGATACATATTACTGCTATAAGTCATGGTAATGAGAAATGGAGTGTACCTTTTGGAGTTCAAAAGCATTTTTATACTAACTTGTTTCTGATAAAACAGTAACCGCATGGGAATAATTTGGTTGCACTGGACTACATTCATGTAATTGTTGGATTATTAAAGTGTTTAATTAGTATTTCAGTAAGTGCTGATATAAATGCATCACCTTGTCTCTTGTTCCCAATTACACAATATTGTGGGAAGTGGACCAGTGTAATAGAAGAGAGGTGATTCAGTCCCCTTGGTGATATGTCATCTTAATTAAGATCAAGGAGTTCTTAAGTTTCATGTGTTTGGGAAAATGGCAAAGTGAAAACAGTTTTTTGCCATTTTACACTTGGCTTGATCGATTAAACTGGCTAATAGAAAGGAAGCAGCAAATTAAATTGCTTTTACATTTTGAAGACACTTAAGATGGAAAACATAAAAGACAGAGGTAGATAAGCTACATGTATATTACTTCCAAGGAAATTTAATTCAGTCTTTAGCAATGGCTTTGAGTATAAGTACTACCTTCAGTTGCAGATAAGATAATGCATGTGGCATAATCTCAAGTAACTAAAGACAGAATGAAATTGATATTTTGCAGTAGTTGTGCATTATTTAGTATGTCTGATAAAGCAACAGCATATACCTGATGCTTTCACCACCATTTACATGATACTCTATACTCCAAGTAAGTGGGTATATTGGTCCTACGTTAACTTTTTTACAGTTAAGAGGTGTGGGCATCCTTTGTAAATTAATACCCATAAGCTTAAACTACAGATAAGAGAGTGGCAGAGGAAGCAGACGCACTGATAAAAAAGAAAACTAAACGAACAGAGAAATAAACAAGGTTTGAAACTGTGAGAAATACATGGATTTTTTTCACTGTAACTATTCACTATAAGTATTCTAAAAGAGGGAAAAATCCAGATCATCAAAATTTATATTAGTGATACAAATAAATGTTAATTTTTACTTTCCAGTAAGAACAAAGTCAAACTATAAAGATTAAAAATGGAAGCTAGAAATACTAATATCCTGAGTTTTCCTTCTCATAAACCTTTCTAGACCATCTGTGGTTTGGATCTAGCCAGCATATGTCAGTCCTTTTCAATACTGTCCCTAGCACCCGGCATACAGTACTTGGAGCTAGGAGGTGCTTAATAAATGATGTTTATATTTGATCTTTCTTCCCCCTTATGATGTGACTTGCTTGTGATGAGATTGCCATCTCCTCCTTTGTTTTTTTGGTTTTTATACATGTATTTATTTATTTATTTTTTGGCTGCGTTGGGTCTTTGTTGCTGCGCATGGGCTTTCTCTAGTTGCAGCAAGCGGGGGCTGTTCATTGCGGTGCGCGGGCTTCTCATTGTGGTGGCTTCTCTTGTTGCGGAGCATGGGCTCCAGGCACACAGGCTTCAGAAGTTGTGGCACATGGGCTCAGTAGTTGTGGCTCGCGGGCTCTAGGGTGCAGGCTCAGTAGCTGTGGTGCATGGGCTTAGGTGCTCCTCGGCATGTGGGATCTTCCCAGACCAGGGCTCAAACTCGTGTCCCCTGCATTGGCAGGCGGATTCTTAACCACTGTACCACCAGGGAAGTCCATTTGTTTTGTTTTTGATTGTATTAATTTCTCCTTTACCTTACAGTCCCTTTCTTCTGTTGTTGTTGTTTTTTAAATCATATTTAAGCTTGTGAGTTGAATATTTAATTACTTTATTCTTCAATCTTTAAACATTTTTTCTAATAAAAGCATATAAGGCAAACATCTTCCTGGGTCCATTGCTTTGCCTGTTCTTCTTGGGCTTTAATGTGTGGTACTCTTAGGGTCTTGTATTTCTAAAGAGTTTACACATTACTATTTAAAGTAGTAGTTTTTAAAGCCTGCTTTCCTTTCACCTGAATCACATTTGATTATCTATCCAGTCCCTGTTCTTCATACACCTATCTCAGCTCCTGGTGCCTTTGAAAGGACCACGAATGATTCTTGGTCCAACAAATTCTATTCTGGAAACAACCTCCTCCTTGGTTCCATACCACAGATGTGACTGACTTGAAATGTGCAGTCATTCTCATTGCTTGCTTTGACATAGACCCTGACCGTTGTTGAACCCACTGGGATCAGCTTCCTTATTTCCACTTGCTATATCTGCTTTTCTGTGGCTTGATCCTTGGGTATGGCATAAAGCTTACCCCCCTTACCCAGCCCTGAGTCTACAGCTGGGCAAGATGAACATACTAATTCAGAAGGACTTGGCTCAGCCTCTAGTGGGTCTTTGGTACAGCTGCCCATGGCACTGGTGCAAGGACTCCGTCTCATTATGTGGACCTAATATTCAGCATCTGTCTCTTGGTCACAGTGGGCAGAATGGAAATGTGAATCAACATGGCCTGGACTTTTTTTTCTTTATAGTTTTACTCTCAAAGTGTGCATCGCTATTCACTACAGTTTGTCTGCTGTTTAGAAACTTTGCTGTCTTTGGAGCCCATCACAGCTGCGTTGGTGGTGGAGCTCACAGCTGCCATCCCTGGAGGCATCCAGCAGGTTCTTTCGGTCAGAATCTGCAGTTCTTTCTCCGGGCACATTTTTACTTGATTCCCATTGTTCTTTCAGGACTTTCTTTTTCTCTAGGGTTTCATTTGCTCTTTTTTTCCTTACTTGCTTTCTCTTCTCTGCCTCTCGTTTTTCTTTGTAAACAGGACTGTTTTCACCATTGTAGAAAACATCCACTTTCTCTTGCAGGATTCGCTGAGCTAGGTCTCCGTTTTGATCGACGGATCTAGTCTGGTGGCATGTGCAACTCTGGCCACATTTCTGCATCTGTAAAATGGAGGTACTACCACCTGACCTCAGGACTGGCCTCCCGGCGCCAATGTTCTGGGTGAACTGGCATCACCACAGGAGCAGGATTGCAAACGCCCCAGACTTCTTTTAGAGTCAAGTGGATGGTGGGAGTACCTTCAAGCTGACAAGTGTGGGTGGCCTGAATTAGCAAGATACAGGGCTGTGTAAAGACAACTGGGCAATATCTTTCCTACCTACAGCAAAGCCACCTACCATCATAGCCACCATCATCAAAACCACCAATTAGAAACTGATTTCTTCAAAACTGAGTTATTTGTAGTGAGGTGGATGGACCTAGAGTCTGTCATACAGAGTGAAGTAAGTCAGAAAGAGAAAAACAAATACTGTATGCTAACGCATATATATGGAAACTTAAAAAAAAAAAAAGGTACTGATGAACCTAGTTGCAGGGCAGGAATAAAGACATAGATATAGAGAATGGACTTGAGGACATGGGGTGGGAGGGCAAAGCTGGGGCGAAGTGAGAGTAGCATCGACATATATACACTACCGAATGTAAAATAGTTGGCTGGTGGGAAGCAGCAGCATAGCACAGGGAGATCAGCTCGGTGCTTTGTGATGACCTAGAGAGGTGGGATAGGGAGGATGGGAGGGAGGCTCAAGAGGGAGGAAATATGGGTACATGTGTATGCATTTGGCTGGTTCACTTTGTTGTGCAACAGAAACTACACAGTATTGTGAAGCAATTATACTCCAATAAAGATCTATTTAAAAAAAAAAGAAACTGATTTCTTTTTATTACTCATGACACCTAATTTGAGAAGTGATGTCAGAATCAGATACTAAGGGTGGAGGATGGTTCTGGAAGGATGCCAAGAGACCTTTCAGATACATTCATAATTGGATATGTTGATTTTAAAGCACCAACCATGTGGTTTTAGAAGCTGTGGCCTGGATTATATGAAATTTAAGCCATATGTTAGTTCTGGTCTCTGGCCTGGAATTTCCTCACCTTGTTTTACACTTTTGAAAGTCCTAAGGAAGGTAGTTTAGAATTTCTTAGATATTTTTCTAAAAATGATTAAAAGTGAGCCCTTGAACAAATCTTTCTGGAACGTATGTGTATGAACACATGCTCTAATGTCATTTTAGCACAGGTCATTAGTCTAGACTTGCATAGAACTGGCCCAGTATTAGCAGGCACTGATGAATCAGCTATGCAGGGTGAGGGAGGGGTCAGGGTGCCACTTGGAGAGAAGAAGGGGGCATTGGCTGGCTGTAGAGTGTCCTCTGAGATGCCATAATTAGTGAGTAGATGGGGTCAGTGAATCTGCAAACTAGCAGAGGTGAGGTCAGGGGATAGAGCTGTTTTGGATGAGGACTGTAGTTAATAATAGCTACCAATTAACTGAGGACAGACTATGTGAGCTGAGTTGAGTGCTGAATATACAGCAAAACTGAAGAGGCGGTTGGTTGGACTGGACAGTGGCAATTGTGCAGAGAAGTTTCTAAAAGCCTTTTTAGTTGGATATGTTGTCAGTCTTTTACATATGTCATCTTACTACAACCATAGAACTAAGGTACTGTTACTGTTATTTCCATCTTATAAAATGTGAAAATTGAGTCTCAGAGGTTAAGTGAATTCTTAAAGGTTATACAGCTAGTAGTTGCTGGAGCCAAGATATGAAATTTGTCTGTCTGATGCCAGAGCTTGTGCATGGTGTATTGACTCACTGTGTACAGCACGTAAGAGAAGACCTATGGGGTGATGTGTATCTTGAATTCTTTTCTTGAATTCTCCTTTAGAAAAAAAAAAAAAAAGCCTCTAAGTTCATCCCACTTTGTCTTAACAGACATTTAACAGGAACTTTGCCCTGACTGGAAATCTGCAAGTAGCTCTTAGGTTTAAGATTTGAGGATGGGAGGACTTCCGGGAAGATGGCGGAAGAGTAAGACGCGGAGATCACGTTCCTCCCCACAGATACACCAGAAATACATCTACGCGTGGAACAACTCCTACAGAGCATCTACTGAACGCTGGCAGAAGACCTCAGATCTCCCAAAAGGCAAGTAACCCCCCATGTACCTGGGTAGGGCAAAAGAAAAAACTAAACAGAGACAAAAGGATAGGGACGGGTCCTGCACCAGCAGGAGAGAACTGTGAAGGAGGAAAAGTGTCCACACACTAGGAAGCCCCTTCGCGGGTGGAGGCTTCGGGAGGCGGAGTGGGGGAGCTTGGGAGCCGCAGAGGAGAGCACAGCAACAGGGGTGCGGAGGGCAAAGCGGACAGATTCCAGCGCAGAGGATCGGGCCGACCGGAACTCGCCAGCCGAGAGGCTTGTCTGCTCGCCCGCCGGGGCGGGCGGGACTGGGAGCTGAGGCTCCGGCTTTTGTCGGAGCGCCGGGAGAGGACTGAGGTTGGCGGCGTGAACACAGCCTGCAGGGCGTTAGTGCACCGCGGCTGGCCGGGAGAGAGTCCGGGGAGAAGTCTGGAACTGCCGAAGAGGCAAGAGACTTTTACGTCCCTCTTTGTTTCCTGGTGCACGAGGAGAGGGGATTAAGAACGCTGCTTGAGAGAGCTCCAGGGACGGGCGCGAGCCGCGGCTAAAAGTGCGGAGCCCAGAGACAGACATGAGACGCTAGGGCCGCTGCTGCCGCCACTGGGAGGCCTGTGTGCGAACACAGGTCACTAGCCACACGCCCTTCCGGGGAGCCTGTGCAGCCCGCCACTGCCAGGGTCCCGGGATCCAGGGACAACTCCCCCGGGAGAACGCACAGGCGCGCCTCAGGCTGCAACGTCTCGCCGGGCCTCTGCCGCCGCAGGCCCACCCCACACTCCGTGCCCCTCCCTACCCCCGGGCCTGAGTGAGCCAGAGCCTCCGAATCAGCGGCTCCTTTAACCCCGTCCTGTCTGAGCAAAGAACAGACGCCCTCCAGCGACCTACACGCACAGGCGGGGCTAAATCCAAAGCTGAGCCCCTGGGAGCTGTGAGAACAAAGAAGAGAAAGGGAAATCTCTCCCAGCAGCCTCAGAAGCAGCGGATTAAAGCTCCACAATCAACTTGATATACCCTGCATCTGTGGAATACCTGAATAGACAACCAATCATCCCAAATTAAGGAGCCCTGTGGATGAAAGGCTCTTGGTGCTGCAGCCAGGAGTCAGTGCTGTGCCTCTGAGGTGGGAGAGCCAACTTCAGGACACTGATCCACAAGAGACCTCCCAGCTGCACATAATATCAAACAGCAAAAATTTCCGAGAGATCTCCATCTCAACGCCAGCACCCAGCTTCACTCAACGACCAGCAAGCTACAGTGCTGGACACCCTATGCCAAACAACTAGCAAGACAGGAACACAACCCCACCCATTAGCAGAGAGGCGGCCCAAAATCATAATAAGTCTACAGACACCCCAAAACACACCACCAGACGTGGACCTGCCCACCAGAAAGACAAGATCTAGCCTCATCCACCAGAACACAGGCACTAGTACCCTCCACCAGGAAGCCTACACAACCCACTGAACCAACCTTAGCCACTGGGGACAGACACAAAAAACAACAGTAACTACGAACCTTCAGCCTGCAAAAAAGGAGACCCCAAACACAGTAAGATAAGCAAAATGAAAAGACAGAAAAACACAACGCAGATGAAGGAGCAAGATAAAAACCCATCAGACCTAACAAATGAAGAGGAAATAGGCAGTCTACCTGAAAAAGAATTCAGAATAATGATAGTAAGGTTGATCCGAAATCTTGGAGATAGAATGGACAACAGAATGGACAAAATGCAAGAATCAGTTAACAAGGACCTAGAAGAACTAAAGATGAAACAAGCAACGATGAACAACACAAAAAATGAAATTAAAAGTACCCTAGATGGGATCAATAGCAGAATAACTGAGGCAGAAGAACGGATAAGTGACCTGGAAGATAAAATAGTGGAAATAACTACTGCAGAGCAGAATAAAGAAAAAGAATGAAAAGAACTGAGGACAGTCTCAGAGACCTCTGGGACAACATTAAACGTACCAACATTCGAATTATAGGGGTTCCAGAAGAAGAAGAGAAAAAGAAAGGGACTGAGAAAATATTTGAAGAGATTATAGTTGAAAACTTCCCTAATATGGGAAAGGAAATAGTTAATCAAGTCCAGGAAGCACAGAGAGTCCCATACAGGATAAATCCAAGGAGAAATACGCCAAGACACATATTAATCAAACTGTCAAAAATTAAATACAAAGAAAACATATTAAAAGCAGCAAGGGAAAAACAACAAATAACACACAAGGGAATCCCCATAAGGTTAACAGCTGATCTTTCAGCAGAAACTCTGCAAGCCAGAAGGGAGTGGCAGGACATATTGAAAGTGTTGAAGGAGAAAAACCTGCAACCAAGATTACTCTACCCAGCAAGGATCTCATTCAGATTTGATGGAGAAATTAAAACCTTTAGAGACAAGCAAAAGCTGAGAGAGTTCAGCACCACCAAACCAGCTCTACAACAACTGCTAAAGGAACTTCTCTAGGCAAGAAACACAAAAGAAGGAAAAGACCTACAATAACAAACCCAAAACAATTAAGAAAATGGGAATGGGAACACACATATCGATAATTACCTTAAATGTAAATGGACTAAATACTCCCACCAAAAGACACAGATTGGCTGAATGGATACAAAAACAAGACCCATATATATGCTGTCTACAAGAGACCCACTTCAGACCTAGAGACACATACAGACTGAAAGTAAGGGGATGGAAAAAGGTATTTCATGCAAATGGAAACCAAAAGAAAGCTGGAGTAGCAATTCTCATATCAGACAAAATAGACTTTAAAACAAAGACTATTAGAAGAGACAAAGAAGGACACTACATAATGATCAAGGGATCAATCCAAGAGGAAGATATAACAATTGTAAATATTTATGCACCCAACATAGGTGCACCTCAATACATAAGGCAAATACTGACAACCATAAAAGGGGAAATCGACAGTAACACATTCATAGTAGGGGACTTTAACACCCCACTTTCACCAATGGACAGATCATCCAAAATGAAAATAAATAAGGAAACACAAGCTTTAAATGATACATTAAATGAGATGGAGTTAATTGATATTTATAGGACATTCCATCCAAAAACAACAGAATACACATTTTTCTCAAGTGCTCATGGAACATTCTCCAGGATAGATCATATCTTGGGTCACAAATCAAGCCTTGGTAAATTTAAGAAAATTGAAATTGTATCAAGTATCTTTTCCGACCACAACGCTATGAGACTCGATATCAATCACAGGAGAAGATCTGTAAAAAATACAAACACATGGAGGCTAAACAATACACTACTTAATAACGAAGTGATCACTGAAGAAATCAAAGGGGAAATCAAAAAATACCTAGAAACAAATGACAATGGAGACACGACGACTCAAAATCTATGGGATGCAGCAAAAGCAGTTCTAAGAGGGAAGTTTATAGCAATACAATCTTACCTTAAGAAACAGGAAACATCTCGAATAAACAACCTAACCTTGCACCTAAAGCAATTAGAGAAAGAAGAACAAAAAAACCCCAAAGTTAGCAGGAGGAAAGAAATCATAAAAATCAGATCAGAAATAAATGAAAAAGAAATGAAGGAAACGATAGCAAAGATCAATAAAACTAAAAGCTGGTTCTTTGAAAGGATAAACAAAATTGATAAACCATTAGCCGGACTCATCAAGAAAAAATGGGAGAAGACTCAAATCAATAGAATTAGAAATGAAAAAGGAGAAGTAACGACTGACACTGCAGAAATACAAAAGATCATGAGAGATTACTACAAGCAACTCTATGCCAATAAAATGGACAACCTGGAAGAAATGGACAAATTCTTAGAAAGGCACAACCTGCCAAGACTGAATCAGGAAGAAATAGAAAATATGAACAGACCAATCACAAGCACTGAAATTGAAACTGTGATTAAAAATCTTCCAACAAGCAAAAGCCCAGGACCAGATGGCTTCACAGGCGAATTCTATCAAACATTTAGAGAAGAGCTATCACCTATCCTTCTCAGACTCTTCCAAAATATAGCAGAGGGAGGAACACTCCCCAACTCATTCTACGAGGCCACCATCACCCTGATACCAAAACCAGACAAGGATGTCACAAAGAAAGAAAACTACAGGCCAATATCACTGATGAACATAGATGCAAAGATCCTCAACAAAATACTAGCAAACAGAATCCAACAGCACATTAAACGGATCATACACCATGATCAAGTGGGGTTTATTCCAGGAATGCAAGGATTCTTCAATATACGCAAATCAATCAACGTGATACACCATATTAACAAATTGAAGGAGAAAAACCATATGATCATCTCAATAGATGCAGAGAAAGCTTTTGACAAAATTCAACACCCATTTATGATAAAAACCCTGCAGAAAGTAGGCATAGAGGGAACTTTCCTCAACATAATAAAGGCCATATATGACAAACCCACAGCCAACATCGTCCTCAACGGTGAAAAACTGAAAGCATTTCCACTAAGATCAGGAACAAGACAAGGTTGCCCACTCTCACCACTCTTATTCAACATAGTTTTGGAAGTTTTAGCCACAGCAATCAGAGAAGAAAAGGAAATAAAAGGAATCCAAATCGGAAAAGAAGAAGTAAAGCTGTCACTGTTTGCAGATGACATGATACTATACATACAGAACCCTAAAGATGCTATCAGAAAACTACTAGAGCTAATCAATGAATTTGGTAAAGTAGCAGGATACAAAATTAATGCACAGAAATCTCTGGCATTCCTATACACTAAGGATGAAAAATCTGAAAGTGAAATCAAGAAAACACTCCCATTTACCATTGCAACAAAAAGAATAAAATACCTAGGAATAAACCTACCTAAGGAGACAAAAGACCTGTATGCAGAAAATTATAAGACACTGATGAAAGAAATTAAAAATGATACAAATAGATGGAGAGATATACCATGTTCTTGGATTGGAAGAATCAACATTGTGAAAATGACTCTACTACCCAAAGCAATCTACAGATTCAATGAAATCCCTATGAAACTACCACTGGCATTTTTCACAGAACTAGAACAAAAAATCTCACAATTTGTATGGAAACACAAAAGACCCCGAATAGCCAAAGCAATTTTGAGAACGAAAAATGGAGCTGGAGGAATCAGGCTTCCTGACTTCAGACTATACTACAAAGCTACAGTAATCAAGACAGTATGGTACTGGCACAAAAACAGAAATATAGATCAATGGAACAGGATAGAAAGCCCAGAGATAAACCCACGCACATATGGTCACCTTATCTTTGACAAAGGAGGCAGAAATGTACAGTGGAGAAAGGATAGCCTATTCAATAAGTGGTGCTGGGAAAACTGGACAGCTACATGTAAAAGTATGAGATTAGATCACTCCCTAACACCATACACAAAAATAAGCTCAAAATGGATTAAAGACCTAAATGTAAGGCCAGAAACTATCAAACTCTTAGAGGAAAACATAGGCAGAACACTCTATGACATAAATCACAGCAAGATCCTTTTTGACCCACCTCCTAGAGAAATGGAAATAAAAACAAAAGTAAACAAATGGGACCTAATGAAACTTAAAAGCTTTTGCGCAGCAAAGGAAACCATAAAGAAGACCAAAAGACAACCCTCAGAATGGGAGAAAATATTTGCAAATGAAGCAACTGACAAAGGATTAATCTCCAAAATTTATAAGCAGCTCATGCAGCTTAATAACAAAAGAACAAACAACCCAATCCAAAAATGGGCAGAAGACCTAAATAGACATTTCTCCAAAGAAGATATACAGAGTGCCAACAAACACATGAAAGAATGCTCAACATCACTAATCATTAGAGAAATGCAAATCAAAACTACAATGAGATATCATCTCACACCAGTCAGAATGGCCATCATCAAAAAATGTAGAAACAATAAATGCTGGAGAGGGTGTGGAGAAAAGGGAACCCTCTTACACTGTTGGTGGGAATGTAAATTGATACAGCCACTGTGGAGAACAGTATGGAGGTTCCTTAAAAAGCTACAAATAGAACTACCATATGACCCAGCAATCCCACTACTGGGCATATACCCTGAGAAAACCATAATTCAAAAAGAGTCATGTACCAAAATGTTCATTGCAGCTCTATTTACAATAGCCCAGAGATGGAAACAACCTAAGTGTCCATCATCGGATGAATGGATAAAGAAGATGTGGCACATACATACAATGGAGTATTACTCAGCCATAAAAAGAGACGAAATTGAGCTATTTGTAATGAGGTGGGTAGACCTAGAGTCAGTCATACAGAGTGAAGTAAGTCAGAAAGAGAGAGACAAATACCGTATGCTAACACATATATATGGAATTTAAGAAAAAAAAATGTCATGAAAAACCTAGGGGTGAAACAGGAATAAAGACACAGACTTACTAGAGAATGGACTTGAGGCTATGGGGAGGGGGAAGGGTAAACGGTGACAAAGCAATAAAGAGGCATGGACATGTATACACTACCAAACGTAAGGTAGATAGCTAGTGGGAAGCAGCCGCATAGCACAGGGAGATCAGCTCGGTGCTGTGTGACCGCCTGGAGGGGTGGGATAGGGAGGGTGGGAGGGAGGGTGATGCAAGCGGGAAGAGATATGGGAACATATGTATATATATAACTGATTCATTTTGTTGTGAAGCTGAAACTAACATACCATTGTAAAGCAATTATGCTCCAATAAAGATGTTTAAAAAATAAATAAATAAATAAATAAAGTGCATCAGACTCAAAAAAAAAAAAAAAGATTTGAGGATGGAATGAGAGCTGGTAGGTTCAGCATCCATCCAACAGTGAATCTGGGTGGGTTGCCAGATGGTTACACTCAGGCCCACATCGCACACATGATGCCGTTTCAGCAGAGGTGGCTTCTTTCAAAGGCAGGTTGTTCCATGTTTATAGACTGCTGACCCACAGCACTGGGAAAAAAGTGTGGGTATTTTAGCAGAACCACAGAAAACTCAGTGTATATGACCTAAACATTGTTGACAAAGTTGTTAGCATTTCACTGTATATAAAAGAAAATTCTAAATTGAAACCCAAGATGAAATTATAGTGATAAAGTTAGCTCTGATTCAGATGGTTCTGGTTTTATTCTTGGACCTATGGGTGGGTAGGCATTGTTTATGTGGGGAGTTGTGTTCCTAGAAGTCACTGTATATATCAAATTGCCCCAAGTGGGGACTATAGACTATATGCAACCCCCCTGATAGGTTTAAAGCAGGACTTTGGAGTAAGATTTCATAACTGAGGGAGCACTGAGGTTTGTAGTTGATTAAGCACAACTGCAGACTGCATTACAGAGATTTTGAGTTATTGTTACTTCGGGGCCTTTGTCGATCCCTCATCCCCTGCCAACACACACATGCACACACACCCAAACACACAGACACACACAAGGTTTTTGCTGCTCTTGTTCTTTCTAGCAAACTGATTTACCACTTCTAATTTTAATTTCTAAGAATGGGATTTTTTTTTTGGTGTGTCCCTCTACCCCATCTTATTTCCTCTGTTGATTTCAGCTTTTTCAGTATTGATCGATTGTTGCCCATCCCTATTCCCATGTATACAGAGTCAACAAGATGTAATGGTGGCTCTGATATTAGTGCTGAGGGATTAACATATCTCTGAAGGAGAGGACTGTGTGGTGCGGGGAGATTTGAGAAGGGTCTAATAACAATGCTGTTGAAATAAAAGGTGGATGGATCCAACCAAGAATATGTAAAAACTCAAAGCCAAAGCATGGGCAGTAGAAATGGACAGCAGGCATTGGGGTTTTTTCATATGCTTACAACCACTTATAAATTTTTGGCTTTGGGACTTCACTGGTGGTCCAGTGGTTGAGAATCTCCCTTGCAATTCAGGGGATGCAGATTCGATCCCTGGTTGGGGAACTAAGATCCCACATGCCACGGGGCAACTAAGCCTGCACACTACAACTAAAGAGCCTGCGTGCTACAACTACAGAGCCCATGCACGCTGGAGCCTGTGCGCCACAATTAGAGAGCCCATGCACCGCAACTACTGAGCCCATGCACTCTGAACCCTGTGCGCCACAACTAGAGAGAAACCTGCATGCCGAAACGAAGAGCACTCGTGCCACAACGAAAGATCCTGTGTGCCACAACGAAGACCTGATGCAGCCAAAACTAAATAAATAAATATTTAATTAAAATAAATAAGTAAATAAATTCTTAGTTCTGGTGAGCCCACACTTGAAGGAGGTCCAATTTAGTAACCAGCTGCAATTTGTGCCACACCTTGGAATATTAGGAGAGAGTGTAACTGAGAGAACTGCTCTTTTGCAGTGGGGGTAAAATAAATAACATAAAATTTACCATCTTAACTCTCTTTAAGTGTGCAGTTCATTGGCATTAAGTACATTCACACTGTTGTGCTACCATCATTACCATCCATCCACAGAGAGCTCTTTTATGATGCTATGGAAAAGTGAGAAGCTTTCCATCATAAAGATGTAGTGTGGTGTTGTCCAGAACTTTCTGTGATGATGGAAATGTGTCTCCCTCCCACTCTCCCTATCTGACCCCTCTAGGCAGTCACAAAGTACCGAGCTGACCTCCCTGTGCTTTACAGCTGCTTCCTACTAGCTATCTATTTTACAGTTGGTAGTGTATATATGTCAATGCTACTCATTTCGTCTAACTTACCCTTCCCCCTCCCTGTGTCCTCAAGTCCATTCTCTATGTCTGTGTCATTATTCCTGTCCTGCCCCTAGGCTCATCAGAACCTTTTTTTTTTAGATTCCATATATTTGTGTTACTATATTTGTTTTTCTCTTCTTGATTTCACTCTGCATGACAGATTCTAGGTCCATTCACCTCACTACAAAATAACTCAATTTTGTTTCTTATTATGGCTGAGTAATATTCCATTGTATATATGTGCCACATCTTCTTTATCCATTCACCTGTCAATGGACACAGGTTGCTTCCATGTCCTGGCTATTGTACAGAGTACTGCAATGAACACGGTGGTACATGACTCTTTTTGATTTATGCTTTTCTCAGGGTATATTCCCAGTAGTGGGACTGCTGGGTCATATGGTAGTTCTATTTGTAGTTATTTAAGGAATCTCCAAACTGCTCTCCATAGTGGCTGTATCAATTTACATTCCCACCAACAGTGCAAGAGGGTTCCCTTTTCTCCACACCTTCTCCAGCATTTATTGTTCGTAGATTTTTTGATGATGGCATTCTGACTGGTGTGAGGTGATACCTCATTGTAGTTTTGATTTGCATTTCTCTAATGATTAGTGATGCTGAGCATCCGTTCATGTGTTTGTTGGCAATCTATATATATTCTTTGGAGAAATGTCTACTTAGGTCTTCTGCCCATTTTTGGATTGAGTTGTTAGTTTTTTTGATATTGAGCTGCATGAGCTGCTTGTTTATTTTGGAGACTAATCCTTTGTCAGTTGCTTCGTTTGCAAATATTTTCCCCCATTCTGAGGGTTGTCTTTTCGTCTTGTTTATGGTTTCCTTTGCTGTGCAAAAGCTTTGAAGTTTCATTAGGTCCCATTTGTTTATTTTTATCT
Organism: Globicephala melas; assembly: GCF_963455315.2. Classification (NCBI taxonomy): domain Eukaryota; kingdom Metazoa; phylum Chordata; class Mammalia; order Artiodactyla; family Delphinidae; genus Globicephala; species Globicephala melas. The sequence goes on from NC_083319.1 coordinate 21,570,020, forward strand.
CCATTTCTCTAGGAGATGGGTCAAAAAGGATCTTGCTGTAATTTATGTCATAGAGTGTCTGGCCTTACATTTAGGTCTTTAGTCCATTTTGAGTTTATTTTTGTGTATGGTGTTAGGAAGTGTTCTAATTTCATTCTTTCACATGTAGCTGTACAGTTTTCCCAGAACCACTTATTGAAGAGGCTGTCTTTTCTCCACTGTATATTCTTGCCTCCTTTATCAAAAATAAGGTAACCATATGTGCGTGGGTTTATCTCTGGGCTTTCTATCCTGTTCCATTGATCTATATTTCTGTTTTTGTGCCAGTACCATACTGTCTTGATTACTGTAGCTTTGTAGTATAGTCTGAAGTCAGGGAGCCAGATTCCTCCAGCTCCATTTTTCTTTCTCAAGATTGCTTTGGCTATTCAGGGTCCTTTTTGTTTCCATACAAATTGTAAAATTTTTTGTTCTAGTTCTGTGAAAAATGCCATTGGTAGTTTGATAGGGATTGCACTGACTCTGTAGATTGCTTTGGGTAGTATAGTCATTTTCACAGTGTTGATTCTTCCAATCTGAGAACATGGTATATCTCTCCATCCGTTTGTATCATCTTTAATTTCTTGCATCAGTGTCTTAGTTTTCTGCATACAGGTCTTTTGTCTCCTTAGGTAGGTTTAATCCCTAGGTATTTTATTCTTTTTGCTGCAGTGATAAATGGGAGTGTTTCCTTAATTTCTCTTTCACATTTTTCCTCATTAGTGTATAGGAATGCAAGAGATTTCTGTGCATTAATTTTGTATCCTGCTACTTTACCAAATTCATTGATTAGCTCTAGTAGTTTTCTGGTAGCATCTTTAGGATTCTCTTTGTAGAGTATCATGTCATCTGCAAAGAGTGACAGCTTTACTTCTTTTCCGATTTGGATTCCTTTTATTTTTTTCTTCTCTGATTGCCATAGCTAAACCTTCCAAAACTATGTTGAATTACAGTGGTGCGAGTGGGAAACCTTGTCTTGTTCCTGATTTTAGAGGAAATGGTTTCAGTTTTTCACCACTGAGAACAATGCTGACTGTGGGTTTGTCATATATGGCCTTTATTATGTTGAGGTAGGTTCCCTCTATGCCTAGTTTCTGGAGAGTTTTTATCATAAATAGGTGTTTTTTGTCAAAAGCTTTTTCTGCATCTATTGAGATTATCACATGGTTTTTATCCTTCAATTTGTTAATATGGTATTTGTTAATATGTATCACATCACGGTTTGTTAATATGTATCACATTGATTTATTTGCGTATATTTGCATTCCTGGGATAAACCCCACTTGATCATGCTGTATGATCCTTTTAATGTGCTTTTGGATTCTGTTTGCTAGTATTTTACTGAGGATTTTTGCATCTACGCTCATCAGTGATGCTGGCCTGTAGTTTTCTTTTTTTGTGACATCTTTGTCTGGTTTTGGGATCAGGGTGATGATGGCCTCATAGAATGAGTTTGGGAGTGTTCCTCCCTCTGCTATATTTTGGAAGAGTTTGAGAAGGATAGGTGTTAGCTCTTCTCTAAATGTTTGATAGAATTTACCTGTGAAGCCATCTGGTCCAGGGCTTTTGTTTGCTGGGAAATTTTTAATCACAGTTTCAATTTCAGTGCTTGTGATTGGTCTGTTCATATTTTCTATTTCTTCCAGGTTCAGTCTCAGAAGGTTGTGCTATATTTTCTAAGAATTTTTTCATTTCTTCCAGGTTGTCCATTTAATTGGCATATAGTTGCTTGTAGTAATCTCTCATGATCCTTTGCATTTCTGCAGTGTCTGTTGTTACTTCTATTTTCATTTCTAATTCTGTTGATTTGAGTCTTCTCCCATTTTTTCTTGATGAGTTTGGCTAATGGTTTATCAATTTTGTTTATCTTCTCAAAGAACCAGCTTTTAGTTTTACTGATCTTTGCTATTGTTTCCTTCATTCCTTTTTCATTTATTTCTGATCTGATCTTTATGATTTCCTTCTGTCTGCTAACTGTGGGGGTTTTTTGTTCTTCTTTCTCTAATTGCTTACACCTAAGTGTAAGGTTAGGTTGTTTATTTGAGATGTTTCTTGTTTCCTGAGGCAGGATTGTATTGCTGTAAACTTCTCTCTTAGAACTGCTTTGGCTGCCTCCCATTGGTTTTGGGTCATCTTGTCTGTCATTTGTTTCTAGGTATTTTTTGATTTCCTCTTTGATTTCTTCAGTGATCTCTTCGTTAGTAAGTAACATAGTATTTAGCCTCCATGTGTTTGTATTTTTTACAGTTTTTTTCCTGTAATTGTTATCTAGTCTCATAGTGGTGTGGTCGGAAAAGATACTTGATACGATTTCAATTTTCTTAAATTTACTGAGGCTTGATTTGTGACCAAAGATATGATGTATCCTGGAGAATGTTCCATGAGCACTTGAGAAGAAAGTGTATTCTCTTGTTTTTGGATGGAATGTCCTATAAATATTAAGTCCACCTTGTTCAATGTGTTATTTAAAGCTTGTGTTTCCTTATTTACTTTCATTTTGGCTGACCTGTCCATTGGTGAAAGTGGGGTGTTAAAATCCCATACTATTATTGTGTTACTGTCAATTTCCCCCTTTATGGCTGTTAGCATTTGCTTTATGTATTGAGGTGCTCCTATGTTGGGTGCATAAATATTTACCATTGTTATATCTTCTTCTTGGATTGATCCCTTGATCATTAGGTAGTGTCCTTCTCTGTCTCTTGTAATAGTCTTTATTTTAAAGTCTGTTTTGTCTCATATGAGAATTGCTACTCCAGCTTTCTTTTGATTTCCATTTTCATGGAATACCTTTTTCCATCCCCTCACTTTCAGTCTGTATGTGTCCCTAGGTCTGAAGTGGGTGTCTTGTAGACAGCATATATACAGGTCTTGTTTTGTATCCATTTACTCAGTCTGTGTCTTTTGGTTGCAGCATTTAATCCATTTACATTTAAGGTAATTATCGATATGTATGTTCCTACCAACATTTTCTTAATTGTTTTGGGTTTGTTATCGTAGGTCTTTTCCTTCTCTTGTGTTTCCTGCCTAGAGAAGTTCCTTTAGCATTTGTTGTAAATGGTTTGGTGGTGCTGAATTCTCTTAACTTCTGCTTGTCTGTAAAGGTTTTAATTTTTCTGTTGAATCTGAATGAGATCCTTGCTGGGTAGAGTAATCTTGGTTGTAGGATTTTCCCTTCATCACTTTAAATGTGATTTTCCCTTCATCACTTTAAATATCCTGCCACTCCCTTCTGGCTTGCAGAGTTTCTGCTGAAAGATCAGCTGTTAACCTTATGGGGATTCCTTTGTATGTTATTTGTTGCTTTTACTTTGCTGCTTTTAATATTTTTTCTTTGTATTTAATTTTTGATAGTTTGATTAGTATGCGTCTTGGCGTTTTTATCCTTGGGTTTATCCTGTATGGGACTCTATGTGCTTCCTGGACTTGACTATTTCCTTTCCCGTGTTAGGGAAGTTTTCAACTATAATCTCTTCAAATATTTTCCCATACCCTTTCTTTTTCTCTTCTTCTTCTGGGATCCCTATAATTCGAACGTTGGTGCACTTAATGTTGTCCCAGAGGTCTCTGAGACTATCCTCAATTCTTTTCATTCTTTTTTATTCTGCTCTGAGGCAGTATTTCCACTATTTTATCTTCCAGTTCACTTACCTGTTGTTCTGCCTCAGTTATTCTATTGATTCCTTCTAGAGAATTTTTAACTTCATTTATTGTGTTGTTCCTCATTGTTTGTTTGCTCTTTAGTTCTTCTCGGTCCTTGTTAAATGTTTCTTGTATTTTCTCCATTGTATTTCCAAGATTTGGGATCATCTTTACTCCCATTATTATGAATTCTTTTTCAGGTAGACTGCCAATTTCCTCTTCTTTTGTTTGGTCTGGTGCATTTTTACATTGCTCCTGCATCTGTAACATATTTTTTTGTTGTTTCTTTTTTTGATGGGTGGTGCTGTATTCCTGTCTTACTGCTTGTTTGGCCTAAGACGTCCAGCACTGGAGTTTGCAGGCCATTGGATAGAGCTGGGTCTTGGTGCTGAGATGAGGACCTTCAGGAGGCCTCACTCCAATTGATATTCCCTGGGGTCTGAGGTTCTCTGTTAGTCTAGTGGTTTGGTCAAAGGCTGTTTTAAACAGGATTTGGGTAAATCAGTGAATTTGATGAATATGTTAGTCAGGTAGATGAATCCTTCCTTGCATTAGTTGTACAAAACCAGCCTAAAATTGCAAAACTAAAAAAAAGTTTTTTAAACTTCTTTAAAGAAAAGTTAAGAGAATTTTGGGGGGGAGTGAAAAAAATCTTGAAAATGTTTCTGTATCTGCTTGGATTCACCCAGATGCCAGAAAAGGATTCCTTTGGCAAATTTCCAAAAGCAACTGAAATGCTACCTTTACTTAAACTACATTTGGGATATATTTTCACTAAAAATGATTAAAATCTTAAGTTTCGTCCAGGAGTTAAACTTTAGTTATAGAGAAATTCATTAATGTAGAGTTTCTTGTTTTCTCAAGATGCCAGATAAATGAAGAATATTAATGACTCATAATTGTCATGAATGTTAACAACCTGAGTAATTCAGAAAAGAATTAAACTCTCTGCAACAAATATACATGGGCTTATCACTATATTATAAAGCAGATAAACTACAAAAGCTATTAATCAAATTACTGCATACCTTAATTTTTTTTTTTAACCTACACAGATATCTGTCCCCCTTGATCAATAGGAAAAAAATAGTTTCCAACATAATAACAAAAAATCATTCTAGGAATAAATAAGGACTTCTAAGCAAGCAGGATAGAATCAGAAGCTTAGTTCTGAACTCTCCTCATATCTATTCATAAAAACAGATGGAGCCGACCAAGAAATAGACTCACACATATGCTCAACTAACTTTTTACAAAGGTGCAAAAGAAATTCAATGGAGGAAGGATAGCCTTTTCAACAAATGGCACTGGAGTAACTGGACATCCACAGGCAAAAATGAACCTCAACCTAAACCTCACACCTTAAATAAAAGCTAACACAAATTGGATCAGAGACTTAATTGTAAAACAATAAACTAAACAAAACAAAACAAAAACTGGTATAAAACTACAAGAAAATCTCTGGGATCTGGGGCTAGGCAAAGAGTTCCTAGACTTGAAACCAAAAGCAAGATCCATAATAGGAAAAATTGGTAAAATTAAAAATTTTTGCTCTGCGAAAGCGCATGTGAAGAGGATTAGAAGACATCTATAAACTAGAAGAAAGCATCTGCAAACCAAATATCTGACAAACGACTAGCATCTAGAATAGATAAAGAACTGTGAAAACAGTAAAACAAGCCAACAAAAAAATTCAATTAGAAAATGGACAAAAGACATAAACAGACATTTCATAGAAGAGGATATACAGATGGCAAATAAACACATGAAAAGATGTATAACACTAGTCATTAGCCAAAACCACAATATTACTAAACACACATCAGAATGGCTAAAATAAGAAACAGTGACAACATCAAATGCTAACAAGGATGTGGAGAAACTAGATCACTTATATATTGCTGGTGGGAATATAAAATGGCACAGTCACTCTGGAAAAGTTTGGCAGTTACTTAAAAAATTAAATGTGTAATTACCATATGATATAGCAATTACATTCCTGGGTATGTTTCCCAGAAAAAATTAAAAATTATGTTCATAACATCTTTATTTGTAAAGGCCAAGAAATGGAATCAACCTAGATGTCCTTCAGCAGATGAATGCTTAAATAAACTATGATAAATCCATGGACTACTACACAGGAATAAAAAGGAACAAACTATTGATACATGCAACAACCTGGATGTATCTCCAGGGAATTATGCTTAGTGAAGAAAGCCAATCCCAAAAGGTTACATACTGTATGATTCCATTTATATTTTTAAATGACAAAGTTCCAGAAATGGAAGACCTCGTAATGGTTGTCAGGGGTTAGGGAAGGGGTGGCAGGGTGGGAGAATAGAGGGGCTGGTAGAAACAAGTACATACACAGGTGATAAAACTGTACTGAACCTAATACACACACATATGAGTAAAAGTAAAATTGGAAATCTGAATAAAAGTGGACAATTGTACAGATGTCAATGTATTCATTTGCTAGGGCTACCGTTACAAAATAAATACCACAGAGTCTTAATTAAGTCTTAATTAAGTCACTTAAGTTAAGTTAAGACTTAACTTAAGTCTTAATTAAGTCACCCACTTAAACAACAGAAATTAATTTTCTCAGTTCTGAAGGCTAGAAATCCAAGATGAAGGTGTTGGCAAATCCGGTTTCTTCTGATGCCTCTTTCCTTGGCTTCCAGATAGCCACCTTCACACTGTGTCCTCACATGGTCTCTCCTCTGTACACACATCTCTGGTGTCTCTTTCTGTGTCCAAATTTCCTCTTACAAGGACACCTGTCAGAATGGTCATGGCCACCCCAACAGCCTCGTTTTAACTTAAGCACCTTGTTAAAGGCCCTAGCTCCAAATACAGCCACATTCTGAAGCACTGGGGGATCAAGGATTCAACATATGAATCAGGGGGAATGCAATTCAGCCCATAACAGTCAACAGCCTAGCTGTGATATTATAATTTTATAAAATGTTAACCATCAGGGGAAACAGCAAAGTATGCAAAGAATCTATTATTTCTTACAATTGCAAGTGAATCTACAAGTACATGGGGTGGCAGGGGTGGGGGCAGATAAAATAACTAGGATAACAGAAGGTAAGATCAACAGAATTAGGTGATGAAGTAGCCCCATGAACCTGAGATGAGTAGGCAGAAGCTAAAACACTCACATAAACAGGACTCACACAGGATCAAAAACTGGGCAGGTGAGGAGAGAAAAAAAGAGGAGTTCTGATAATTATATAACCTGGAACAAGAAATTACCAACAATTACCCTCAAAAAGAAAGGATCCCATTTAAGTGAAACTGGATGAGAGAAGAGTAAAGTCTCTCAGGCTTCTAGAGAAGACTACAAGACCATGGGGACCTACTAAGAGGCCTTAGAAAGAAAACTGCTGGGGGCCTTCCCTGGTGGCCCAGTGGTTAAGACTCGGCACTTTCACTGCCGTGGGCCTGGGCTGGATCCCTGGTCAGGGAACTAAGATCCCACAAGCTGTGCAGCGTGGCCAGAAAAATTTTTTAAATTAAAATAATAAAAATTTTTAAAAAGGGGACTTCCCTGGTGGCGCAGTGGTTAAGAATCTGCCTGCCACTGCAGGGGACATGGGTTCCATCCCTGGTCCAGGAAGATCCCACATGCCACAGAGCAACTAAGCCCGTGTGCCACAACTACTGAGCCATGCACCTAGAGCCCACGCTCCACAAGGAGAAGCCACCACAAGGAGAAGCCTGAGCACCACAACTAGAGAAAGCCTTGGCGTAGCAATGAAGACCCAACGCAGCCAAAAAAAAAAAAAAAAAATTTAGAAAAAGAAAACTGTTGGGATTAAAATCTAAATCAAACAAAGAGGCATCACTAAGGATAAAGGATAAAGATTCCCAAAGGAGGCCAATCTCAGAGAATATCACAGCAGAGACTAGATAAAGAGGACATATTTATTCCTGTATGTTGAAATATAATATACAATTAGAAAAGAGCAGAAATAATAAGTGAACAAGCTGCTCATATTTCACCATTTCACAAACAGAAGACATTTATGTAACCAGCAACCAGATCAAGAAACAGAATATTACCCGCACTCCAGAAGCCTCCACTTTTCTCCTTTCTAGTCACTAATTCCTCAACAGATCATGCTTGCTAATGTCCACTGGCCAAAGTAAGTTATGTAGCCAAAATTAGACTCACTGCAGAAAGAGACAACACACGGGTGTAGACACCAGGAGATGTGATTTATTTGGGGTCATCAATATAACACCCTACCACATATTATACTGATGGTCATTTGGGCACCCTTCAGTTTGGGGCTATTACAAACAGTACTATGAACATTCTTGTACATTTATTTGGTAAGCATTTATCTTCAAGTGGAATTACTGAGTTATAGGATATGCATATGCAGCTTTAGTAGATACTGCCAAACAACTTTCCAAATTGCTTGTATCCATTTATATTTCTATACCAATTTACACTTCCAATAGCAGTGCATGAGAATTCCAATTACTCTACATTCTCACTTGGTATTTTTCATTTATTTCATTTAGCCATTCTAGTGGGTATGTATTGGTATCTCACTTTGATTTTGAGTGGCCATATTTTTAAATACTTCACATAAGAAACCAAGGAGAAAATTTCAAACCTTAAAACTAAGAAAACTACCTTGGTCCACTTCCACCCCCATCACAGAAACCTCCTGAAGTACAGGTAAATCCTTCTAACTTATACATGAACAAGAGAAAAGAATACAACATAGCCCTATGAAAAGTACTGTGAGAAAAAAGATTAAAAAGAACCAAATTACGTACCAGTAGTCAATGAAGGAACATCACAAAAATATGGCCACAAAGCAGATGAAAACTGTAATATAATATTTCAATAAGAATTGAAAGAAATTAAGGAAATGATAGGATGCTATGAAAGAAAGCATACATCAGAAATAGAAAAGCTAAAAAAAATGACAATGGCTAAATAACAAGAGCATTTAAAAGGAGAAATGACAGAGTTCAGTATGGAATAGAAAAGGAAAAAAAAATTCAAAAGGAAGACAAAACTAGAAGGAACACTAGGCTTAATAGATAGACACCATGGAAAGTACATTAAAGAGACTAAAAGAGAAAAAGAAAAAAGTACAGCAAATATAAAAAATAAAATAAAAAGAATTTGAATAAAGTATAGACATAAATGATAAGCAAAGAAGATTCAACATTATGTAACAGAAGACCTCAAGGAAGAAAATAAAAATAATGGAAAAGAATAAATATATAACTGATGAAAATATTTTTTTAAAAAATTTGAGCCAACATAATAAAACATCCATTGTGTATCTGGAAAAATTAACAGAGAACAGCCAACACTTAAGATGTATTCTAGTAAAATTATTTGCCTTTAAAGATGAAGGGAGACTTCCCTGGTGGGTGGTCCAGTGGTTATGCAGGGGGGCTGGGTTCAATCCCTGATCAGGGAAATAACATCCCACATACTGCAAGTAAGCCCACGCACCACAACTAGAGAAGCCCCGCAAGCCACAACAAAGAGCCCATGTGCTACAACAAAGACCCAGCACAGTCAAAATAAATAAATAAATAAATAAATAAAAGGTGTGTGGTGGGGGGGGGAATGTCCTTTGGGCATCTAGGAAAAAAGATAAAGACACTTAAAGAAGAAAGAAAATCATATCGGTATTAGACTCTGACAACACTTTTTATCAGAATACAGTACAGTAGGACTCAGCAAACTATGGCTTATGTACCAAATCTAGCCCACTGTCCAGTTCTGTAAATAAAGTTTTACTGGAACACAGTCATGCTTGTTCATTTATATATTCTCTACGGCTGCTTTTGCACTGACATGGCACAGTTAAATAATTGTGACAGTGACCTATGGCCCACAAAGCCTAAAATAATTACTATTTGGCCTTTTAAAGAAAAGTTTTGTCAAATCTTAAAACAGAATAACATATTTAAGATACTTGAGGAAAGGGGAATTCTCCAGTGGTCCAGTGGTTAAGACTCTGCGCTTCCACTGCAGGGTGTGCAGGTTCAATCCCTGGTCTGGGAACTAAGATCCCGAATGCAGCGCAGACATAAATAAATAAATAAATAAAATAAAATTACTTTTAAAAAAAAGAGAGATGCTAACATTAAAAGAAAAAAAAAGGTATTTGAGGGAAGAAAATGCAGGCTAAGTAATTATATTCAGCCAAAATGCCCTTCAAGTTTAAAAGCCACAGATGAACAGTTTTAAATATGAAAGACAGAAGATATTACTCACACAAGCTCTTTATGTGGATTCATTGAGCTTCAGACTATCAAATGATGATTATAGAAGCCTTAGCACAAGGACTTACGTTGTACACTGAATATATTCAACTGTAGAACTAAAACCAATGATGGGCAAAGGTGACAGAGTAGTTTGTGACTTGTATGGGGTGAACAGACAGAACTAAGAAATCTTAGGGAGCAGGAATTGACTGGTCTAGGCACTTGATTATGTATGGAAGACAGGACTGAGAATAACGGAGGCATCACAGGTAACTCCTAAATTTCTGGACTGGGAAAATGTATGGAAATAGTACCACTCACTAAGCTAGGGAACACAAGAAAAGACAGATAAGAAGAGAAAGATAAATGAAGTTTTGGGCACGCTGAATGTGAAGTGTTTGTGGCAGATCAAATGACTGTGTCCAGTTGGTTGTTGTATACATCTGGATTTCAGCAGAGAGGCCCTGAGTGGATATCAGATTCAAGAGTCATCAGCCAAGGAAGGTGTGAACTGATCAGAATGGCGTGTAATTTACCATGCAAGTAGCAAGGCCAGTATCTGAAAAAGAGCACCAAAAGAAACATGTCCTTAGAATTCACAAGAAAACAGCATCAGCAGTTTCACTAAATTTGGCTACACTGAGATTCTCCTGCATTTGAAACCGATGATTAAGAATTTTCTACTTTAAACTATCCAAAATAAAGTATTTAAAAATAATATGAAGAGTGAATAAAAACAAAATAAAGCCTTTAACTCCCCACTTTAATTATTTTTAATGGCATACGAAGTTGATCATATTGCTGTCTACTGGACCTTGCACTCAAGTGAAAAAATGCCAAGAGAGTAAAAAAGGTATAAAAGATGAAAACCACTATAAAATTACACATATGGAATGAAGTATGTATGTATGTATGTATGTATGAAAGACATTGGTGGAGGAAGAGGCTGTATTATCAGCTGAATTGTGTTCCCTCCAAATTCATACACTGAAGTCCTAACCCCCAGTACTTCAGAATGAGACTGTATTTGGAGATTGGGCCTTTAAAGAGGTAATTAAGGTAAATGAGGTCATTTGGGTGAATCCTAAGGATATAGACTGATGTCCTTACAGGAAGAGAGGAGATTAGGTCACAGAGGGGCACATAGGAAGGACCATGTGAAGATACCTAAGGAAAACAACGATCTACAAGCCAAGGAGAGAGGCCTTAGAAGAATCCAACCCTGCCAACATCTTATAGCTTCCAGAACTGTAAAAAATAAATAAATTTTTGTTGTTGAAGCCACCCAGTCTGTCGTACTTTGTTTCAGCAGCCCTTAAAAACGAATACAGGCTAGAGAGAGAAAGTAGTCCTAGTTGGGTAAGAGTTCAGATATTGATAATATTCCACTAAGTATGAAGCCTTGTAACAGAAAAAGTAGAGCTTTTGCTATGTGGTGATTATGGCTTATATGCAACAATAAAATTTTTTAAACAGTTAAGTATTTACAAGGGAAAACAGGGAAGATACTGACAAGGGAAAAGTGAAGGGACACAATATTGGCAAGTAGAAAAGGACGGAAGAGGTTAAAGTAGTGTCAGTTTTGAGAAAAATCAAGAAGAGAGAAATCCAACCAAGATATGTCCTATTCCTGACATTTTAATGAACTAAAAAGGTAAATAAAATAACCCAAAAACAATTCAGCCAAGGAAGGGAGAGTAATGGAGGCAACTCTGGATAATTCTCTAGAACTCAAAAGAATTTAAAAAAAAAATTTCAGCTAATGGAATCCTTGATGATTAACAAATTAAAAAAAGTTTTCAGGTATCAAACGAAAAGATGTTTGCAATGGGTATTAATGGAATTCTTTGAAAGTTATTTTTGTGTTTTTTGTTTTTGAACAAACAGGTAATCATTACTAGCAGCTGCACTACTTCTTGCCCTGCATCCAGAGCTACAGAGGCCCAAGAGGAAGTAAGGTGGAGGGGAAAGCAATTCTCCAACTTGAAGCCCTGCTCCCTTGTGCCAGGCTGGTCAACATTCAGGCAGATCAGAGGGGGAAAAAAGCTGGAAGAAAACTGCACCATTTGTGGTAAGACTTTCAATGTTTTAAAAAGTTTCTTAAATGATTTAATGTCTTCTTAAAGTTTTTTAAATTTATATTTAACATAAAGTTGCACAATTTATCTTTTGATGCTACTTTTCTTTCAGTACAAAAGGACCAATTACTGATGTCCTAGACCACATCCCTTTGCTTTCTATATTACTTTAAGTGTGATAAAGTGTTTCTTTTTTTTTTTTTTGCGGTACACGGGCCTCTCACTGCTGTGGCCTCTCCCGTTGTGGAGCACAGGCTCCAGACACGCAGGCTCAGCAGCCATGGCTCACGGGCTCTGATAAAGTGTTTCTGAAATACATCTTCTTTGTCACTAGAGACACTGGTTTTACCAATATGCAATACTCAAAAAGCTCTCCAACGGTTTAAGTGTGAGACTCTGCAAAACAAACATGAATACTGCTGCATAATTTGCCTTTCTCCAGAAAAGGGTATTACACTTTGTTGACACTGCATACAAAATAAAATGCAAAAATTTGCATTTTCAGTACTTTTGGTTTCTTGACCTTTATTTGAATTTGAGACTAAGCTTTACCAAACAACAGAATTTACACTGTAACTAGCCAACCACAGTCCTCATTATGGAATCTGTGCAGTGCATTTGTTACCTAGGAAACAGAGGAGAGCACAGGCAGAGTGCAATTTCAGTATAGCAAAAGAATTCTCCAATCATGCTGGTAAATAAAGTCCATAAATCAACTAATCAGAAGCAAAGTCAAGAAGTACCATGGAAGAGTTAAGCTCTATGGAAACTTTCTTCAAGGCAAAAAAGAAACCTGTGGGGTTTCTTCAGGCGACTATGTAGGTCTCTTCACTAAATATTATGAGCAGGTTTCTTTACAAACACAAACTGTCAAAAAGTAAACTGTTCAAAATAAATGGCTTCTCTCCAATCTTCAGCTTCTCTATTTTTGACAGTATTTAAGAGAAAAAGCTTCTTTAGAGCCAGCCTCATACATCTGGTAGCAGAATATTAGTCCAAGAATGAATTCTGCATTTTCGGCAAGCAGCAAGGGTATGTACTGCTCTTAAACAACGCAGGACGATAAAGGCTGGAACGAGAGGTCACTGTCCGCACCTCTCACAGTCAGGCCTACTTTCCCAAGCTACAAAAAACTTTAGGGAAAAGAACTTGAAAGTCCCAGATCTTTTATAAAGAATAAAATTGTTAACTTTTCAGCTTTCCCCCTGGTTATTACTAATGATAATACTAGTCGTTTGAGGGTTCCAGGTAACATAAAGTGAACATTTTAAGTGTCTTTTTTTTTTGCGGTACGCAGGCCTCTCACTGCTGTGGCCTCTCCCGCCGCGGAGCACAGGCTCCGGACGCGCAGGCTCAGCGGCCATGGCTCACGGGCCCAGCCGCTCTGCGGCATGTGGGATCTTTCCAGACCGGGGCACGAACCCGTGTCCCCTGCATCGGCAGGCGGACCCCCAACCACTGCGCCACCAGGGAAGCCCCATTTTAAGTGTCTTTTAATGGTACCACACTAATAACTAACAAACAGGAAAGGACTAGAAAAGTCTATGGATTTTAAAGCCTATCAAATTTAACCGTGGAGAGCTTAGTGTTGTTAAAAAAAAAAAAACTGGTAAATATCAGATTCCACTGCTCAGCTACTGATACATTTAAAACCCAACTTTTCGCAAATTCAAAATTTCTGGAAGCATTTGTCATAGTATCAAAAGCAGCAGAAAAAAATTTCAACGATGAGATGTGAAAAATAATTTACATGCCTTCCTAAACACCAACATACCAGACGAAAAATCAGATGAAAATATGAAAGTCTCTGGAATGCTTCTGATTAACTAAAATAGTACCGTTAATTATAGAAAAACAAAGCACAAAACAAAACAATTAATATCTACATATCACAGTCAAACAACAAAACAAAAAAACCAGGTGTTATCTTTTAGCCAGCCTAAGTAAACACACCATGCCAATCCCAGAAAACTGTTAGACACAGCTACAACTCTGTCAAGCAATTCTCAATGCAGGCCACACTCTTAATGTTTAGTTTACACAGTGACTCCATTAAACCTTAATGCTACAACTGACAGCCATGTAAACAAATACATAAACATGCAATTCAATTTGTTAGCTTATCTTTTTTAATACTGGGAAGAGCTGATGAAGAGTGTATCTAAAGAGCTGAAACTCTGGAAGTGTTTTAGAACTCTATACCACCATTCATGGTAAAGTCTGAACAAATTTCAACACTTAGCCTCTTTGGGCCATCCTTATTAGAAAAGGAAGAGGTATCTTGCTCAAGGGCCTACCAGCACCTGACACTGAGCTCTGTGCAGAGTTTAAATTCATTTATCTAATCTAGAACAGAAGTCAAAACAGGAACTAATCAAAGAGGCTGGCATGACCTTTGTTAGATGTACCCTCTTCTAAGTTTTAAGTAAAGTGTACAAAAATGTACACTCCAGGCATTTACAAAATAAGGCATGAAATAATATTAATGTGTTAATGTAAAACTAGGACAAGAATCTAGGATACATCTTTCTCCTAGAAAAAGACCACTATTTTAGGCATACTAAACTGTCTCCTCTTTATAATGACAAAAATCAGTTTGCCTAGTTAACACTATATTAAATTGTATATTGTTTTCTGACAAATTTCTACATGTTACTTGACAAAAATTTAAATAGCAAATATTTTTTCCACCATAATAATTTTCCTTCATGTTTGGATGATAATACTTTTATTTTTTAAGAAAGACTACATTTCCTACATATAGCTGTACATATAACTGCGTGTCCCCAAAACTGTGTTTTCTTTTTTGATCTCCTTGGTAACCATCAGATTTAAGTTTGTCAATATGGATTCTCAAACAATAAGCAAAAAAAAAAAAAGTCTCCAGAAATGAGCAGTAGATAGAGGTGAATGCAAAGATATAAATCCACACCTGCGTTAAACTCTGAATCTGGAAGGGCTTCCCTGGTGGTGCAGTGGTTAAGAATCCGCCTGCCAATGCAGGGGACACGGGTTCAAGCCCTGGTCTGGGAAGATCCCACATGCCACAGAGCAACTAAGCCCGTGCCCCACAACTACTGAGCCTGTGCTCTAGAGCCCGCGTGCCACAACTACTGAAGCCCACGCGCCTAGAGCCCAAGCTCCGCAACGAGAAGCCACTGCAATGAGAAGCTCGCCCACCACAACGAATAGCAGCCCCCCCCGCAAGTAGGGAAAGCCCGTGCAACGAAGACCCAATGCAGCCAAAAAAAAAAAAAAAACCCATTTAAAAAAAACTGAATCTGGAAAATTAATTTTCTGGGTGCTTATGCAACTTCATTTATTATCTGAGTATCTACAAATACATAGCAACTGTTCATAAAAAACATATAAATAATACAAATCAGAAATATCACTTACAGTGCTTTTCAAAAGTTATATCCACCATATACAACACAGTCGTTGGGTTATAAACAGAGAATACATAAATACATATAATAAAATAGGGAAAGCACAATCACAGGGAGAGATGATCAGTTTTAACGTTCATGTTCTCCCCATATGTCGTGAAAGATCTCATATCTTAAACCAGCAAAAATAAAGGTTTTAGCCTGGACAGAAAGTTAGATAATTGTTTATCGCACTCCAGTCTAACCTCCACTGTGGAAGTGACTTACTTGTTAACTGTTTATTTAATAGGTAGAAGATTCTGTCATGTTAAACCTAAGGAGTCTGGGAAATAACAAAACTTTACCTCCAAAAGTTATACATATATGTAACCATCACAACCATATTCATCTTTTATTTCTTGCCTTTAAGTCCTTATCAGAAAGAAAGAAAGAAGAAAGAAAGAAAGAAAGAGAAAGAAAGAGAGAAAGAAAGAAAGCCATCAGAATACTAAAAAACACTGATTTTGGTCAGCCCAACCTTCTCCTACCGAGGGAAATCTATTTCTCGATGTATTTGATAACAAACACAAATCACTGTGCGCAGCCTCAGACGGGTTGGGGGGCGGAAGAGCCCTTCGGAGAAAGCCCTTCTCCGTCAGAAACAATAAATAAGGGACGCAAGCGATGCACGTTCCTTCACACACGCCCCAAACGCACCTTGGCGTGCCTCGCGGGAGGGAAACAAGTCTGGCAAAGCACCGAAACACCTCTCTCCCTCTCTCTCCATAACCTCCTCAAGACTTGAAAACTAAGAGAGCAGATCTTTTCTTTCCCCTTTCCCGCCCTCCTTCCCACCTCCAACAAACCCCAGAGAGGGAGCGGGCGAGCCAGACCCACGCAGCGCGCCCGCGGCCGCGGCGGCGACAGGAGACGCTGGGCGGCGGGCCGGCCCCAGAGAGACAACCCAGAGCCGCGGCCGCCGCTCGCTCGGCCGCCGGGGGTTTCTACCCCCTCACGCCCCCGAGGCCGTCGCCGGCGACGTCCGGCCGCCCGGCTCTCAGCCCTGACTCTCGGCCTTCTCGCGCCACCCCCCCCACAAGCCCAGAGGAACAAAAGGAGGGTTCAGCCGGGTCACTGCTAGGCCGCCGGCGGGGGGGAAGCGGCGCGGACGCCAGTGCGACCGCCCCCCACACAAAGGGGCTCCCGGTCCCGGGCGCAGCGTCGGCGCGCTCGTCCCCGCCCCGCGCGCGGGCTCTCACCCACCTGCAGGTGTCTGTGCGTCTGTCCATAGGAACGCGGGCAGCGAGGGGGCCTGTAGGAGCCGGGCAGCAGGGGCTGGAGGGGGCGGGACGGAGGGAAGGGAGGGAGCGCGGCCACAGGGCCGGGGAGCGAAGGCAAGTAGAACGGGAAGGCGCCGGACGGGCGACGGACCGAGGGGCTGGGGGCGGGGGCGCCAGCCTGGCTCCGCCGACCGGCGCGCGCCGCTCCGTGCGCCCCGAGCTCCGCGCGCCCGACTCCGAACGCGGCGGGCAGGCGGGGGGCGGGGCGCGGGCGGGGGCGGGGCCGGCGAGCGGGGCGGGGGCTCGGACCCCGGCCTCCAGCCGGCACCGGAAACGCGCTGTGGTCCGGGAGACCCACAGGAAGTGTGTAACGGCCCTCCCACGACGCGCACCGAGCTAGCGGCGGAGGCTGTCCGGAGGAGGTGTGGACCGACCCTCCTGCTACAGACACGCGACCACGAGCTCGGTCTCCGCAGCCCGACAGGCGTGGGAGCCACGATCCCCTCAGCGTTCTCAACGGGGCAGCACCCCCCCTCCTGCCACACGCCCCAGGCCCGCGGCCCCCGCTGCCCTTCGCAGCTCCGTACAGCTCCACCTAAACGCCAGGATCAGACCTCCTTGCAAGACCCTGGGTTTGCCAGGCGTGTGATACCTGTTTTAACGCGCTGAGTGGAGTCACTTCTACATCCAGGCATGTGCAAGAACACCTCCGATCGACAGACGTACAACCCACAGTCACCGCTACCCGGTGGAAGTTTCTAATACAGCTACAACCACACGCACCCATCCCGTGGAGGGAGCCGGTCTGCTGAATAACACCTAAAACACACTAAGACCGGGAAGCATATAATAAGACCACCTGCACAGCTCGGCACAAGGGAGGTAAGGCTGGACCAGGCGCCCTCCACCTTTATCTTATCCACCAAACACTTTCATAGTACTTACACTAAGTGCTTAGCGAATATTAATTTGCTTAATCCTAAGAACTCTATGAAATGGGTCTTGTTAGCATTGCTGTTTTGCACATGAGGAAACTGAGGCACAGAGACAGTAAGAAAGCTGCCCAAGATCACATTGTAGGAGGAACCAAGATTCGTCCCAGGCAGTCTGTCTCTGTGCTCCTTTCTACTTACAGCCCTAAGCATCTCCAAAATAATAATAATGGCAATAACTATCATTTAAAGCATATCTGATTAGCCATATGTAGTGCTGACATCTTGGCCTCATCCCAGCTGTGACAGGGAAACCTCATTCCCTCCTACCCTGGGGTAAGTGAGGGGAG
This sequence comes from Globicephala melas, assembly GCF_963455315.2. Taxonomy (NCBI): domain Eukaryota; kingdom Metazoa; phylum Chordata; class Mammalia; order Artiodactyla; family Delphinidae; genus Globicephala; species Globicephala melas. The sequence continues at coordinate 21,587,940 of NC_083319.1, forward strand.
AAAAGAGTATGACTGAGCAGAAAAAGAGACTAACTTCTGAACAAAGGAGAAAGGATTCCTAACACCTGTGTCTATCAACACTCCTCCTGGCTGAATTTAAAAATCTTTAAACATTTTTGATAAATAATGTGTCCAAAAAAAAGAAAAAAAACCAGGGACTTTCCTGGTGGTGCAGTGGTAAGAATCTGCCTGCCAATGCAGGGGACACCAGTTCAATCCCTGGGCCAGGAAGATCCCACATGCCACAGAGCAACTAAGCCCATCCACCACAACTACTGAGCCTGCGCTGTAGAGCCTATGTGCCACAACTACTGAGCCCACATGCCACAACTACTAAAGCCTGCACGCCTACAGCCTGTGCTCCGCAACAAGAGAAGCCACTGCAATGAGAAGCCCGCACACCACTACGAAGAGTAGCCCCTGCTTGCCACAACTAGAGAAAGCCCACGTGCAGCAACAAAGACACAATGCAGCCAAAAATAAATAAATAAAATAAATTTATTATAAAAAAGAAAAAACAGTTAATCGCCACATGTTTCAAGTACATAATCCTGTGGGAAAATTGAAATCCTGTGCATTGCTGGGAGAAATATAAAATGGTGCTGCCACTATGGAAAACACTATGGAGGGTCCTCAAAAAACTAAAAATGGAATTACTATGTGATCCAGAAAACCCACCTCTAGGTATATATATCCAAAAGAATTTGAAGCAAGAACTTAAAGAGGCATTTGCAACCCATGTTCACTGCACCATTATTCACAATAGCCCAGAGATGGAAGCAACCAAAATGTCCAAGGATGGATGAATGGATAAACAAAATGTGGCGTATACATACAGAGTATTATTCAGCCTTAAAAAAGCAACCCTGTCACATGCTACAACATAGATGAACCTTGAGGACATTACACTAAGTGAAATAAACCAGCCGCAAAACAACAAATACTGTATATAAGGTACCTAGAGTTGTCAAAATCACTTATATAAGGTACCTAGAGTTGCCACAATCATGGAAACAGGGTATTATGGTGGTTGCCAGGGAATGAGGGGATTATGGAGAGTTGTTGTTCCATGAGTATAGAGTTTTAGTTTTGCAAGATGAAAAAGTTCTAGAGATCTGATACACAACAATGTGAGGATAAACCACTGACCTGTACACTTGAAAATGGTCAAAGGGATAAATTTTGTATTATTTGTTTTTTACAATTAACTATTTAAATGCAGTCCCATTTGTTTAAAGGATATTTCCACCTTGATGAGTTTTTTAAATGATGCAGGCTTCCAGCTATGATGAGGTACCTTGTTGAACAAACTAACTCTCCCACTAAAAGCTATAAAAAGCTGCATTAAAAAAAAATAAAAGCCTGTTTAAACCTGTTATACAGCAATCCAGGCAGCCAAGGCCTGAGATTCCCAAGAGCCCAGCAAGAAGGGAAACATGATGAAGTGAATCCTCCATCCTAAGCCATGTTTCCTCCTTATGGCATTGTTGATCTGTGTCTAGGAGTATAGAAATCTGAGAGAGGCATCCTAGAGCTTTCAATAGTCTGATTGTGCTGGAGATACAAATTTTGGAGGTCAAGTCTATCAGGGTAACTAGGGCTTGAGATGCTAAGATCCCAGAAGAAAGGCAATCACAGTAAAAGGAGTCAGTCATTCTACATATTTTCCCTCAAAGCATTTGCTGATTCCTAGCCTGTTCATGCAAGGGGCAAGAAGCCAGGAAATCAAGCAGAAAGCAGTTGTTAACAGGAAAAAAAAAAAAAAAATCTAAGCAGAAGTTTTTGGCTGTCTTACTGTGCTGGAAAGAATTAAATAGAATTAAAGTTCTTAGACTTATAGTAGTAGAGACTGGCTAGGATGTGACTGCCTTATAATCATTTGGTACTTTCTCAGATAAATATATGGTCAATTGTGTACACTTTTAAGTTGCACTAACATTGCTTTTGTGCTTTTCGTGACTAAACAATATTTTTCATTAACCTTACAGTAATGGAAACCTCAACTTGTATTATGGAAAAGTTTTTTAATGTATTATATTTTTTAATTTCTGAAGTTCTATTTTTATTTTATTCTGCTGTTTTTCAACAAATGATGCTGGAACAATTGGATTTCCCTAGTCAGAAATATGAAATTTGATCCACACATTGCACATGTACAAAAATTAACTTGAAATGCTAAATACACCTAAATGCAAAACTTACAACTGTAAAACTTCCATAAGTTTTCAGTTAGGCAAAGATTTCTGAATTATACCGAAAGCATGATCCAGTAAAGAAAAAGATTGATAAGTTGAACCTCATCTATTTTTTAAAAATTTTATTTTTGGCTGTGTTGTATCTTTGTTGCTGTGCGTGGGCTTTCTCTAGTTGCAGCGAATGGGGGCTACTCTTCGTTGCAGTGCGCGGGCTTCTCACTGCGGTGGCTTCTCTTGTTGTAGAGCATGGGCTCTAAGTGTGCAGGCTTCAGTAGCTGTGGCATGTGGGCTCAGTAGTTGTGGCTCACAGGCTCTAGAGCGCAGGCTCAGTAGTTGTGGTACATGGGCTTAGTTGCTCCACGGCATGTGGGATTTTCTCAGACCAGGGCTCGAACCTGTGTCCCCTGCAATGGCAGGCAGATTCTTAGACACTGCACCACCACGGAAGCCCAAACCTCATCTATTTAAAAAAATTTTGTTATTCCTGTATCACTGGTAAGAGAATAAAAAGACAATCTATTGAAAGGGAGAAAATATTTGCAAATATCTGAAAAATTACTTGTATCCTGAATATATAAAGAGCTCCCAAAATTCAATAATAAAACAAACAATGGAATAAATGTGGGCAAAGATTTGAGCAGACACTTAATCAAGACGATATACGCATGTCAAATAAGCACATGTAAAGATGCTCATCCTCATCAAGGATATGGAAGTTAAAATACAATTAGATACTACTACATACTTATTAGAATGGCTAAAATTTAAAAGGCTCTACATATCAGGTGTTGATGAAAATGTGAAGAAATGAAATCCTATACATTGTTAGTGAAATGTAAAATAGTATAACCACTTTGGAAAAAAGTTTGGCAATTTCTTAAAAAGTTAAATATATGCACACCATATGATCCAGTCATTTCATACCCAAGAGAATACAGGGACTTGGTACATGAATGTTCACAGAAGCTTTATTTGTAATAGCCAAAAGCTGGAAACTACCCCAATGACTATCAACAGGTGAATGGATAAACAAACTGTGGTGTATTCATATAATGGCAAACTGCTCAGCAGTAATAAAAAGGAATGAACTATTGATATATGTAATGATAAGAACAAATTTCAAAGTAATTACGCAGATTGAAAGAAGCCAAACAGAAAATACATACTGTATGGCTCCATTAATGTAAATTCCAGGAAAATGTAAACTAATCTATAGTTATAGAAAGCAGATCAGTACTTGCTGGAAATGGGATCAAGGATGGGCATAAATGGCTACAAAGGGGCAGAAGGAAACTTGGATATGTTCATGTGTTTGGATAGTTGGTGATGGATAGGTTGACAGTGCAAAGAGTAAACATATAGGTAAATTTAAAGACTTTTTTCTCATTTTTTTAATCTTTAAAAGGATAATTCACTGTTATCAAAAATATTAAACAATATACTGTAGAGTTTAAAACATATGTGGAAATAAAATGTATGACAAAGTAGTACAAAGGATGGGAATGGGAAATGGAAATATTTTGTGAGATTCTTTCAAGGAAGACAGAAAGAAATAGAAGACCAGAAAAGAAGAACAAAGATATACAGAACAGATGGAATAAAGCAAATGGTAATTAATAACTTCCCAAAACAGAAAGCACCAGGTCAAGATGAGTTCACTGATGAATTCTAACAAACATTTAAGGAAGAAAATTATACCAGTTCTCTACAGTCCCCTTCAGAAGACAGAAACAGAAAGTATTCCTAATTCATCCTGTGAAACCAGCATTACCCTAGTACCAAAACCAAAGAAAGACATTTCAAGAAAACTACAGACCAACATCTCTCATGAACTTAGATGCAAAAATCCTCAACACAATATTAGCAAATTGAATCCAACAACATATAAAAGGACTTACATAGCACAGTTGTCTTAGCCTGTTCAGCCTGCTATAACAAAAAGAGACTAGGTGGTTTAAAAACAACAAAGTTATTTTGCACAGTTCTGGAGGCTGGGAAGTCCAAGACCAAGGCACAGGCAGATCTGGTGTATGGTGAGGGCCTGAGCTCTGATTCACTGGTGGCACCTTTTTGCCATGTCCTCGCTTGGTGAAAGGGACCAGCTAACTCTCTCTGAGGTCTCTTTTATAAGGGCATTAATCCCAGTCATAAGGGCCCCACCCTCATGATCTAATCACCTCCCAAAGGCTCCTTGGGGGGTTAGGATTTCAATATATGAAATTTGTGGACATAAGAACATATAGGCCATAAAAACAACCAAGTGGGATTTATCCTAGGTTTGCAAGGATGGTTCAACTTTCAAAAGTCCATTAACGTAATCTACCACATCAACAGGCTGAAAGAGAAAAATCACATGATTATACAAATAGATGCAGAAAAAGCATTTGACAAAGTCCAACACCCACTCATAATAAAATATTTCAGTAAGCTAGGAATAGAGGGGAACTTCCTCAATTTGATAAAGAATATCTACAAAAAACCTACAACTAACATCACACTTAATGGTGAGAAACTAGAAGCTTTCCCATTAAGATCATGAATAAGGCAAGGATGTCCCCTCTCACTACTGCTTTTCAACATCATACTGGAAGTGCTAGCTAATGCAATAACTTAAAAGGAAATAAAAGGTATACAAGTTGGGAAGGAAGAAATAAAACTCTCTGTTCACAGATGACATAATTGTCTATATAGAAAAGCTATAAAAATTACCAAAGAAACTTCTGGGAACTAATAAATTATTATAGCAAGGTTGTAAAATACAAGGTTAATATACAAAAGTCAATTACATTCCTATATACCAGTAATGAAGTGAAATTTGAAATGTAAAACACATTATCATTTATATTAGCACTCAAAAAATTTAAATATTCAGATACAAATCTAACAAACTATGTGCAAGATCTATATAAGAAGACCTACCAAACTGTGATGAAAGATATCAAAGAATAACAATAAATGAAGAGATATTTCATGTTCATGGATAGGAAGACTCAATACTGTCAAAACATCAGTTTATCCCAAGTTGATATATAGATTCAACTCAAAGCCAATCAAAATCCCAGCAAGTTATTTTGTGAATATGAAAAAACTTATTCTAAAGTTATATGGAGAGGCGAAAGAACCAGAATAGCCAACTCAATATTGAAGATCAAAGTTAAGATTGACATTACCTGACTTCAAGACTTACTATAAAGCTAAAGTAACCACATAGCGTGGTATTAGTGAAAGGATAAATAGATCAATGTAGGAGAATAGAGAGCCTAGAAATATACCCACATGAATATAGTCAACTGACCTTTGACAAAGGAGCAAAGATAGTCTTTTCAACAAATGGTGCTGGAACAACTGGATATACACATGCAAAATAATAAATAAACAAAGGCTTTACACCTTTCACAAAAATTACTCAAAATGGATTACAGATCTAAATGTCAAATGCAAAACTAAAACTCCCTAGAAAATATCATAGGAGAAAACCTAGATGACCTTGGGTATGGCAATGACTTTTTAGATACAACTCCAAAGGCATGATCCATGAAAGAAATGACTGATAAGCAGGGCTTCATTAAAATGAAAAACTTCTGCTCCGCAAAAGACAATGTCAAGAGAATGAGAAAGCAAGTCACAGATTGGGAAAAAATATTTACGAAAGACACATCTGATAAAGGATTGTTATCCAAAATATACAAAGAACTCTTAAAATGCAACAATAAGAAAACAACCTGATTTAAAAATGGGCCAAAGACCTCAACAGACATCTCACCAAAGAAGATATAGAGGAAAGTAAGCATATGAAAAGATGTTCAACATCATATGTCACGAGGGAATGGCAAATTAAAGCAACAATGAGATACTACCACACACCTGTTAGAATGACTAAAATCCAAAAACCTGGCAATACCAAGTGCTGACAAGGATGTGGAGCAACAGGAACATGCTGCTGGTAGGAATGCAAAATGGTACAGCCACTTTGGAAGACTATTTGGCAGCTTTTTTTTTTTTTGACAGTTTTTTTTCTATTTGGCAGTTTCTTACAAAACTCACTCTTACTGTACGTATATTTTCCTTCCTACAGTTTCCTATCCTAGAAACTGAATGTCCTCTTTGTCTTGTTCCTTCACAAAAAAATTTATTGTTCATTGTTGTATAAGCTCAAGTTCTAACCACATCTTTGAGTTACTCATGTCTGAATGCTTCCATGTTTATGTGCAATGCATATGTTAATACTTCTATTTGTTTTTCTCTTGCTAATCTATCTTTTGTTAGTCTAATTTACAGGACCCCAACTGAAAACTTAAGATAGGTAGAGGAAAAAGACTTCTTTTCTTCTACTTAAGAGGATTATTTAAGAGGCACTATTTAAGGGAATTCCCTGGTGGTCCAGTGGTTAGGACTTGGCACATTCACTGTTGGGGCCAGGTTCGATCCCTGCTCGGGGAACTAAGATCCCACAAGCCGTGTGGCACAGCCAAAAAAAGAAAAAAGAAAAAAAAGGCACTATTTAAGAGGATTTGTTAAAATATAGGATTACTAGCAACAAACCATCTTTAAAATGTCTGAATAACTTCATCAAACACTAAAAAGCCAAATGGCATGGTTTCCCTCCATACCATTCTATTTCAGAAACAGGGGTCAAATGGATACTGAACCACACACAAAATGGCCATTCAAAACTTCTGGGAGACTCTACAACCTCAGTGCAGTTAATGGGCAAGATCCAAGGGAAGGGAACACATGAATTCATTAAGGCAGCTGGGGGATGTGGCAAGAGAGAAAGCTTTAGCAGTGTAGCTGTGGTACCTTTATTTCTGATAAAATAGTACAGACTGCTCACTACTTCTTAGTGATAATAAGCGAAAACAGGCTGCAGAGGACCTCATCCAACTCCCTCAATTACTGATATGAAAACCAGGGCCCTGTGGAAAGATTTTCTTCTGATATCCTAAGGCCTTTTAATTAGCAAGTTCATGTTTTAGTAACCAAACTCCAGAATTCCTGCCTCACAATATTTTCTAGTTTTTATTTTCCCAAAGCTTTGAAGCCATGTGGAAAATGCAGAGAAAGAAGAAAAGTCTTTAGAAAATTTCAGTAGAAAAGGAGTCTGCTGGCAACATCTGACAGGGATCCTAATGTGGCTGGAAATGAACAGGAGAGGCCAAGGGAGTTGTGAGCCTGCCATATCAAAGTCAATCTATCTGGGCTTCAAGGAGGGGGAAGTGGGGTCTTCAAGTTCTATCCAAGGCCAATGTACTGGGAGGTTGTTGGAAAGGGCTTGTTAATTTTGACCTTGGGCTAGTCCTTTCCTATCTCTGATCCTCTGTTTCCTGATTTGTAAAATACAGATTAAGTGCTCCTAATGTTATGATTCTACAAAATGTCAGAATTAGCTAAGTTGCTTAACAGCACAATAATATTAAAGTGAGTGGAAGGTGAGAAGTGAAAGAATTACACTGAACAAGTATTTTTAACTGATTAAAAGGAAAGATAGGAGCTTAAAAAAAATAAGTTTAACTTTTTTAAAAAAAGAAATGAAACAGAGAAGGACCCTGTGGGGCCATCCTAGGTACAAAGCCTTTCTGTATCCCCTATTTCTTGTTTGTAGGAAATAGGCTTCATTCAGCCTCCTTGACCTTCACTGAGTTACAAAGGGCAGATTCAAACAGTTGCTAATCAGGGAAGGGAGGGAATGCAGAAACAGGGGAGGAGTAGTCAAGAAACAATAGTGCAGCCTTGGGGCAGGGTCCTGGTTCCTCTTCAAGGAATATATATAACAATATCTTTGCATTCTTCTGTAAGAACTAACGCCCCCACCCAGGTGGAGGATGGTAACTTCAGGCTGAGCACAAGATTTCTGAAACACCTCTCTGTTACCTCACCACCAACCAATCAGGAGACAGTCACACAGCGCTCACCCCAAATTCTGCCTATAAAAACTTCTCCCTGAAAACCATTGGGGAGTTTGGGTTTTTTGAGCACAATCCACCCATTCTCCTTGCTTGGCCCTGTAATAAACCTTTCTCTGCTACAAACTCCAATGTTTCAGTTTGGCCTCACTGTGTGTACTGCATAGGAACTTGTGTTCGTAACAGAAATACAAACAAACTATTGCATTAGTTTACTAGGACTACAATAACAAAATACCACAGACTGAGTGGCTAAAGCAACAGAAATTTCTTACAATTCTAGAGACTAGTCTGAGATCAAGGTGTCAGTAGGTTTGGTTTCTTCTGAGGCCTCTTTCCTTGGCTTGCAAATGACTGCCTTCTTGCTGGTCCTCACATGGTCATTCCTCTGTGTGTGCCTCCTTGGACTCTCTTTTGTGTCCAAATTTCCTCTTATAAGGACACCAGTCAGACTGGATTATGGCCCACCCTACCCTAAAAGCCTGGGTTTTACTCACCTCTTTAAAGATCTTATCTCCAAATACAATCAATTCTGAGATTCTTGGAGTTAGGACTTCAACATATGAAGGGGGCATACCATTCAGCCCATAACAACCATCTATTCTAATGTTCTCATTTCAAAACACTGTGACCAAGTGCACACTTCTGGGGAGGAATTATCTTAGGATATTTTTACATACTTTAAAATAGGATATATATACTGCAGTTAGTTGAATTACATCAATAATATTTTCCTATAGGTAAAATACCTTACACTTAGAAAGGTAGTTAACAAAATATACTTTTTGTTTAATTTGTCTTCACAAATAGTATTTATTAAGTAGTTTATTATGTGATTTCTATGAAAATGTAATATAGAAGATTTTCTTTAAAACAAGTTTATAAAACTCTAAAATATCATTAGTATACAATCCTAAACTGAAAAGTTTAAAACAGACTAGTCTCATTTTACGTGGGAAAAAGATATGAAAAAAGTAATGTTGCTGCTTGACCCCAATTGATTACTAATAATACTTTTCCCAGAAGATGATGGTGTATGAGATACAGGACTCAGAGGGCAAAACTCACAAAATAAGAAAAATAGAATATCTTAGAATTCTACTTAATGATGCTTATGTTTGGTTGGCTAGCTGTTTTAATTACAATTTCAAGTCTTATAGATACAGAAATTCTATTTTTTCCAGAACAAACATGTATATCCTTATAATAGGGATGAAAACAAACATTCAATTTTAACTATTGAACCCTTTTACTTTTTGAGCTTAGCGGTCAACATTTTTTTTCTCTTCACAGCCTGGCATTCATCTGATTCATTAGCTTCTCCAATTTGATTGCTAGGGCCATGTTTCCTTTAATCTTCAATCTTCCTGACATGAATGCTATTGTTGGTTTTAGTTTCCCTAAAAAGAGAAAATGAGAGAGGAAAAATCAGTCATTAGTGCCCTTAGGGATGTACCGCTTCAAGAACATGCTTATAAAAAGAATCTCTGAGTTCTATAAACCTCTGAAACACAGAAATTTCTTTTATAGCATCTTTTTATCAGTATCTTGGGAATCCCAATTCCTAGATTTAGATTTTAACAATATCTTGTAATATGAGAGATAATATAAAAGCAACAATCAATAAAAGATTATACCAAAAAGCGGAAGAGGTGACATGTACAGTACACTAAAGAATAGATGGCCCTCAAATGAACTGTAGTAAACAAATACTATCTATTTTAGTTATTTTCCAATCTATTATAGTTCATTAAACTCTTAATATTTCAAGTTTAGAGTCAAAAAATCAAATGGTATAAATGCATATAATTTTCTTAAGAAATGACATTAAAAGTATAGTGTATGGACACAGAAGTACATCTTAGCAGTATTTTAACCACAGGAATGCCAGCATGTAAAATGGTGGGCATTAAAACAGAATTGTAGCTAATAACAACATATAATAAATAGGAGTGCCATGAAAGGAGGGAACTTTGTTTTTATTTGCTACTCTCATTTCCCAATCTTTTCACTGTTAGGCTTCAGCTAAAAAACTGGCTCCTTGCTCTCTCACTCTACAGTGAAACCCACCAGTCCACAGCCCCACTCATGCATACACAGCTTCCAATCAGCTTTACATAGCCTTGCTTGTTAAAGATGAATGGGCAGCAAATGGAGACCAGGAAAAAAAAATCACCCCAAAACCAAAAACAAATCAAAGCAATTTGGGGGAAACAGAGACTGCAGGCATAGAAGAAACAGAAACAAAATAAATGAACAAATTAAAAATTCTGTAATTCATGTCCTCATTGATAAGACAAGCTGTGACAATGTGTCAACAACAGGATGCTGGAAGAAAAGGGGTGAGGAGGAGAAGCACAGGAAATGGGTATTGAAAAGAGAGGAAGTGGGAGAAGCAGGTGAAGGGGAATGGAATGGGGTAGAGTGAGGAGGAAGAAGGGGGCAGTAAGAGAAGAAAAAAGAAGCTGAGAAAACATGAGTGAACCCTTGGAAATTAAGATTTTGACATATCCACAATATTAGAATGTAATAGAAAGGAGACACTTGCAATCTTCTGGTCACAGCAGTCTCTCTATTGCAAAATTCCGCCTCCCGCTATTACAAAAGCCTCTCTCTATGAACCAGCACCCCCCCACCACAATAATCTTTTGAAATAAAGTTTTCCTTACTATATATACATATATATTTTGTTAAAGGAAAGAATAATGCCCTAAATATAACATGATTAAATCAGAGATATAATGTTTTCTTCAGAAAGTGGGAACTGAGAAAACTGAGATAGCTATCAAAGAAATAATATAAGATACATTCCCAAAGAGCCCATCAAGTATTCAGGAAGATGAATGAAAAAAAGCCTTGTATCATTGTGAAATTTCAGAACACTACAGAGAAAGAGATCATTTTGATTCCAAAACTTTCAGAAAGGGGAGTGGTGGATACAAAAGATTAAGAATAGTATCAAATCCTCCATGGTAATCTTAGAAGATGGAGCAATGACTTCATTTTCTGAGGGAAAATGAATTGCAACACAGAAATCTCTACCCAGACAAATAATCAATGTGCTGGGATAATACAGGTAGTTTTAGATACTCACGAAAATTGCCTCTTATGTATCCTTTCTAATGAAGCTACTGGAGGATGGGTGCCACCAAAATGAGGATGTAAACCAAGAAAAAGAAAGAGATACAGGAAACAGGAGATTCAATGCAGGAGAGAGTTACAGAAATTTCTAGGATCACAGCTGTGTAGCAGACTTAATGAGCTATCTGTTTAGAACCCATTTCTTTTTCTTTTCTTTTCTTTTCTTTTCTTTTTTTTGGCCATACCACACACCTTGCAGGATCACTGACCAGGGATTGAACCCAGGGCCCCAGCACTGGAAGCGCGGAGTCCTAACCACTGGACGATCAGGGAATTCCCCATGAGTTATCTGTTTGGATTGTAATAAGAAGACAAAGAGCTCCAGAAAAAAGTACACTGACAGGTAATCTGACACAGGGAGAATGAATTCTTAAAACTCAAAAAAAAAATTAAATTAAACAGATAAAAAAATCCAGTTACAATGGGAAAAGGACCTGAATAGACATTTCTTCAAGGAATATACACATATGACCAATAAGCACATGAAAAAAAAGTTGAACAGCATTTGTCATTAGGGAAATGCAAATCAAAACCACAATGAGATATTACCTCATACTCACTAGGACTGCCATTGTTAAAAAACAAAAAACAAAAACAAGTGTTGGTGAGGGCAAGGATACAGATAAATAGAAACCCTCATACGTTGCTGGTAGGAATGTAAATGTTCAGGTGCAATGGAAAACATTTTCGCAGTTCTTCAAAGAGTTAAACATAGAATTACCATATGACCCAGCAATAAAGAGAAATGAAAACATAAATCTACACAGAAACTTGGACACAAATGTTTATAGCAGCATTGTTTATAACAGCCAAACAAAATATCTTTCAACAGATAGTCATAGAAAGAAATGAAGTACTGACACATGCTACAACTTAGATGAACCTTGAAAACATTATGCTGAGTGACAAGAGCCACACACAAAAGGTCACATACTGAATGATTCCATTTACATAAACTATCCAGAATAGACAAATCCCCAGAGAGAGAAAGCATATTAGCAGGTCCCATGGGAGGGGGGAGGCTGGAATGGGATGTTACTTAAATGGTATACGGTGTTCTTCTGGGGTGATGAAAAAGTTTGGAAACTAAAGAGAAGTGGTAGTTGCATATCACTGTGAATGCAGTAAGTTAAACACCACTGAACTGTACACTTTACATGGTTAATTGTATGTTATGTGAATTTCATCTCCATTTTTAAAGAACAGAATTAAATACTGATACACGCTACATCCAGAATGAAACCTGAAAACAAGCTAAAAGAAGAAACACACTGCAAAGAAGCCAGTCACACAAAAAAATTCCATATATATGATTCTGTTCATATGAAAGTCCAGAATAGGGAAATCTACAGACACAGGAAGTAGATTAGTGGTTGCTTAGGGCTAGGGGCAGGAGATGGGGGATATGGGATTAACAGTTAATGGGTACTGGGTTTCTCTTTTTGAGGTGATGCAAATGTTCTAAAATCAGCTGTGGTGATGGTTGCCAACATCTGTGAATATGCTAAAAAAAAGTCAATTGTTTACTTTAAATGGATGAATTATATGGTATGTGAATTATATATCAATAAGTAAAAAAATAAAAAAAGCTACTGACATAGAACAATAAGTCAAATTGGTAATTAAAAATTTTCCCACAAAAAAATCCCAGGCCCAAATAGCTTCACTGGTTAATTCATAGGATATAAAATTTACACAAAAGTCAAATGTATTTATGTATACTAGCAACAAATAATTAAAAAAAAAATTAACACAATAATTTCATTTAGAGTAGCATTAAAAAAGAATGAAATACTTAGGGGAAAAAAGCATGAACCATAAAAGAAAAAAATGACACATTAGACTATCAAAACCAAAATTTTTGTAACTCAAAAGATACCACTAAGAAAATGAAAAGATAAGTCACAGATTGAGAGAAAATATTTTCAAGTCACATGCATCTGAAGTTTATAAAGAACTCCTACAACTTAATAATAAAGAGACAAGTCAATTAAAAAATGAGCAAAGCGGGCTTCCCTGGTGGCACAGTGGTTGAGAGTCCGCCTGCCGATGCAGGGGACACTGGTTCATGCCCCGGTCCGGGAGGATCCCACATGCTGCGGAGCAGCTAGGCCCGTGAGCCATGGCCGCTGGGCCTGCGCGTCCGGAGCCTGTGCTCCGCGACGGGAGAGGCTGCGACGGGAGAGGCCACAGCGGTGAGAGGCTCGTGTACCGCAAAAAAAAAAAAAAAAAAAAAAAAAAGAGCAAAGGGATTCCTTGGTGGCGCAGTGATTAAGAATCCACCTGACAATGCAGGGGACATGGGTTCGAGCCCTGGTCTGGGAAGATCCCACATGCCGAGGAGCAACTAAGCCCATGCGCCACAACTACTGAGCATGCGTGCCACAACTACTGAAGCCCGTGTACCAAGAGCCCGTGCTCCGCAACAAGAGAAGCCACCGCAATGAGGAGCCCGCACACCACAACAAAGAGTAGCCCCTGATTGCCACAACTAGAGAAAGCCCGTGCACAGCAACAAAGACCCAACGCAGCCAAAAAGATAAAATAAAAACGAGCAAAACATTTGAATAGACAGTTCATCAAATATAAACAGCTATTAAGCACATGGAAAGATGCCCGATATTATTAATCATTAAGAAAATGAAAATTCAAAGCACGAGATACCACCACACACCCGCTAGAATGGCTATGATAACAAAGACACTGCCATTTGTGACATAATGTATAAACCTCGAGGACGTTATGCTGCATGAAATAAGCAAGACACAAGAAGACAAAAACTGTATGATCTCACTTATATGTGGAACCTAAATAAGTCAAACCCACAGAGGCAGAGAGTAGAATGGTGTGATGTTGGTCTCAGGGTACAAACTTTCAGTTATAAGGTGAATAAGTTCTAGGGATCTAATGTTCAGCACGGTGACTATAGGTAATAATACTGTACTGTATACTTGAAATCTGCTGAGAGTAAATCTTAAGTGTTCTCATGACAACAAAAAAAAGGTAACCATGCAAGGTGATGGATGTGTTAGCTTGAGTGTAGTAATTTCCTAATGTATACAAATACCAAGTCATCATGTTATACACCTTAAATATATACAGTTTTTATTTATCAATTATACCTCAATAACACTGTAAAAAAATAAAAGGCAACTAGTAAGTGCTGGTGAGGATTTGGAGAAACCTGAACCTTTATACAATGCTGACAAGAATATAAAATTAGTGCAGCCACTTTAGCAAAGCTTGGTGGTTTATTAAAAAGTTACATATCAACTTACCACATAACCCAGCAATTGCACTCTTAGAAATCTACCCAACAGAAATGAAAATATATATCCACACAAATATGTGTCTGAAAATATTCACAGCAAAGTTATTCACAATACCCCAAAACTTGAAACAACCCAAATATCCACCAGCTGGTGAGTGGATAAATACAACGGAATACTACTCAGCAATAAAAAGGAACTGAACTACTGATACATGCTACAACATGATGGATGAATCTCAAAAGCCTTATGCTAAGTAAAAGAAGCCAAATACGAAAGACTATATACTTTATAATCCCATTTATATGAAATGTCCAGAAACAGCAAATCTATAGAGACAGAAGGCAAGTTAGTGTCTGGCTGGCTGGGCAGTAAAAAGGGGGATTGACTGCAAACGGACAGAGAATTTTGGAGGGACTGATAGAAATGTTCTCAAACTGGATTATATTTACTTATTTATTTATTTATTTTAAAATCTTTATTGGAGTATAATTGCTTTACAATGGTGTGTTAGTTTCTGCTTTATAACAAAGTGAATCAGTTATACATATACACATGTTCCCATATGTCTTCCCTCTTGCGTCTCCCTCCCTCCCACCCTCCCTATCCCACCCCTCTAGGTGGTCACAAACCACCTAGCTGATCTCCCTGTGCTATGCGGCTGCTTCCCACTAGCTATCTATTTTACGTTTGGTAGTGTATATGTGTCCATGCAACTCTCTCACTTTGTCACAGCTTACCCTTCCCCCTCCCCATATCCTCAAGTCCATTCTCTAGTAGGTCTGTGTCTTTATTCCCATCTTACCACTAGTACCACTAGGTTCTTCATGACTTTTTTTTTTTTCTTAGATTCCATATATATGTGTTAGCATACGGTATTTGTTTTTCTCTTTCTGACTTACTTCACTCTGTATGACAGACTCTAGGTCCATCCACCTCACTACAAATAACTCAGTTTTGTTTCTTTTTATGGCTGAGTAATATTCCATTGTATATATGTGCCACATCTTCTTTATCCATTCATCTGTTGATGGACACTTAGGTTGCTTCCATGTCCTGTCTATTGTAAATAGAGCTGCAATGAATATTTTGGTACATGACTCTTTTTGAATTATGGTTTTCTCAGGGTATATGCCCAGTAGTGGGATTGCTGGGTTGTATGGTAGTTCTATTTGTAGTTTTTTAAAGAACCTCCATACTGTTTTCCACAGTGGCTGTATCAATTTACACTCCCACCAACAGTGCAAGAGTGTTCCCTTTTCTCCATACCCTCTCCAGCATTTAATGTTTCTAGATTTTTTGATGATGGCCATTCTGACTGGTGTGAGATGATATCTCATTGTAGTTTTGATTTGCATTTCTCTAATGATTAATGATGTTGAGCATTCTTTCATGTGTTTGTTGACAATCTGTATATCTTCTTTGGAGAAATGTCTATTTAGGTCTTCTGCCCATTTTTGGATTGGGTTGTTTGTTTTTTTGTTATTGAGCTGTATGAGCTGCTTGTAAATTTTGGAGATTAATCCTTTTTTTTTTTTTTTAACATCTTTATTGGGGTATAATTGCTTTACAATGGTGTGTTAGTTTCCGCCCCACAACAAAGTGAATCAGCCATACATATACATATGTTCCCATATCTCTTCCCTCTTGTGTCTCCCTCCCTCCCACCCTCCCTATCCCACCCCTCCAGGCTGTCACAAAGCACCAAGCCAATATCCCTGTGCCATGCGGCTGCTTCCAACTAGCTATCTACCTTACTACGTTTGTTAGTGTGTATATGCCCATGACTCTCTCTCGCCCTGTCACAGCTCACCCTTCCCCCTCCCCATAACCTCAAGTCCGTTCTCTAGGAGGTCTGCGTCTTTATTCCTGCCTTACCCCTAGGCTCTTCATGACATTTTTTTTTTCTTAAATTCCATATATATGTGTTAGCATACGGTATTTGTCTTTTTCTTTCTGACTTACTTCACTCTGTATGACAGACTCTAGGTCTATCCACCTCATTACAAATAGCTCAATTTCGTTTCTTTTTATGGCTGAGTAATATTCCATTGTATATATGTGCCACATCTTCTTTATCCATTCATCCGATGATGGGCACTTAGGTTGTTTCCATCTCCGGGCTATTGTAAATAGAGCTGCAATGAACATTTTGGTACATGACTCTTTTTGAATTTTGGTTTTCTCAGGGTATATGCCCAGTAGTGGGATTGCTGGGTCATATGGTAGTTCTATTTGTAGCTTTTTAAGGAACCTCCATACTGTTCTCCATAGTGGCTGAACCAATTCACATTCCCACCAGCAGTGCAAGAGTGTTCCCTTTTCTCCACACCCTCTCCAGCATTTATTGTTTCTAGATTTTTTGATGATGGCCATTCTGACTGGTGTGAGATGATATCTCATTGTAGTTTTGATTTGCATTTCTCTAATGATTAATGATGTTGAGCATTCTTTCATGTGTTTGTTGACAATCTGTATATCTTCTTTGGAGAAATGTCTATTTAGGTCTTCTGCCCATTTTTGGATTGGGTTGTTTGTTTTTTTGTTATTGAGCTGTATGAGCTGCTTGTAAATTTTGGAGATTAATCCTTTTTTTTTTTTTTTAACATCTTTATTGGGGTATAATTGCTTTACAATGGTGTGTTAGTTTCCGCCCCACAACAAAGTGAATCAGCCATACATATACATATGTTCCCATATCTCTTCCCTCTTGTGTCTCCCTCCCTCCCACCCTCCCTATCCCACCCCTCCAGGCTGTCACAAAGCACCAAGCCAATATCCCTGTGCCATGCGGCTGCTTCCAACTAGCTATCTACCTTACTACGTTTGTTAGTGTGTATATGCCCATGACTCTCTCTCGCCCTGTCACAGCTCACCCTTCCCCCTCCCCATAACCTCAAGTCCGTTCTCTAGGAGGTCTGCGTCTTTATTCCTGCCTTACCCCTAGGCTCTTCATGACATTTTTTTTTTCTTAAATTCCATATATATGTGTTAGCATACGGTATTTGTCTTTTTCTTTCTGACTTACTTCACTCTGTATGACAGACTCTAGGTCTATCCACCTCATTACAAATAGCTCAATTTCGTTTCTTTTTATGGCTGAGTAATATTCCATTGTATATATGTGCCACATCTTCTTTATCCATTCATCCGATGATGGGCACTTAGGTTGTTTCCATCTCCGGGCTATTGTAAATAGAGCTGCAATGAACATTTTGGTACATGACTCTTTTTGAATTTTGGTTTTCTCAGGGTATATGCCCAGTAGTGGGATTGCTGGGTCATATGGTAGTTCTATTTGTAGCTTTTTAAGGAACCTCCATACTGTTCTCCATAGTGGCTGAACCAATTCACATTCCCACCAGCAGTGCAAGAGTGTTCCCTTTTCTCCACACCCTCTCCAGCATTTATTGTTTCTAGATTTTTTGATGATGGCCATTCTGACTGGTGTGAGATGATATCTCATTGTAGTTTTGATTTGCATTTCTCTAATGATTAATGATGTTGAGCATTCTTTCATGTGTTTGTTGGCAGTCTGTATATCTTCTTTGGAGAAATGTCTATTTAGGTCTTCTGCCCATTTTTGGATTGGGTTGTTTGTTTTTTTGTCATTGAGCTGCTTGTAAATTTTGGAGATTAATCCTTTGTCGGTTACTTTATTTGCAAATATTTTCTTCCATTCTGAGGGTTGTCTTTTGGTCTTGTTTATGGTTTCCTTTGCTGTGCAAAAGCTTTGAAGTTTCATTAGGTCCCATTTGTTTATTTTTCTTTTTATTTCCATTTCTCTAGGAGGTGGGTCAAAAAGGATCTTGCTGTGATTTATGTCATAGAGTGTTCTGCCTATGTTTTCCTCTAAGAGTTTGATAGTGTCTGGCCTTACATTTAGGTCTTTAATCCATTTTGAGTTTATTTTTGTGTATGGTGTTAGGAAGTGTTCTAATTTCATACTTTTACATGTACCTGTCCAGTTTTCCCAGCACCACTTATTGAAGAGGCTGTCTTTTCTCCACTGTATATTCTTGCCTCCTTTATCAAAGATAAGGTGACCATATGTGTGTGGGTGTATCTCTGGGCTTTCTATCCTGTTCCGTTGATCTATATTTCTGTTTCTGTGCCAGTACCATACTGTCTTGATTACTGTAGCTTTGTAGTATAGTCTGAAGTCAGGGAGCCAGATTCCTCCAGCTCCATTTTTTGTTCTCAAGATTGCTTTGGCTATTCGGGGTCTTTTGTGTTTCCATACAAATTGTAAAATTTTTTGTTCTAGTTCTGTGAAAAATGCCAGTGGTAGTTTGATAGGGATTGCACTGAATCTGTAGATTGCTTTGGGTAGTAGAGTCATTTTCACAGTGTTGATTCTTCCAATCCAAGAACATGGCATATCTCTCCATCTATTTGTATCATCTTTAATTCCTTTTATCAGTGTCTTATAATTTTCTGCATACACGTCTTTTGTCTTCTTAGGTAGGTTTATTCCTAGATATTTTATTCTTTTTGTTGCAGTGGTAAATGGGAGTGTTTTCTTAATTTCACTTTCAGATTTTTCATCATTAGTGTATAAGAATGCCAGAGATTTCTGTGCATTAATTTTGTATCCTGCTACTTTACCAAATTCATTGATTAGCTCTAGTAGTTTTCTGGTAGCATCTTTAGGATTCTCTATATAGAGTATCATGTCATCTGCAAACAGTGACAGCTTTACTTTTTCTTTTCTGATCTGGATTCCTTTTATTTCTTTTTCTTCTCTGATTGCTGTGGCTAATACTTCCAAAACTACGTTGAATAAGAGTGGTGAGAGTGGGCAACCTTGTCTTGTTCCTGATCTTAGTGGAAATGGTTTCAGTTTTTCACCATTGAGGACGATGTTGGCTGTGGGTTTGTCATATATGGCCTTTATTATGTTGAGGAAAGTTCCCTCTATGCCTACTTTCTGCAGGCTTTTTATCATAAATGGGTGTTGAATTGTGTCGAAAGCTTTCTCTGCATCTATTGAGATGATCATATGGTTCTTCTCCTTCAATTTGTTAATATGGTGTATCACACTGATTGATTTGCATATATTGAAGAATCCTTGCATTCCTGGAATAAACCCCACTTGATCATGGTATGATCCTTTTAATGTGCTGTTGGATTTTGTTTGCTAGTATTTTGTTGAGGAGTTTTGCATCTATGTTCATCAGTGATATTGGCCTGTAGTTTTTTTTCTTTGTGACATCTTTGTCTGGTTCAAACTGGATTATAAGTGATGGTTGTACAACCCTATACATTTACTAAAAATCATATATACTTAATAATGGGTAGATTTTATGGTATGTAAATTATACCTTAAAAAAACTGTTCTAAAAAATAACTTTTAAACAAACTACTAGTAAGAACAATTTTATATGTATGTGTGTGTGTATATATTTCTCTTCCCAATATATTAATCAGGTAATCTTGTACAATATATTTTCTTTCTATTATAATGCTTTACTATACAGTGGCCTCTACTAGCCAAAAAGAGAGATTTTGAATAGTTGATCACTAGTTGCTTTAATTTTTTATATTTATAACATATCCACTCTATAGATTAGGTCACAGAAATGGCTATGGCTTCTTAAAAGAGTATGTTTAGGATATAAGGTCTAAATTGCGCCCATTCAAAAGACAGTAGATGGGATAAAGAATAAGAATGAAAAGACGTAAGAAGCAGAAGCAAAGTTATTTGCTCCCAATCTGAACTGCTGCTATAAAATAAACCTTATAAGGGACTGTCCTGTCAGTCCAGTGGTTAAGGCTCTGCGCTTCCACTGCAAGAAGTGTGGGTTCGATCCCTGGTTGAGGAACTAAGATCCCACGTGCCACTTGGCGTTGCCAAAATAAATAAATAAAATAAAATAAACCTTATAAGAATATATATATATATTTTTAAATCACTCATTTAGCTCACTGACCTCCCCTAGCCTATCCAGGAGCCTATCCAGAAAGATATAAATGGAAAGCCCATTACAAGTTTATGCTACACAAATAAAACGTAAATTAAGGAGGTAACTTGATTCTTTCACCTTTGGAGGGCAAAATAGCATAATTTAGAAGTGCATGAGCTGGCGAGTTAGCTTGGATTCGAATTCTAACTCCAACATTGACTCACCCACCAAGTGACTCTGGGTTAATTATTTAATTAAGCAATACTTCAGTCTCCCTTTTTATAAAGTAGAGAAAATCTTTTAGCTCAAACCATTATTGGGAATATTGCTTAACTCAACAGTAATCATATACGTATTAGCTATAATTACTGTTATTTCTGTTTAGAAATTGACAATAATTTTTTTTATTTTTAAAGGTCTTTAAGTTCAAAATATTGCATATTTATAAGGTTCAAATTTACAAAACGTTTATTTAGCATCCAAAGCACTATGTTTAAGCCCTATAGAGAAAGAGATTTTGAAACACTAAACAAACACTAAAGAAACTATTAAAATGATTAAAGAGGGACTTCCCTGGTGGCACAGTGGTTTAGAATCCGCCTGCCAATGCAGGCGACACAGGTTCGTGCCCTAGTCCAGGAAGATCCCATGTGCCACAGAGAAACTAAGCCCATGTGCCCCAACTGCTGAGCCTGTGCTCTAGAGCCCATGTGCCCCAACTACTGAGCCTGTGCTCTAGAGCCCACGAGCCACAACTACTGAAGCCCGCATGCTTAGAGCTCGTGCTCCGCAATAAGAGAAGCCACTGCAATGAGAAGACCGTGCACCGCCACAAAGAGTAGGCCCCGCTCGCCACAACTAGAGAAAGCCTGCACGCAGCAACAAAGACCCAAGTCAGCCAAAAATCAATCAATCAATATATTTATTTTTAAAAAATGATTAAAGCGATAACTATTCATTATCATTAAAAGACGTTATAATGTACTAAATACTTTTAATGTACTTTTAAGTACACTAGTACTTTTAAGTACTAAGTACTTATAATGTACTAAGTACAAAGTGAAAAAAGTTACCAAACAGCAGTAATGCTATAATCTTGTTTTTATAAGTACACTTATATATTTATATACATTCATAAAAATATATATATGACTTTAAACCAAAAATCAACTGATGGTTATCTTTCAGTAGTACAATAAAAAATAATTTTATTTATTTTCTTTTTTCCTAAGCATATTTTCTAATTTTTGTATCTTGAATATTTAGCACTACCGTTTAAAAAAAGGTGGGGGGAAGTTGAAGAAACCTCAATCATTAGTAACATCACATACAAACTGGCTCAGATAGTATGTAGGCCATTAGCATCCTGGGTTAGAAATGGAAAGTGAGACTTACAGGGCACAGAATACATTATGATCTTCAATTTATGAAGATTAAAACAGAATAAAGAATAAATAACATTTATAACTCATTAAATAAATCTTTAGGATTTTCAGATTAAAATGTTACAATACTTTTGTTTAAAGTGCTGCTTCTGGGACTTCCCTGGTGGTGCAGTGGTTAAGAATCCACTTGCCAATGCAGGGGACATGGGTTCGATCCCTGGTCTGGGAAGATCCCACATGCTGAGGAGCAACTAAGCCTGTGCGCCACAACTACTGAGGCTGTGCTCTATAGCCCACGAGCCACAACTACTGAGCCCGCGTGCCACAAATACTGAAGCCCACGCACCTAGAGCCCAAGCTCTGCAACAGGAGAAGCCACTGCAACAAGAAGCCCACCCACCGCAACAAAGAGTAGCCCCCTACTCTCCGCAACTAGAGAAAGCCTGCACGCAGCAAAGAAGAACCAATGCAGCCAAAAATAAATTAATTAAAAAAAAATTTTAAAGTGCTGCTTCTAATAAGTACATGTGTTAATTAACTTACTATCTAGAGTAGTGTTTTAAGAGTAGAAAATAGAAAAAAATTACCCTTAAAATTTTTCTGGCACATTTAGAGATACATGGGCAGAGCAGAAAATTATGCAGACCCTCTTCTTAGTGATGGATTCCACAGAAAGCAGGGTCACTGGGCCATGGGAGATGGCTGCAGTTTCCTATTACAATAGTTGGCAAGATTGAAGCATGATCTTACTCTTGATAAACAAGCTGCAGCTAAGTTCAGCACCTCTGGTAACCAATGTGTTATTGGAAATGATATCTTAGTCCAACTAGTAGAAATGAAGCCTACCTAATAGAATTTTCCTTGAACAATCAGTAAACAAGTGAAGTTAAAACTCACCTGAAAACATTTTTACAAAATCATCAGTAGACATACTCATCACCACATCTGCCCGATCAGAGGGCTCTCCATGTCCGACATTGCCACCCTTGCTTTTAAGATCAAGAAACCATGTTCCACCATCTTCACCTACACAGAAAAGAAAGATACAGAAATAAATGTTAAAGAAGCCCTGTTTTTCTTAAACTTAATAACTGTACAATTAGAATAATCATATATAATGCCGTTACCCAGGTTGAAATCCCCAGGCCTCTAAGAAATTCAGCCAGTATTTATTAAGTACTTATTATGGGCCAGGCACTTGGCTAGGCTCTGAAGACTCTTCAATAACATGGTTCTTACAAAACAGGAAGTGGAGGGTGACGTGGAGTCAGGAAAGCCCAGCTGAGATTTAAAAGTTAAGTAAGAATTTGCTAGATGGGGGACTTGCCTGATGGTCCAGTGGCTAAGACTCTGTGCTCCCAACGCAGGGGGCCCAGGTTTGATCCCTGGTCAGGGAACTAGATTCCACATGCTGCAACTAGAGTTTACGTGCCACAGCTAAGAGTTCGCGTGCCACAACTAAGAGTTCACAACTAAGGATCCCACACGCTGCAACTAAAGATTCTGCACGCGGCAACGAAGATACCATATGCCTCAACTAAGACCCAGTGCAGCCAAATAAATAAATAAATAAATAATATTTGCTTGATGAGGACCTGAAAAAAGGAACAGAAGGACTGGAATGTACAAAGAGAGTGGATGGTGGCCTCAGATAAGCTTGTTAGGCAGTCCAGATGCAGAGCACAGTAAGCCATGTAAAGGGTTCGCTGATTTCATACATACGCCATGGAAGGAGAATGACATTAGGTTTGTATTTTAAATAGATCACCCTAACAGCAGTGTAGAGAAGATATTGCAGAGGGATAAAGAGGATACAGAGGACAATTTAGGAAGGTACTGGGGTTGTTCAGGAGCTTGAGGATGTATGCCTGGGTCAGGATCGCAGCAGTGGAAATGGAAAAAAGTCTGCATATTTGAGAGAGAACTTCAAAGCAATATCACAAAACTAGGTAACTGACTGAATGAAGAGGAAAAGGTAGGGAGGGTGCAGAAGAACGATCTGCTTTGCTAGTTTCTGGCTTGGGAAGCTGGGTAAATATTGCTGTGTTTTTTATTGAGAGGACTACTGAAGAAGAGCAGATTTAACAAGTAGTGCCAAAGGCAGGTATTGGGAATGGTGAGTTGTTACGGACATTTTCAGATTGAGGTACCTTTGTGACAGCCAAATGAAAATGTCAACTGAAGTCTGACTGGGCTAGGAAGACAGATACATAAGGAATCAGCCCCTATGGTCACTAAAGCTATGTGAGGGGTTGGGGTTTTCCTAGACAAAGTCTGTAGAGTATAAAGAGTGCTAAGACAGTGACCTGAAGAATATCAACATTTAAGGAAAGGATGGAGAAGCATCTAGCACAGGAGACTGACAAGACATGATTACAGACGCAGAAAAAAGCAATGGAGCGTTTCCAGAAGGAAAGAGAGGTCAACAGCATCAAATGTTGCAAAGTGGTGACAAGGTAAGAATGACAAATGCCCACTGGTGACACAGAAGCCACCAAGGACCTTGGTGAGAGCAAATTCAGTGGAATGGAGAAAAATGACACCAGAACAGAGTGAATTGTAGATGAAAATAAGTTTGGCTCTGAAAGGGAGAAGAAAGATGGGGGGTGGGGGGTGTGATTGGGAAGGTTGTTACTGTTGGTTTTTTTTAAAAGATAGAATAGACTTTGGGAATGTTAAAAAACCACTGGGAAGGAGGCTTCAGGATGAACAGGTGGAAGAGACAGCACACATTTCCTGAGGAGACCAGAGGAAATGGGATCTAGAATTTTGCTACTCAAAGTGTGATCCATGAACTGCAGTACCGTCATCACATCAGAAAAGCAAACTTCAGACCCTACCTCAAACCTACTGAATCAGATTCTGCATTTTTAGCATGCCCAGCAGTGATCAGTATGGACATTAAAGCTTAGGATGCACGGATGTGGAGTTGAGCTCTGCCTGTTGGCAGAGGAGGAAGAGAGGTCAATGCCTACAACAGTATGCTATCAGATGGCAGGAAGGTGAAGCAATTCCTGTCTGTAGGCTTCTCTTATCTCTGTGGAAGAGGAGGTCACCTTATCTGCTGAAACTGGCAGGGAAGTGGTGAAGGGAGAGATGGGAGACTTGAGGAACACTGAGAGGTTTAAAAGAGTCACTGTGGAAAATGAGGCAATAAGCTGACCACAGAAACACAGAATGCTGACATTGGAGAGGAGGAGTGATGAATTTTTACTGGTACAGATTCACTGGGTGGTGTGATTCCACCCCCCACCCCCTGCCATTTCTCCAGCAAGACTTAGCAGCCTGGATGCAAGTGTGGAGCAGCCAGAGAGTTTGATTATCCAGGACTAGGATTATGACAGTTGGTGACATAAGCACAAGGTCAGGAAGTTTAGGATACAGGTAAAAGAGTGATTGAACCAATGGACCATGGGTTCTAAGAAAAGTAAAAACAGGAAGATGCAGATGGATTAAGATAAAATAGAGGTGACAAAGGATAAAAGAACTGATAATGTCAAAGTTTGCATACAATGGGACTGTGTTAGCTAATTCTTAAAACTCTTGTCAACATGCATTAATACTATGCTGAGAAGAAAAATACTGAGAGATTTTAAAAGCTGACTGCATTCAGACTGACCTGAATAATCTCAAAGGTAAAAAATGGCAAGGGAGTTCCCTGGCAGTCCAGTGCTTAGGACTCGGCACTTTCACTGCTGTGGGCCCCAGTTCAATCCCTTGTCAGGGAAGTAAGATACCATAAGCCCATGGTGCAGCCAAAAAAAATTAAAAAACAGGCAAGGTGCGCATGGTTGATAAATGACTGTATTATACTATCTGTCATGATCCATATATCCTTCTAAATAGGATTTTCTCTCAATTACATACACTAAAGAGTTATTTACCACTGGAAGTATCTGTAAGGGAATTTTATTTTACATATGTCCATATGCACTGATATTAACTTAAAAATACAAATTGGTAGAACAGAGAAGAACTACAAAAACAAGTAGAGGGCTTCCCCGGTGGCGCAGTGGTTGAGAGTCTGCCTGCCGATGCGGGGGACACTAGTTCGTGCCCCGGTCCGGGAGGATCCCACATGCCGCAGAGCGGCTGGGCCCGTGGGCCGTGGCCGCTGGACCTGCGCGTCCGGAGCCTGTGCTCCGCGGCGGGAGGGGCCGCAGCGGTGAGAGGCCCGTGTACCGCAAACAAAAAAAAAACAAAAACAAACAAAAAAAAACAAGCAGAAAACAGGTCTATCACCTATATGTGGAAATACCAGTTTAAAACAAATAAATATAATTATGGATCAACATATATGAACCCCATGGTAACCACAAATCAGGAACTTAATAGACGGACAAAAACCAAAAAGAAAACACAAAAATACAAATCAGTAGTTATTTGCTATTCTTAAATGTCTACATTCTCGGGTAAGGGTCTGGATATAGCCAACTATTCCAGGTTATTACTACTGGAGGCTGATATACTTCCAAGGGAAATATCCTACTTTGTTTCATAAAAGCTCCAGATTACCAGAAGTAACCCTTACCTGAGAGTTCAAACTGATAGATTGCTTGGGTGGCTTTAACAATATCATCACTGAGAGAGTCCTTAACAATTCTAAATGTCCCTTCCACAGCTCCAGAACGTGGTTTTGGTGGTGGCTGCGCCTCCTTTTCTTTCAATTCTGGAAGAGCACCTATAAAATGTTATTGATATAAGTACCTTTAAAGCCTAGGCAATGTAAGGTCACACACAAAATTAATTCATTAGCAAACAGACTTGCTACCAATTAGACCCATTTAACCAAAATGACCTTAAATACATTCAGTGGCATCTTGAAGCATAAAAGCATAAATCAAACTGATGGAATAACAGCCAAATATGTCAGTTACGATTATAAATGTAAATGGTTTATACTCTTCAAGTAAAAGACTACCTCTCAGATTAGCTTTTAAAAAAACCCACTAATTTATACAGTGTTTATAATAAACAGATTTAAACAACCTATCAGAGTTTTAGTGGTAACAATTAATCACTCCTTTATCATTGTCCCTGAGTTCCAAAACCAAATGAGAAAAGACAACTGTGGAGTCAGAAAGATGGAGATCAGAATATCAACTGTGTAAATGGGTGGAGATGAATTGGCGACTGTAGCTTAAATCAGCAGCCAAGTGAACTTCTCAATAACTTTACCTCTAAATTAAATATATTAACCTAGTCTTTTCATCCCTGGATTGAACCTGCCTCCTCCCATTAAGGAATGGAAATGCCTCTGTAAGTAAAGATCATGTGAAAACTGAGGATAGTCTACTCTGAAAGAAAGAAGGCTCAAAAGGGTCCAAACCACACAAACTCGTTTCTTCTCCCAATCTCAATCAGACTGGTCCCTCCCACTAGATGAAGAGGTAGGTCAAACCACGTATTAGTCTCATGAAGGCCCCACTACCTAGAAACGCAAGGTCAGGAGAATAGAGGTTGCAACATTTTAAAATTTGTATTCACTGGGCTTCCCTGGTGGTGCAGTGGTTGAGAGTCCACCTGCCAATGCAGGGGACGCAGGTTCATGCCCTGCTCCGGGAAGATCCCATATGCCACAGAGCAGCTAAGCCCGTGCTCCACAACTACTGAGCCTGTGCTCTAGAGCCATGAGCCACAACTACTGAGCCTGCGTGCCACAACTACTGAAGCCCACGTGCCTAGAGCCCGTGCTCCGCAACAAGAGAAGCCACCACAATGAGAAGCCCGCACACCACAACAAAGAGTAGCCTCTGCTTGCCACAAGTAGAGAAAGCCCCACATGCAGCAACGAAGACCCAATGCAGCCAAAAATAAATAAATTAATTTAAAAAAAAATTTGTATTCACTTAAACCATTGGCCATAACCATTCAGCATATGATGAGCCAGGGGAGATCTGCAGTGCATAGGACTGTTCGAATCCCATAGCATGAAGCTGTCCCCCAATACCAACCTCTGTGTCTTTATTTATCCTCCTGGAATTATTTGTGGGCAGTTTGGCTGCCCCCAGAAACAGTTGAGAATAATTTGTTATTTAAACTAACTCAAAGGACAATCTGTACTCTAGGCTGAAGATTAACTCTCCACCTATCTCCCAGCTCAAATTATACCCAGCCATCTTGTCCAATATAACTCACCAAAGGCTATTAAATAAAATCTAACTGACAGCATAAAGATACTCCAGAGTATAACATAACCAATTCGAAAGTATCCTAAATTTATTGAATATAAACTACCTTCCATTATGATGTTTCCAGACACAAATAAACAGTAAAATCCTTCTCACAAAGTTCAGCAGATATTAAAGATGAAATACTTAAGATCCAATGGAGCAAAGAATACATTATTATTATGGTATTTTGAAGACACTTTAAAAATCAGATATGTATTTCAATATTTAATGCTGACAGTGTAGTGAGGGAGGTACTCATATAATGCCAATATTTATAATTCTGGAAGGAAGTTTCATAGTATGTATCAGGAACCCTCCCACTGATTATCAACTTTCAGTGATCCACTATAAGAAAATCCTGTAACATTTATAAAATGAAACAATTACAAGCCACTAAAATAAATATTACATTCATGTGATACAATACTAAGTTGCCAATTTCAAAACTTTGTTTTTGAAGACCTGGATAATATTCACAATATAATGTTAACTAAAACAAAGAATATACAATTAAATATAATATGATCCACTCAGGTAAAGTATTTATTTGTAGATATGAATTTTAAGTTATATTTTCAAAAAATAAAAGAGACTGGAAACAAATAAGCCAAAATACAGACAGTATTTATACTTGGATGGTGGGTTACATGTGATTTAAAAAATTTTCTTTATGCTTTTCTGTACTAAGCTTTTCTATACAAATTAATTTAAAATGGTATCAAAATTGATTAAATTACATTACAAAATCTATTGGATGTGGCCAAAGTTACATTAAGGGGGTAAATGCACAGTCAAAATTATTTTATTATTTTTAAAGGAATAAAAATGAATATTAGCCTAACAAGCAAGAAAAGGAACAAAAACGTGCAACCTCAAAGAAAGCAGAAAAAATAATAAAGCAAAAATGTTTAAAGTAATGAATCAAATGGTTGCAGAATTTTGTGAATATACTAAAAATCACTTAACTACATACTTTAAAATGGTGCATTTTTGGTATATGTAAATTATACCTCAAAGCTGTTATAAAAAGAAATAATCAGTAAAGAGAAAAGCAGTAGAATGAAAAATGAAATAAAATTTAAAATCTGGTTCTTTTGAGAAAAACCAATAAGATACAGTAAAATATGGCAACTTTCTGGAAAATTTAATCAAAGAAAAAAGGAGAAAAAAAACTTTAAAAAGAGAAAAGGGATAAAATAAATATGAAAAATTTTAAATTATAAATGAATACTACATGTCAACCCTTAAATAAATTTTAGAACTTCAAATGGACAGTTCTAGTTTTTTTATTTTAGAAAAAGCCAATAATTGAATGACAAAATAAAAACATTTTCAAAGAAACAACTTCAGAAAAGACTCAAATAACCAAGTAGGTGAGATATGTCAAAACTTCAAGGAAAAGAACATAGAAAAAAGAAGTTACCCAATTGACTGCCATACTCAAAATATAACAAAAAATAAAATATAGAAAATATATAATAAAAATGTAGACATTAATCTAAATAACTGATAAAAAAAATCTTAACCAACATCTAATACCTTACTTATGGGTAAAATCTAAAGATTTTCCCATTAAAATTAAGAATAAAATAAGAATACCTAAAATAGTTTCAATAAATATTTCCAAATTCTCCTGGAAGTTCGAGTCAGTATATTAAGAAATATGCCAGAAATAATCCTGTAAGATACTATTATTATATGTAGACAGTAAGTTTGGGCATTTAGGAAATTCAAGATAATTATTCAATGATAATTATATCAACTAACATTTATAGGGGACTTACTATATAAATTTCACAATATGATGCACTATCTATTATACTTAATCCTCATGATACTCACATAAGGAAAGTGAGACCTGAGAAAACTGTTTCAGAGAGCTGAAGTGACTTGTCCAAGGTCACAGATATAAGTGACAGGGACAGGACTTGTACCCAGATCTGTCTTATCCCAAAGTCTAGGCGTTCAGTAACTGTCTATTAGAAACTATTAGAAGTCTAAAACAAGATAAAAACTCATGAAGGTGACCAGATATAAAATAAATATAAAAAGTTAGTTTCCCCCTTCTTATTTATAACGTGTCTTGTTTAAGAAAGCATTTCAATATGTCTAATAAAATAAACACAATTCAAGAGTAAAGTAAAAAGGAGTGAGGTTTTAAAATGGCAATTGGAATACTCAGTGACACACCTAAGGTTACATGGCAGTATGTGGCACAGCAGGAATTCCAACCCAGGCAGTCTGACTGGGTAATGCTTCCTCTTCATTTTCTTCTATGTCTAACTATGTAATTTTATATAGCCAACATAAAGGCTGAGCAGAGAACCAAGACCTAAACTCAGCAGAACTGGACCAAGCAGAGGCTGCTAAAAGTGAGGAAAGCAAAGACACAGGCTTCCTTCAAGTTTCTGGAGGCAGAAAATATATAGGAATGTATTTGGTTTTAGTAGGTATAATACCAGACAGAACTAAGTTTGTCATATAATAACTGCTGGAACTCCTACTTCAGGTGATTTGTCTATTAATCAATATATCATCTTTATCATCTGAGACGCCAAGGAGATGGCAGCAAAAACTACAGTGTAGCCTTGAAAGACACTTGCCAAGAGATAAACTGCATCATTTATCACTTGAAATATTTAGACATAGTATGATGACTCTGCACAAGACAATAAAACTTTAGGAGACAAAAAAAACCCAGTAATATATTTGAAAGGTACATTCAGTACACAACAAATATGGAAACTTTTGGGAAACAAATGAAACCAAGTTCCCCTAAAACAAGTTTACCAGGTTTACGATTAGTCTCTCTATCCAAAACTTTATTCCCTTTTTTAAAAATAATATTTGTCTTCCTCAGTCAAGCAGTAATTTTTTTTAATTTATTTATTTTATTTATTTTATTTTTGGCTGCATCGTTGGGTCTTTGTTGCTGTGCGCTGGCTTTTCTCTAGTTGCGGTGCAGGGGCTTCTCATTGCACTGGCTTCCCTTGTTACAGAGCACGGGCTCTAGGCACGCGGGCTTCATTAGTTGCAGCACACAGCCTCGGTAGTTGTGGCTCGTGGACTCTAGAGCGCAGGCTGCTCAGTATTTGTGGGCCATGGGCTTAGCTGCTCCTCGGCATGTGGGATCTTCCCACACCAGGGCACGAACCTGTGTCCCCTGCACTGGCAGGCGGATTCTATTTTTTTTTCTTTAACATCTTTATTGGAGTATAATTGCTTTACAATGGTGTGTTAGTTTCTGCTTTATAACAAAGTGAATCAGTTATACATATACACATGTTCCCATATCTCTTCCCTCTTGCGTCTCCCTCCCTCCCACCCTCTCTATCCCACCCCTCTAGGTGGTCACAAAGCACCGAGCTTACCTCCCTGTGCTATGCGGCTGCTTCCCACTAGCTATCTATTCTACGTTTGGTAGTGTATATATGTCCATGCCACTCTCTCACTTTGTCACAGCCTACCCTTCCCCATCCCCACATCCTCAAGTCCATTCTCTACTAGGTCTGTGTCTCCATTCCCATCTTACCCCTAGGTTCTTCATGACCTTTTTTTTCTTTCTTAGTTTCCATATGTATGTGTTAGCATACAGTATTTGTTTTTCTCTTTCTGACTTACTTCACTCTGTATGACAGACTCTAGGTCCATCCACCTCACTACAAATAACTCAATTTCATTTCTTTTTATGGCTGAGTAATATTCCATTGTATATATGTGCCACATCTTCGTTATCCATTCATCTGTCAATGGACACTTAGGTTGCTTCCATCTCCTGGCTATTGTAAATAGAGCTGCAATGAACATTTTGGTACATGACTCTTTTTGAATTATGGGTTTCTCAGGGTATATGCCCAGTAGTGGGATTGCTGGGTCGTATGGTAGTTCTATTTTTAGTTTTTTAAGGAACTTCCATACTGTTCTCCATAGTGGCTCTGTCAATTTACATTCCCACCAACAGTGCAAGAGTGTTCCCTTTTCTCCACACCCTCTCCAGCATTCATTGTTTCTAGATTTTTTGATGATGGCCGTTCTGACCGGTGTGAGATGATGTGTCACTGCAATTTTGATTTGCATTTCTCTAATGATTAATGATGTTGAGCATTCTTTCATGTGTTTGTTGGCAATCTGTATATCTTCTTTGGAGAAATGTTTATTTAGGTCTTCTGCCCATTTTTGGATGGCATTGTTTGTTTTTTTGTTATTGAGCTGTATGAGCTGCTTGTAAATTTTGGAGATTAATCCTTTGTCAGTTGCTTAATTTGCAAATATTTTCTCCCATTCTGAGGGTTGTCTTTTGGTCTTGTTTATGGTTTCCTTTGCTGTGCAAAAGCTTTGAAGTTTCATTAGCTCCCATTTGTTTATTTTTCGTTTTATTTCCATTTCTCTAGGAGGTGGGTCAAAAAGAATCTTGCTGTGATTTATGTCATAGAGTGTTCTGCCTATGTTTTCGTCTAAGAATTTGATAGTGTCTGGCCTTACATTTAGATCTTGAATCGATTTTGAGCTTATTTTTGTGTATGGTGTTAGGGAGTTTTCTAATTTCATACTTTTACATGTACCTGTCCAGTTTTCCCAGCACCACGTATTGAAGAGGCTGTCCTTTCTCCACTGTATATTCCTGCCTCCTTAATCGAACATAAGGTGACCATAAGTGCGTGGGTTTATCTCTGGGCTTTCTGTCCTGTTCCATTGGTCTATATTTCTGTTTTTGTGCCAGTACCATACTGTCTTGATTACTGTGATTACTGTCTTGATTACTTGATTACTTGATTACTTCAGACTATACTTTGTAGTATAGTCTGAAGTCAGGGAGCCTGCTTCTTCCAGCTCCATTTTTCGTTTCCAAGATTGCTTTGGCTATTCGGGGTCTTTTGTGTTTCCATACAAATTGTGAAATTTTTTGTTCTAGTTCTGTGAAAAATGCCAGTGGTAGTTTGATAGGGATTGCATTGAATCTGTAGATTGCTTTGGGTAGTAGAGTCATTTTCACAATGTTGATTCTTCCAATCCAATAACATGGCATATCTCTCCATCTATTTGTGTCATCTTTAATTTCTTTCATCAGTGTCTTATAATTTTCTGCATACAGGTCTCTTGTCTCCTTAGGTAGGTTTATTCCTAGATATTTTATTCTTTTTGTTGCAATGGTAAATGGGAGTGTTTTCTTAATTTCACTTTCAGATTTTTCATCATTAGTGTATAGGAATGCCAGAGATTTCTGTGCATTAATTTTGTATTCTGCTACTTTACCAAATTCATTGATTAGCTCTAGTAGTTTTCTGGTAGCATCTTTGGGATTCTCTATGTATAGGATCATGTCATCTGCAAACAATGACAGCTTTACTTCTTGTTTTCCAATTTGGATTCCTTTTGTTTCTTTTTCTTCTCTGCTGTGGCTAAAACTTCCAAAACTATGTTGAATAAGAGTGGTGAGAGTGGGCAACCTTGTCTTGTTCTTGATCTTAGTGGAAATGCTTTCAGTTTTTAACCATTGAGGACGATGTTGGCTGTGGGTTTGTCATATATGGCCTTTATTATGTTGAGGAAAGTTTTCTCTATGCCTACTTTCTGCAGGCTTTTTATCATAAAGGGGTGTTGAATTGTGTCGAAAGCTTTCTCTGCATCTACTGAGATGATCTTATGGTTTTTCTCCTTCAATTTGTTAATATGGTGTATCACGTTGATTGATTTGCGTATATTCAAGAATCCTTGCATTCCTGGAATAAACCCCACTTGATCCTGGTGTATGATCCTTTTAATGTGCTGTGGATTCTGTTTGCTAGTATTTTGTTGAGGATTTTTGCATCTATGTTCATCAGTGATACTGGCCTGTAGTTTTTTTTCTTTGTGACATCTTTGTCTGGTTTTGGTATCAGGGTGATGGTGGCCTCGTAGAATGAGTTTAGGAGTGTTCCTCCCTCTGCTATATTTTGGAAGAGTTTGAGAAGGATAGGTGTTAGCTCTTCTCTAAATGTTTGATAGAATTCGCCTGTGAAGCCATCTGGTCCTGGGCTTTTGTTTGTTGGAAGATTTTTAATCACAGTCCCAATTTCAGTGCTTGTGATTGGTCTGTTCATATTTTCTATTTCTTCCTGGTTCAGTCTTGGCAGGTTGTGCATTTCTAAGAATTTGTCCATTTCTTCCAGGTTGTCCATTTTATTGGCATAGAGTTGCTTGTAGTAATCTCTCATGATCTTTTGTATTTCTGCAGTGTCAGTTGTTACTTCTCCTTTTTCATTTTTAATTCTATTGATTTGAGTCTTCTCCCTTTTTTCCTTGATGAGTGTGGCTAATGGTTTATCGATTTTGTTTATCTTCTCAAAGAAGCACCTTTTAGTTTTATTGATCTTTGCTATCGTTTCCTTCATTTCTTTTTCATTTATTTCTGATCTGATCTTTATGATTTCTTTCCTTCTGCTAACTTTGGGGTTTTTTTGTTCTTCTTTCTCTAATTGCTTTAGGTGCAAGGTTAGGTTGTTTATTCGAGATGTTTCCTGTTTCTTGAGGTAGGATTGTATTGCTATAAACTTCCCTCTTAGAACTGCTTTTGCTGCATCCCATAGGTTTTGGGTCGTTGTGTCTCCATTGTCATTTGTTTCTAGGTATTTTTTGATTTCCTCTTTGATTTCTTCTGTGATCACTTCGTTATTAAGTAGTGTATTGTTTAGCCTCCATGTGTTTGTATTTTTTACAGATCTTTTCCTGTAATTGATATCTAGTCTCATAGCGTTGTGGTTGCAAAAGATACTTGATACAATTTCAATTTTCTTAAATTTACCAAGGCTTGACTTGTGACCCAAGATATGATCTATCCTGGAGACTGTTCCATGATCACTTGACAATAATGGGTATTCTGTTGTTTTGGGATTGAATGTCCTATAAATATCAATTAAGTCCATCTTGTTTAATGTATCATTAAAGCTTGTGTTTCCTTATTTATTTTCATTTTGGATGATCTGTCCATTGGTGAAAGTGGGGTGTTAAAGTCCCCTCCTATGAAGGTGTTACTGTCGATTTCCCCTTTATGGCTGTTAGTATTTGCCTTATGTGTTGAGGTGGCAGGCAGATTCTTAACCACTGTGCCACCAGGGAAGCCCCAAAACTTTATTCCGTTGCTTGTCTCTTCTGACCTTAGCGCCTTTGTTGTCCAGTCTGACCTCAATCCTATGCTAATTGAACACTAATCAACCAGAGTCAGATGACTAAAACTGCTGTCGATAACATCATTGATGTACTAAAACTGCTGCTGTAGATTGCATCATTACTGTACAAACTCAGAGCAAGATGAATTAACAGGCTCCTGAGCCATGGACACCCTGGCCAGAGAATCATAAACCAGAGACATTCTGACCCCCAAAACTATGATTAAGAAATGTCACAAGAACTCCTTCACATGAAAACTAATATAAAACAAGGGCAGAAAGTCATATATAACTGGCTGAGATGAAAAAACAATAAAATAAAATGAAAAAGGAAATGGGAAACATGACAAACAAAAAGTATAATAGCAGAATTAAAATAAACATTAGGAGCAATATGGAAGAGAGATGAATGTGCCTAAAATCTTATCAGTAATACAGAGTACAAACTTGAAAAGGTCTCTCAGAATGCAGAAGAAAAGAACAAAAGTATGGAAATAGTAACAAAGGATAGTGAAAACTACAGGGGAAAGGGACAGGGTAGCCAGACTAAGTGTTTCTGAGGGGAATCCAGAAAAACTGGAATAGAAGCAATTAAAACTATAACTAAAGAAAAGAAGAAAAAATAAACTGGAGGTTGAAAAAAAGACTGAGTGAACTCCCTGTGTTGCAATGGGCAGGAAAAATCAATGAAGAGGGCTTCCCTGGTGGCCCAGTGGTGAAGAATCTGCCTGCCAATGCAGGAGACATGGGTTTGAGCCCTGGTCCGGGAAGATCCCACATGCCAAAGAGCAACTAAGCCCGTGCACCACAACTTCTGAGCCTGCGCTCTAGAGCCTGCAAACCACAACTACTGAGCCCGCGGGCCTAAAGTCCATACTCTGCAACAAGAGAAGCCACCACAATGAGAAGCCCGCACACTGCAACGAAGAGTAACCCCCGCTCACCGCAACGAGAGAAAGCCAGTGCACAGCAATGAAGACCCAACACAGCCATAAATAAATAAATAAATAAATTCATTGAAAAAAATAATAATTACATATATGTTATACAAAATAAATACACAAAGCACAAATACCAGAAAAAGTACAAGGCTGTCAATATTTTCCTCCCCCTTTGGAAATGAGGGATACACACTGACCTCTGGGAGAGACACTGTGAAATCAACATACAATAGATCTGGATATGGATGTTAAAAGTCACCTGAAAGAGCTAAGTTAGATCTCAGGCCAGAAATACTGAGCTACTACGTATATGACTATATTAATGTATCTACAGAAAATGTCAAGTAGAATTGCAGTTGACTGAAACATCACTTCTCCACTTAATTTTTTGTACAGGGAAGAGAGGCTTTAGCCAAAGGAATTTGAGAATTCTGACCTCAAAGATGAAGGCATCCCGCCTGCAGAGATGGATATAGGGATTGCAGTCAATGCACCTGACATATTCTGATCCCAAAGACAAAAATCACTCCTATCAAAGCCTGATGTCAGTAAACATTTATCTTACATTCTGCTTATCTAACCCATCTTATTCTGAGTCCATGGTCATGAAACAATCTTCTGACTATGATTCTGTTCTCTATGTCATTATGCCCAGAGGGAGAGAACGAGCTGCTCACAGCAACTCCATGTTTAGTCCGTGAGATGGCAACTCCTCATTATAAAATAAATTGGATTACTGGGGGGAAGATATGCTAATACTTCAAGTATTCAGGAGTTAGGAAATTAAGTTTACTGGTTAAGGATATGCACTTTAGAAGCAGAAAAATACGAATTTAAATTCTGGCTCTGCCACCTGCCAGCTCTGTGATCTCCAATGTAAAATGAGGACAATGATACCTGCCTTGTAGGATTGTAAGTATTAAATGAGACAATGCATCCAAAGTACTTAGCACAGTGTTTGCCATATGGTAGGTGCCCAATAAATATTTGTTGAAAAACAACATGAATGTATGTGATTGATAAGTGGTTCTCGTTATTTAAACTTGGTATTTAAATAAGCTTAGTTTATACGCATCTTCCTCTAAAACACAGATCCAATCTTAGGGTACTGGGCAAAAATCTGGATTTCGGACTTGCCTATCTTGAAGATAGACTCTTCTAGACTTTGATAAGCTCTCTAACTAACTTCTGCCATTCTGTATGAGGCCTTTTGAGGAAAAGATTGACAGCCTTGTTTTAATACTCTGATATATCCATGTGGCAACCAAGTCAAAGATCTAATTTTTAAATTTTTTTAAAATTTAAATTTTATAAGGAGTTATCTCTAGGTGATGGGATTATGAGTGACCGTTTTCCCTTCTATATTTTCCAAATTATAATACAAAAGAAAAGTTGCCTTTTTTATTATTTAATTTTTTGAAATTGCCTCCAAAAATTCGGACAAAGAGAAGATAAAGATAGAAAAGATGAGATTAAGCTAGAAGTAAAGTTTGTCACCGAAATGCATTATGGTAAGGTTCTATAGGTTTCCTAAAGGTACAGAAGAAATGTTTTCCTAAACTTTCTAGCCTCCACCTAAAGAAACTATGGTCACTAAGGAGATTCACAGAGTCTATAATGTAAAAATAATGTAAGGTCCCAGAAGAAGCACTGCTATTCTTGTTAATAAACCATGAGAGAGGTCTTCCCTGGCGGTCCAGCAGTTAAGACACTGCACTCTCACTGTGGGGGGCATGGGTTCGATCCCTGGCAGGGGAACTAGGATCAGTGCAGCCAAAAAAAATAAACCATGAGAGAAATTCTTCTCATGGGGTTTCACTGAAGAGTGTTTCTTCTGACATCTTTCAGTAAGTTAGTGGCATCATGCCAGAACACAAAGATTAAAATGTAAACTCTGGACCAATTCAAGAAAGCTATTGTTTCTAAACTACAAAAACAAAACAGGGCTTCCCTGTTGGCGCAGTGGTTGGGAGTCTGCCTGCCGATGCAGGGGACATGGGTTCATGCCCCGGTCCGGGAAGATCCCACATGCCGCAGAGCGGCTGGGCCCGTGAGCCACGGCCGCTGAGCCTGCACGTCCGAAGCCTGTGCTCCGCAACGGGAGAGGCCACAGCGGTGAGAGGCCCACGTACCGCAAAAAACAAAACAAAGCAAAACCCAAACTTCCTTTGCAGATAATTTCTCCCATAAAGTAGTCACACTGCACAAACTCTGAGAATGGTGTAAGATGTATTTTGATGTGACACATTTTTCCTCAAAATAAAGTATCAACACAAAACACCTAAAAACAATGCCAAGGAAAAGAAATAAAACCTTTAAAAAGGTGTATTTTAAAGACAACTTTTTTTTAAATCAAATGAAAAGAATATATCAAAAACTTCTTACTGGTAGAAGGAAAAGACAACCTTCTTTGCTAGAATTAACTAAGACATTACTTGTCTAGTTTAAATTACAAAATAGGGAATTCCCTGGCAGTCCAGTGGTTAGGACTCAGCACTTCCACTGCCAGGGGCCCAGGTTCTATTCCTGGTCAGGGAACTAAGATCCCACAAGCCTCATGGCACATGCAAAAAAAAAAAAAGAAAAGAAGAAAAAGCTTAAAAGCAGAAGGCGGAAATGTTCAATTCTACATCTGGAAGAAATACATAAGTTAGTAACTTTATTTTCCTACAGAAAATATGGTCTACGTCTTACCATGTGTTGCTGGTTCCTTGGTAACTGTAACTGGCTGTTCATCCAGGAAGAAATCTGGTAACAAAGGATGGCCTGAAAAATTGACCCCAAAAATAATTAGGTTAAGGTAACAACTTCAGTATATTAAGATTTTAACACCTGTTTAATAAACGTTACATGTTTTTATTTTATTGATCATTCTGGTGCTGTGGAAAAGACTCCCATGAGAAGTGTCAAACTATCTGACCTTCATTAAGCTAAAACACTTTTCCTGTAATCCAGTTATCCTCCTCTCCTTCAACAAATTTCATCTTTAAGATCCAACCAAAGAGTTGCCTATTATGTTAAGCCCTTAACTGCTCTCCCAAGAGCTTTTGCCCGTTCTCACCTATCCATGCAACCCTTCTGTGCTACATCCCTCCAAAATGCTCTGGACTCATCTCCTACCTGGCGCCCCAGAGAGAAGGTGGTTCCTCATTAAGAAGAACTTGTTTCCCATCTCTGTCAATGTGTGTCTGTCTTCCCCTCTCAGAAGATTAAAAAAACTGGAGGGCAGGAATGCACCAGTCTTTGTTATATCCTAACACTTAATCATAATTCCATATTCATATTAAGTTCTCAACACTCGATAGGATTTTTAATTTAAACCAAATTTAAAATTTTGTGCATAGTGCCATTGTGTCTTTAAAACCTAAAGTGATAATTACTGAGTACTATGATTGTACCGTAAGCCAGGTACCGTGCCCAGCACATTATATACTTTATTGCATTTAGTTCTTACACAAATCCTGTGTAGAAATTATCTTTCCCTTATTTTAACCAAAAAGGAAAGTGAGGCTCAGAGAAAACAGGTGACATGCCTAAGGCCGCCCAGCTAGTGAGCAGCTGAGCAGAAATGGGAACTGGGTTATCTCCTCCCAAACTCCACTTGTTCCTAATCACTATACAATATTGCTTCCCTCACAGGATTGCTATGAAGGCTAAACAGATACTGTATATAAAGGTGTTTTTTAAAACTGCAAAGAGCTATTTAATTCAATTCAGTTCAAACTGAAGAGACAGGGATGATACAAATAGAAACGTGGTTTCTGTCACCTAGAAGCTCAACCTAATGAATAATATTTAAAATACACTTTTGCACAAATAAATACAACTCCCATTTGGGGCTATATTGTCTATTATATAGTATACTTTATACATAAATTAAAAATGCATTATCATCACCATCCTCACCTACAGTTACAACGGTAAGAATTATTTTTGAACAAGGGGCCTTCTGAGATCTTCTCAAATACCCCCTTGTACATGGGGTAGACCCTGTTCATTCACCTTCACCATTCATCATGAAGTTACTCTCAGACTGCACTTAAGAGACAACATTTGGAAAGCCCATAATCTTAAAAAGTTTTTGTAAAAAACTCACCACTGTATCATATGTTACCATATCCTTGAAGAAAATTTTTACTGTGTGATTTTAAGGCCAACTTTGAAAACTAATTTGCATTTTTGGTTTCAAGATTTGGAAATGGTTAGAAGCTGATGTGACCTTCTCTATCTGTGCATCACTTAAAAAGCCTTCAACTCACTTCTATTTTCCCTTTCTCTGTTTTTCCAGTTGTGTTGGTCTGGGTTTTTCCTTTCACTAGGAGCACAGCTTTTAAAAGAGCATATTAATTTTATAATCACATAAACATGCACACAAAACAGATGTATGTCCACTGCAGAAAATGTGGAAAAACACATCACTACTTTTGAAAACTATATGCATTACCTGGTGTAACGGCATAGACATCAAAATTTTTTATTCCTTCTTCTTTTAAGATATTTTCATCAATAATAAAGTTGCCAGTAAAACTTTTTGGCTTTTTGAAAATGCAATATGCAGCATCTGCCATGATATCAACTTTTCTACATTGGCTTTCAATACCAGATCCTCCCAGCATATCCATAGCAGCAGTGTATATGGCTGTAGAGAAAACAAACATACACATATGTAACTCTAAATCAAGTAATAGGACTATGGGAGTAACAAGCAAGACAAATAATCTCTTTATAACTCAGGTGATGAGAAAAAGGTCCAGAGAGCTTAAAGGATTTGCCAAATGTTTTACTGACGTAACTGGGTAGACAACACATATTCCTTGCTCTACACAACACTGCCTTATACAGTACTCCTTCATGAGACTATGGCAAAATTCAATTAGATTTCTGACTAAGAATGCTCAAAGAATTTGCATACCATTCTTGAGAGACAAGAAAGCCAGTGAGGAGTAAGCAAGAGCACTGAGCTGTAAACCAGGTGACTGACATTTTTAAGCCAACTATGCGGTGACTTTCGGCAAGCTACTTTAACATCTTTCGGCCTCAGTTTCTTGTTTCTAAAATATGGAGCTCCTTTCCTAAGCTTATTTTCTCTTTTTCCTCTACTAGAATATAGAGACTCTGCTTTTCTTGTTCATCACTGTATCCCTAGCTCCTAAAACAATGACAAATATACCATAAACATTCAACAGATAATGGCTGGACTTGGGGGTCCCTTTTAAGTTCAGATACTACTTTCATTTAGGAAATACTAGAAAATAAAGAAAATTAAAAGGAAGAAATTTTGTTTTTGGCCACACACTGTGGCATGCCAGATCTCAGTTCCCCGACCAGGGATCGAACCTGTACCCCCTCCAGTGGAAGCGTGGAGTCTTAACCACTGGACCGCCAGGGAAGTCCCAAGGAAGAATTTTTAAATTATCTATAATCCCCCTGCCCAGAGATAATTACTATTTTTTAAATAAATTTACTTATTTGGTTTTAGTTTTGGCTGTGTTGGGTCTTCGTTGCTGTGTGTGAGCTTTCTCTAGTTGCGGTGAGCGGGGGCTACTCTTCATTGCGGTGCATGGGCTTCTCATTGTCATGGCTTCTCTTGTTGCAGAACACCGGCTCTAAGCGCCGGGCTTCAGTAGTTGTGGCATGCAGTCTCTAGAGCACAGGCTCAGTAGTTGTGGCTCACAGGCTTAGCTGCTCCGTGGCATGTGGGATCTTCCAGGGCCAGGGACCGAACCCATGTTCCCTGCATTGGCAGATGGATTCTTAACCACTGCACCACCAGGGAAGCCCAGATAATTACTATCAATATTTGCATATAATTCCCACTGTTTTCAGTGCATATAAATTTTAATTTTATTTATTTATTTATTTATTTTTGGCTGTATTGGGTCTTTGTTGCTGCACACGGGCTTTCTCTGGTTGCAGCCAGCAGGGGCTACTCTTCATTGTGGTGCGTGGGCTTCTCACTGTGGTGGCTTCTCTTGTTGAGGAGCACAGGCTCCAGGCGAGCCAGCTTCAGTAGTTGTGGCACACGGGCTCAGTAGTTGTGGCTCACGGGCTCTAGAGCACAGGCTCAGTAGTTGTGGTGCACAGACTTAGTTGCTCCGCAGCATGTGGGATCTTCCCGGACCTGGGATCGAACCCGTGTCCCCTGCACTGGCAGGCAGATTCTTAACCACTGCACCACCAGGGAAGCCCCTAATTTTTAAATTACATGTTTTTTATGAAGTAACTTGAAACTCTACCATTAATACATTATTAATTACACATTGTCAAAGTTGTAAATAGTAACAACTCAATTTACATATGTATTTTAGCTTACATTTAAAGCAATGAAAGTCAATTTGTTTAAATGTACTTTAGGTGTCAGAGTTTCTAGTAATTTAGATAAACTCTCCATTCCACTATTAAACCATCCTGAAATCATTACATACTGGAATAACTTACACATTTCAGTCCACAAGATGAAAAGTATATAGCTTTTAAGAGCCACTGACCCTTTTCACTCATTCAACAAATAGTTATTGAGCCTTACAAAAAAAGGAGGCACTCTTGGAGGTATTGGAGCAGATGAGTGGACAAAACAGACAAAAAGTCCCTACATTCACAGCAATTACATCCTAGCACACATCGCTCTTTCAAAGAGTGCACATTAACTTGGGGAATTTCCTAATAGCATTTAAATAGAAGATACTTCTCCATATTGTAACTAAAATTCCTTTACTAGGAATAATTTTTTTTACTTTACCAATAGCGCAAGAGCTCTGGCCTCACTCTTAACGTGGTAGCTTATTAATAAAAAATAGCAGGGACTTCCCTGGTGGCACAGTGGTTAAGAATCCACCTGCCATTCTGAGGGTTGTCTTTTGGTCTTGTTTATGGTTTCCTTTGCTGTGCAAAAGCTTTGAAGTTTCATTAGGTCCCATTTGTTTATTTTTATCTCCATTTCTCTAGGAGGTGGGTCAAAAAGGATCTTGCTGTGATTTATGTCATAGAGTGTTCTGCCTATGTTTTCCTCTAAGAGTTTGATAGTGTCTGGCCTTACATTTAGATCTTGAATCCATTTTGAGCTTATTTTTGTGTATGGTGTTAGGGAGTGATCTAATTTCATACTTTTACATGTACCTGTCCAGTTTTCCCAGCACCACTTATTGAAGAGGCTGTCTTTTCTCCACTGTATATTCTTGCCTCCTTTATCAAAGATAAGGTGACCATGAGTGCGTGGGTTTATCTCTGGGCTTTCTATCCTGTTCCATTGGTCTATATATCTGTTTTTGTGCCAGTACCATATTGTCTTGATTACTGTAGCTTTCTAGTATAGTCTGAAGTCCAGGAGTCTGATTCCTCCAGCTCCGTTTTTTTTCCCTCAAGACTGCTTTGTCTACTTGGGGTCTTTTGTGTCTCCAAACAAATTTTAAGATTTTTTGTTCTAGTTCTGCAAAAAATGCCATTGGTAGTTTGATAGGAATTGCACTGAATCTATAGATTGCTTTGTGTAGTATAGTCATTTTCACAATGTTGATTCTTCCAATCCAAGAACACGGTATATCTCTCCATCTATT
This sequence comes from Globicephala melas, assembly GCF_963455315.2. Classification (NCBI taxonomy): domain Eukaryota; kingdom Metazoa; phylum Chordata; class Mammalia; order Artiodactyla; family Delphinidae; genus Globicephala; species Globicephala melas. The sequence continues at coordinate 21,631,551 of NC_083319.1, forward strand.
TGTGTCATCTTTAATTTCTTTCATCAGTGTCTTATAATTTTCGCACATAGGTCTTTTGTCTCCTTAGGTAGGTTTATTCCTAGATATTTTATTCTTTTTGTTGCAATGGTAAATGGGAGTGTTTTCTTAATATCACTTTCAGATTTTTCATCATTAGTGTATAGGAATGTCAGAGATTTCTGTGCATTAATTTTGTATCCTGCTACTTTACCAAATTCACTGATTAGCTCTAGTAGTTTTCTGGTAGCATCTTTAGGATTCTCTTTGTAGAGTATCATGTCATCTGCAAACAGTGACAGTTTCACTTCTTCTTTTCCAATTTGGATTCCTTTTATTTCTTTTTCTTCTCTGATTGCTGTGGCTAAAACTTCCAAAACTATGTTGAATTATAGTGGTGAGAATGGGCAACCTTGTCTTGTTCCTGATCTTAGTGGAAATGGTTTCAGTTACTCACCATTGAGGATGATGTTGGATGTGGGTTTGTCATATATGGCCTTTATTATGTTGAGGAAAGTCCCCTCTATGCCTACTTTCTGAAGCAACTGACAAAAGGATTAATCTCCAAGATTTACACGCAGCTCATGCAGCTCAATAACAAAAAAACAAACAATGCAATCCAAAAATGGGCAGAAGACCTAAACAGACATTTCTCCAAAGAAGATATACAGATTGCCAACAAACACATGAAAGAATGCTCAACATCATTAATCATTAGAGAAATGCAAATCAAAACTACAATGAGATATCATCTCACACCAGTCAGAATGGCCATCACCAAAATATCTAGAAACAATAAATGCTGGAGAGGGTGTGGAGAAAAGGGAACCCTCTTGCACTGTTGGTGGGAATGTAAATTGACAAAGCCACTATGAAGAACAGTATGGAGGTTCCTTAAAAAACTAAAAATAGAACTACCATATGACCCAGCAATCCCACTACTGGGCATATACCAAGAAAACCATAATTCAAAAAGAGTCATGTACCAAAATGTTCATTGCAGCTCTATTTACAATAGACAGGACATGGAAGCAACCTAAGTGTCCATCATCAGATGAATGGATAAAGAAGATGTGGCACATATATACAATGGAATATTACTCAGCCATAAAAAGAAACGAAATTGAGATATTTGTAGTGAGGTGGATGGACCTAGAGTCTGTCATACAGAGTGAAGTAAGTCAGAAAGACAAAAACAAGTACCATATGCTAACACATATATATAGAATCTAGAAACACAAAAAAAAATGGTCATGAAGAACCTAGGGGCAAGACGGGAATAAAGACGCAGAACTACTAGAGAATGGACTTGAGGATATGGGGAGGGGGAAGGGTAAGCTGTGACAAAGCGAGAGAGAGGCATGGACATATATACACTACCAAATGTAAAATAGATAGCTAGTGGGAAGCAGTCGCATAGCACAGGGAGATCAGCTAGGTGGTTTGTGACCACCTAGAGGGGTGGGATAGGGAGGGTGGGAGGGAGGGAGACACAAGAGGGAAGAGATATGGGAACATATGTATAACTGTTTCACTTTGTTATAAAGCAGAAACTAACACACCATTTTAAAGCAATTATACTCCAATAAAGATGTTTAAAAAAAAAAAAAAGAATCCACCTGCCAATGCAGGGGACATGGGTTTGAGACCTGGCCTGGGAAGATCCCACATGTTGCTGAGCAAGTACACCCATGTGCCACAACTACTGAGCCTGCGCTCTAGAGCCCACGAACCACAACTACTGAAGCCTGTGCACCTGGAGCTTGTGCTCTGCAAAAAGAGAAGCCACCACAGTGAGAAGCCCACGCACCGCGACAAAGAGTAGCCCCTGCTCGCCACAAGTAGAGAAAGCCCGCACGCAGCAATGAAGACCCAACCCAGCCAAAAAAACACAAAAAACATAGCTAACATTTATTATGTGTGTCCTGTGCTGGGCATGCTGCTACATACTTTACGTACATTATCTGAATGAATTCCATGAGGTACGTACTGTTATCCTCATTTTACAGATGACAGTACTCAGGCACAGAGGGGTTAAGTAACTTGTCCAAGGTTACAGGAGCTAGAATTCAAACATGTGGCTGCTTGACTCCAGAGCCAGGCTCTTAGCCACCATGTGACTAATGGGCATACTTTGTTAATCAACAGTTTTGAGTTCAGTTATCATCTTACTCGCATAAACTGCAGAATTTTTCTGTAAATATTTCAGTATGGTCTACAATGAGACTATATGTATACATACACACTCCAGTCTCACTGTAGACTACATGAATGGCATGCAAATTCTTAAAAATTATTAATTAAGAATATGCCATGTAAGTATATACATGTCATGTACGTGTGTGTACATCCATACACACACACAATGTAAGAACAAGAATGGTATTCCCAGACAACCTACTGTTACTTTAATGACCTTTCTACGGAAAATACAAAGAAGGCACAAATAAACCCCCCAAATCAGGAAATGAGCCAAACAGTTATTCTCAACAAAGTTTCTACGATGTGAACAGGCCAACCCAACAGGCGATAAGACTTACAATAAAAACAGATTAACAACATGATCAATCAAGTCAAATTCCCTGATGATTTCTGGCAAAAAATATATATATATTCAAGATTTGTAATACACCCCGGATCACAAGAATCCTAAAAGTAGCCCTAAAACTTAAGTCTTATTAAGAAATAATTGGAAAAGTATCTGTTACCTTTTGAGTGATTCTCCTGATTACAGCTTTTTTTTTTTAAAGATGTTTTTGATGAGGAACATTTTTTTAAAGTCTTTATTGAATTTGTTACAATATTGCTTCTGTTTTATGTTTTGTTTTTTTGGCCATGAGGCATGTGGGATCTTAGCTCCCCCACCAGGGATTGAACCTGCACCCCCTGCATTGGAAGGCAAAGTCTTAACCACTGGACTACCACGGAAGTCCCTGATTACAGCTTGTTTTATTGGAAATTTGGAAAAGTATGTGAATAAATTTCTTTATGTTTTCTAAGCACAAGAAATAATTTCCGCTTTTCTTTTTTTAAGTATTTTATTGTGGAGATAAGTATGTATTTTAACCATTTTCTACCACATGTATATACATTTTAACCATTCTTTTTGATGACTTGGGTGCATTTTATTGGTTTTCTTTCAGGTTAACCTTTTTGTTAAAACATTTGGCTTAACTAGCCAAGAGTTTTGTTTTTAATTGATTTTTTTTTTTTTTTTTAATTTTTGCTTGTGTTGGATCTTTGTTGTGGCACGCGGGATCTTGCGTTGCGGTGTGCGGGCTTCTCTCCACTTGCTGTGTGCAGGGTTCTCTCTACTTGTGGTGTGCAGGCTTCTGTCTAGTTGTGGCATGCGGGTTTTCTCTCTCTCATTGTGGCACGCAGGCTCCAGAGCGCATGGGCTCTGTAGGTGAGGCGTGCAGGCTCAATAGTTGTGGCGCACGGGCTTAGCTGCCCTGTGGCATGTGGGATCTTAGTTTCCTGAGCAGGGACCGAACCCGCATCCCCTGCACTGGAAGGCAGATTCTTTACCACTAGACCACCAGGGAAGTCCCAGATTAACGATTTTTAAGTGTACAGTTCTTTAGCATTAAGTACATTCACAATGTTGTGCCACTATTACTGCCATTCATTCCCAGACTTTTCAAAATATCTTTTAAAAAATTTACTGGGTTGGCCAAAAGGTTCGTTCGGGTTTTTCCATAACATCTTAAATAAATTTGTTTATTATATTATAGATGTTTTGGGACTTCCTGGTGTCCCACTGTAATGAAAAAGATCCCGTATGCCTCAACGAAGATCCCACATGCCGCATCTAAGACCAGACGCAGTCAAAAAATAAAAATAAATAAATTTTAAAAAATTATAGACGTTCCATGTGTTTAACATTTTATTTGGACTTCTGTATACACTATAGTATGCTCACCATTAAGTTTACTTTCCATTCATCACCATATAGTTGATCCTCTTTACTTACTTCACCCTCCTCCTCCCTTTCCCCTCCGGTACCCACTACTCTGTTCTCTGTACCCACACACAAACGTACACTCTTTTTTTTTTTTTAATAAATTTATTTTATTTATTTATTTATTTTTGTCTGTGTTGGGTCTTTGTTGCTGCATGCGGGCTTTCTCTAGTTGCGGCAAGATGGGGCTACTCTTCATTGTGGTGTGCGGGCTTCTCATTGCGGTGGCTTCTCTTGCTGTGGAGCACAGGCCCTAGGCGCGCAGGCTTCAGTACTTGTAGCACGCGGGCTCAGTAGTTGTGGCTCGCAGTCTCTAGAGAGTGCAGGCTCAGTAGTTGTGGCGCACAGGTTTAGTTGCTCTGCGGCACATGGGATCTTCCTGGACCAGGGCTCGAACCCGTGTCCCCTGCATTGGCAGGCAGATTCCTAACCTCTGCGCCAGCAGGGAAGCCCCCACACGTACATTCTTGTATGTACACACTGAACCGAAGATACCACTGATTATAAAGTGTACCACTGACAGGGACTTCCCTGGTGGCACACTGGTTAAGAATCCGCCTGCCAATGCAGGGGACATGGTTTCGACCCCTGGTCCGGGAAGATCCCACATGCCGCGGAGCAACTAAGCCCATGCACCCATAACTACTGAGCCTGCGCTCTAGAGCCCATGAGCCACAACTACTGAGACCATGTGCTGCAACTACTGAAACCCATGCGCGTAGAGCCCGTGCTCCGCAACGAGAGAAGCCACTGCGATGAGAAGCCTGTGCACCGCAATGAAGAGTAGCCCCCGCTCGCCACAACTAGAGAAAGCCTGCGCGCAGCAACAAAGATCCCACGCAGCCTAAATAAATTAATTAATTAAAAAAGAAAACAGTGTACCAATGAGGAAAAAAACCCTGCCAATTAAACTACAATATATCATCAACTGTAAGAGTGACCTGATATCAAAGATGTAAAAATGTGAAAACATGGGCATCTCAGAATCAGTGAAATACGGTATAAACTGCTTAACCTTGTTGGTAAGTAGGTCCCTTGAAAAACAGAAACCAGTTTTGGTTTCTAGTACCAAGAGAGGCCAGCTGCCACCCTGTCACCTTGACCTCCCTGGTTAGCTGAGTTCCCACGTCTACATGTAATGTGGTCCAGGTGACAGAGGACTGCAGCTATTCTGTGATGCTTTTGTTATCTTCCTCTCCACTGCCATTGCCAAGTTCAGGAGCCACCAGTTCCAGACTCCCCACCCCAGCTCACATGAAACCTATCCAAAAGTGGACCTTTGGGACTTCCCTGGTGGTCCAGTGGCTAAGACTCCACACTCCCAGTGCAGGGGGCCTGGGTTCAATCCCTGGTCAGGGAACTAGATCCCACATGCTGCAACTAAAGGTCCCGCATGCCGCAACTAAAAAAATATCCCACATGTTGCAATGAGGATCCCGCACGTGGTAATGAAGATCCCGTGTGCAGCTACTAAGACCCAACACAGCCAAATAAATAAATATTTAAAAACGAAAGTGGACTTTCCTCTTCTACCACACTTGTTCTGACCAATCCAGACGCAAGACGCAGCAGGCATTTTCAATAGCAGCCCTCATCCCTCCTCCCCTCCCCACCCTCCACGTCAGCAGAAACTATGAAATGGGTTTTGTAAAATGAGAAAATTATAGTTTTGAAGGTGACATAGTCGGGTGCTTGAGATCCTCATGGTGTGGAACTACTAAAGGCATGCTTTCTAGTCCGTTTTCTGGATGTGTTGAATTCACTGGCTTGAAAGTTCTAGACCCAGAAGGGGTAACGTAGCCAGTGTAGAGAAGGAACACCGAGCCAGGGAGGACGAAAAGTGTGGACCAGGACACTGTTTTGATTGTAGATAATATATGTCACACCGTACTCATTTCATTAAGTGCAATAAATCTCCTCTTCCTGGAAGGGCAGTAATGTTGGGAGATTGCTTCTGGTTCCAGCAAGCATAAAGAAAGAACCACTCTACTCAGTCCAGAAAGAAGACATGTGTTCTTTTAGAGGCCTCCCAGACAGCCAGGAGCATGAACACCGTCTCAAATCCATTCTCATTGCCTCCATCATGAATAATGCAATATTCTAGCTAGGTTTCCTGCCTCCTCTTTCCACAAACTTACAAGTCATCCTATATTCAGATGCCAAATTAAACTTCCTAAACCTCATCAACAAACCACCGCTCCTCTTTTCCTTCTTCTTCTTACTGTTCTCCTGCTTCTAAAATTCTAAAGTGGCTCTCCGCTGAATAAATTCAAGCTCCCAAACTCGGCAATCAAGCCCCTTGGGCTTAGTTTGTCCATCTTCCCCACAACCTCATACCCCCCGCCAACATTCAGGCCAATATGAACCCATTTGCAGATCCTCAAGTTCAGAGGGAAATAAATAGCCCACACCCCATCATGGGTACAGTATATTAAACCCCTTGTAGTTCCACCAAACACATGGTATTGTCCCATACTGCAGCCTTTTTTGTTCGCTCCGCCAGGAATGCCTTGCCCAGTCTCCTTCTTGCTAACTCCAATATTCTCTTGTGGTCTCATTTCAATTGTTCCATTAGAAAACAACCTTTCCTAACCTTTCATCTGAAATACATGGCCCTCTTGTTACGTTTTAAAAGTATCCTGTACATAATTCATTATGCCGTGTATCATATGGAACATGACCGTCAACTGAATTCACTATGCTATACAAATCTAGGACCCAAATGATACCAATGGTTCCAAGATGTCTAGTCAATCTAAAATGAACATCTCTAAGCTAAAGCAAGTCTCAGCAGTGAGCTGATTTCTTCTTCCAATCCTGATACTGTCCTCCACGTTCCCTGTCATACAATGTTCTCCCCCTTCCTTATATAAGCTTTGTTCAGAATGCCTATCTTGGACCTAGGTAGAAGGAAATCATACTGCACTTTCATTCATTCATAAAATACTTATTTAATGTCTACAATGACTATAATAAAATGAACAAAACAGATACTGTCTCTACCTTCAAGAAGCTTTTCTAGCAAGAAAGACATTAAACAGGGACTTCCCTGGTGGTCCAGTGCTGAAGAATCTGCCTTCCAATGCAGGGGACGCGGGTTCGATCCCTGGTCAGGGAAATAAGATCCCACATGCTGCGGGGCAACTAGGCCCACACACCACAACTACTGAGCTCATGCGCCTCAACAAAAGAGCCTGCATGCCACAAACTACAGGGCCCACACGCTACGGAGCCCGCACCACAACCAGAGAGAGAAAACCCACACGCCACAGCTAGAGAGAAGCCCGCACGCCGCAGCTAGAGAGAAGGCCACACGCCACAACTAGAGAGAAGCCCACGCACCGCAACGAAAGATCCCTCATGCCTCAACGAAGATCCCGCATGCCTCAACGAAGATCCAGTATGCCGCAGTGAAGATCCTGCATGCCACAATGAAGACCCGACACAGCCCCCCAAAAGAAGACATTAAACAATTATAGTTATAAAATCAGCAATTTAATTTCAAATGTTGTAAGTGCTATGAAGGAGATGTCCAGATTACTAAATCTAGTGGTCAGTCCCCATCTTGTAAGAGCTATGAGCGGCATTTGACACAACCGATCACTTCTCTTCTTCCTTGAAACACTTTCTCCAACTGGCTTTCAGGACATCATACTCTTTGATTTTCTTCCTACCTTACTCTCCTATGTGGATTTTTTCCTCTTCTTCCCAACCTCTTAACATTGCAATTGCCAATGATACTTTCTCTTCTTCTATTCACTCTCTAGCTGACATCATCTAGCCTTGTGACTCTATATGCCATCTATATGCTGAAAATCCACAAATTCCATCTCCAGCCTGGACCTCCCTCATGACCCCCAGACTTCCAAACCCAAGTGCTTACTGACCATCTCCACTTGGATGCTCAATCACAATACCCCAAACTGAATTTGTTCCCCAACCTCCCTTGTCTGTAGCATTCCCTCATCTCAGTTGATGGCAACTCCATTATTCCAGTTACTAAAGCCAAAGTAATTTTGGAGTCATCCTTGGCTCTTCTTTTTGTCTTATATCCTATATCTAATCCATCAGCACATCTTGTTGGTACTAACTGCAAAAAATATCAGAATCTGACCACTTTCTGCCTCTGCTATCACCCTGGTCACAGCTACTAATATCTGTGCCTAGGTTACTCCAATAGCCTCTAAACTGGTCTCCCTATTTCTCCTTTTGCCCTATGAGAATCTATTCTCAGCAGAGCAGCCAGAGAGATTCTTTTACAAATTTAAAAGAATCAGGCCCCTCCTCTGCTCAAAACCTTGCAAAAGCTCCTCATTTCACTCATAGAGTAAAAACCCAAGTCTTGGCAAGACCCTTACAACATCTGACCATTTCCTCATAAGCATCATCTCCTCACTTCCTACCACTCTCCCCTCACTCCAGCCACACTGGCCTTCTGCCTGCTCTTTCATCATTGCCAAGCAGGCTCACCTCAGAGGACCTTTCAAGGGCCTATGTCTTCTGTCTTCAATGCTTTTCCCTCAAATACCCCATTGACTAACACACCCCCAAGGTGAACTCCATCACCTCCTTACTTGAAGACTTCTACACTCAAATGTCACCTCAAAAAGGCTAAACCTTTCTACCCTATTTAAAATTGCAACTTATCCGCCCTAACACCTGAGCCTTCTAATCTCCCTTACCTTCTTCTACTTTTTCCATAGTATTATCACCTTCTAGCATATTACATAGTTTGTTATTCATTAAGTTAAATGTCTGTTGTGTCTCTCCCAATTATACTATAAGTTCCATAATGGCACATATTCTTGTCCAGTTTGTTCTCTGATGTACCTTAAGCAACTAGAACAGAGCTTAGCACATAATAGGTGTCCAGCAAATATCTGCCGATGAATAAAATCTCAAATTTTTAGCATTAGACCAGGCTTCTTCTCACTTTGTTACCCCAGAATCCCAAAGACCTAAAGATTAGAGGAGTGGAGGCAAGGAAAGAAGGACAAAGTGTAAATGATGGCAACAAACTCTTTCATCTCTCGCATTGAGAGGTAAACTCTCTGAAGGTAAGGACTGCATCACATTCATCTTCGTACCCCCAGGTACCTTGTGCATAGTAGATACTTAATAAATTATCTGTTGAGTACATAATGAATAAATAGCACAGAGAACTGTGCCTGGCATATAAAAATGTTTGGAAGATGAATGAATATAAAGCGTCAAGTAACATAATAGAGGTACCAAGAGGGAAACACTATGCTCAGACTTTATCTCAGAGACCTCCCTTTCTAACTGCCTGACTCTCACTATCTATCAACTCTGGTAACAGCAATGATTAAGGCAGGGGGAGGAGGTTGAGAAAGGATGAGAGAAGGAAAAGAAATTGAAAAAAAAGAGGCACAATAAAGTGTGAGCTTTTAAACTTTTTTACTGTGATTCACAAGTAACACTTTTTATCAGCATGACTAAAAACACATAATACCTACACATATACACTCACAAACATATACCTATTTCACTTATATATGACATTTATATATGAAAAAAGTTTATGAAACAACATTGCCTCTTACTATATGCAATGCTCTCTAATATTTTCTATTTTATTCAATTAGAAATAAAATGAAACAACAACAGAATTCTGGCTGCTACCTAGTAGATTTCACAATCCACTAAATTGATTTCGTGCCTCACTAAATTGATTTCATGACTCACCAATGAGTCTTGACATGTAGTTTGAAAAGTATTGTAGAAGCAGTTTTTTCACTCTCATCTTTGCCTCACTGCAATGAATATCACTCTCCAGAAAATCTTAAAAGAATTGTGTCTGCTACAGTAACATAAGGGAAACGAAGAAGCAATAAATCATGGTTCTGATCCCACAGTAGGTCAGGGCATAAAGAATCTTAGTCAAACTTCAGATGGAATTTTAAAAAATTGATTCCTCCTTAAAAAATTAAAAATAGAACTACCATATGATCCAGTAATTTCACTTCTGGGTATTTACCCAAAGAAAACAAAAACACTAATTCAAAAATATATATGCACACCAATGTTCACTGCAGCATTATTGACAATAACCCAGATATGGAAGCAACCTAAATGTCCATTGATGGATAAATGGATAAAGAAGATGTGGTGATACACACACACACCCCCACACACACACACCCACACACACACACAAAATGGAACATTACTCAGCCATTAAATAAATTAAATCTTGCCATTTGTGACATGGATGGATCTAGAGACTATTATGCTAAGTGAAATGTCAGACAAAGACAAATATCATATGATCTCACTTATATGTGGAATCTGAAAAACAAAATAAACAAACAAAACAAAATGAAAACAGACTGATAGATACAGAGAACAAACAGGTGGTTGCCAGAGGAGAGTGGGGTGAAGGGTGGGGAAAACTACATGAAAGGGATTAAGAGGTACAACCTCCAGTTATAAAATAACTAAGCCACAGGAATGTAATATGCAGCATAAGGAATATGGTCACTAATACTGTAATAACTTTGTATGGAGACAGATGGTTACTAGACTTATCGTGGTGAGCATTTCACAATGTATGCAAATGTCAAATCACTATGCAGTACACCTGCAACTAACATAATATTGTACATCAACTATATTTCATTTAAAATTTTTTTTTAATTCCTGGAGTTCTTATGAGAAAAGAAAGATAGTGGCTAGAGAGCTGGCTGCAACGGCTAAATTTTCCTAAGAGTTGCATTAGCAACATACCCCAGGGCTCCATAAATTCTCACCCACAGCCCCTTGTTCTCCCAGCTTCAATACCATAGACCATTAGGTCTTTCACTACTGCCTGGAGCTGAGGAAATCTCCTCACCTAGTATACAGCAGATAGGAAGAAAAAGAAATCCATCATTTGTTTCTAAGCTACAACTCTGGGTACAGTTCACACTGCTATATGTGGCAGTTCCGTTCAAGAGTACCTCTAGGGCTATCATAACTTGCAAAAATACTGAATTAAGTGTTCTTCTAACAGACAGCAGTGTTTGTTGATTCTTCCTGTGTCTGGACATTGGATCGCCTTAGCTGCACAGCACTTTTTGTCTTTTCACCGCTCTATTCACCCTTAGATAATTTAAACAACGGCAACCTTGGCAGCAGGGGCAAGTGGAGCGGTCTCTGCCCCACGGGTGGGTAATACAGCAGATGTACCAATTACTGAATCCATTTGGAGGCCTAAAGGAGAATTCTCCCTGGTCTCCTCACTGTTCAGCCTTAAGGGTAGGAACTACTTCTCTCACCTGTTGAATCACCCAGGTGAGGGCCTCAGATCCTCCATGGGCTGAGCTCTCTCCAGGAACTTCTGAGTATTAATTCTCCCTCCAATGCTCTCTACTGGCCCCATTCTGTCCTCTGGCCCAGAGGGGAATAACCTCCTTCAAGCTTCTCAGTTACTCCTCTTACAGAATCAATGTCTTGCTCATTCCTTCCATGTCCTGCCTGCCTGCCACCCCAACAACCTGCTCCACTCCGGGGAGTTGCCTGGTCATTGGAAAGGGTGGACAGCAAGGCCATAAGTTTCAACAGTCACCTTCTCAGAAACCCCCTGTACCCTCAAATAAGTGAAAAGATTCCAGTCTGCAATCTGTATGTTTCAAGGAATATAATGAAGAATATGAAGATACTTTCAAAGGGAACCCAAAATTATCATTCATTCAAAAAACACCTAAGTGACCACTGAATGGAGGGCACTGTCCTAGGAGGAGACACACCAGTTTGACCCCTAAGGAGTTTCCTTGGAAAGGGGTCACACTAATTTACATGTTGGAGTACTGATGTTAGTGCAACAAAGGTTCTGTTAAATACATAAAATGAAAAAGTGATTCCCACTACATTTTCCCTTTATCATACTTTTGTGGGGTAGGATTGTCATTTAGATTTAAGAGGAAAGTAGTTAAGGTTTTTCACAGGCATTATCTATTAAATATATGAAAAAACATATAATAGATATAGTTTGTCTTTTCTTTTACTTCCTTTAAGCTGTTTTGATATATAAGTGGAGAATAAGAACCCACAAGGACAAGCTTTCCCTTTCTGTCATTTTTACTGACTTTCCCTCATGTTTATACAACATATTCCCTAGCCTGCACCCATCAGCTTCCATCATACACTTAACTCTAAAGCTGCATACCCAGCCATATGCAGGTTATTCTGTCACCTAAAGGGGATCTAGGCACTCTGTGAACTCAGAACTCATGTGAAAGTACAGAAAAGTTGGTTTTTCATAAAGAAAAAAGACAAAGTAGTAAGAATACCAGAAAGTAAAGAAGCATTTGCTAGGATGTGTGAGGAGAAAACAAAAGTATGAGAATCTATAGAATTTTCTGAGGTACGAAAGATAGTGATGGAAAAAAGGTTAGGGAAACGCAGATGGCTTCCTGTTGGCTTTAATGAGACTCTTCAAGTGTTCCTGGGTTCAGTGTTTCTAGTACAGCAATCAAGTAGTCATGCAGATCAAGTCAAAGCTAGAAGATGACTGAAAAGGGCCTTTTATGCACAATAAAAAGTTGAATTTTTTTCCCAACAGACAGACTGAGGTTACCTTTGACAGTCTACTCACTCGCACCCCACCCCACCCAGGAAAGAGGGTCAAAGACAATAAATGAGAATCCAATAAATGGATTTTTTGTAAGTACATACCTGTTTTAGGCCACAATGCATTGACTGCAATTTCACCTTTAAATTCTTCTGCCATTCCAAGCACACACATAGACATACCATACTTAGCAATGGTGTAAGCTGAAAGAAACCACCAAGAATTTAATTAAGAAAGAAATTAATCTGTGAATTTAAATAACCAATTTCTTTCTATTACTATTCCTTCCTCGATATATTTTTTCAGAATTATTTAATAATAATACAAAACATAATTTTAATTTACTATTTTTAAAAGAACAGTTTTTAAAGAAGTAACTGTAGTTTTATGGAAATGGTTTTTATATATATCAGGGATGAACCACTTTTACATACTTCCATCCTAATATTAGATTCAAAGAAAAAAGACAGTAATAAACTTTCACTTCTCTTAATATTATGGGAGTAAGTTACATTATTGTTTCTTAATCTGGTTTTTTTCCTTTTCTTTTTTAAAAAAATGAAAGTGACCATTTAAAGGAAAACTACTACTAGTAAAACATAAACAAAAGGTTGCAAATTCATTTAACCTAGTCTATTAAAACAAAACTCCTTTTGGTTTTGTTCTATGGGTTCCTACTTCAACTGCCTTCCTTTCCAAATTTTACTGAATTATGTTGAAATAAGGATAAGTATCTGACACAACTATTTCAAAGGAGGCACCTATACATAAATCTTGTTATTTAGCATACTCACCTTAAATCACTAGTTTTCTGTGAAAGGTAAAGTATTCCATGGATCATTTTCACCAACTTTACTGAAGAATAAGTTACATACAATAAAACACACCCACTGGGACTTGAGAGAGCTTTCTAGGACAGGGATATCCATATCTCCATTTGATTATTGGTTATACAGGTGTATACGTTTGTCAAAACTCATCAGACTGAACCACTAACATCTGTGCATTTTATTTAATGTAAATTATACCTCAATTTTTTAAATTAAAGATAAAAGATTAAGAATCTACTTACAAAATGCTATCAATTTCTGCATAGAAAATTTAATGTTGAACGCTATGTACAAATTGTGATTACATCATAGATATACTGGTTTAATACAAAACCAACTGACTAAACAAGCCATCCCCTCATCCTACCACCTACCACAGTGCTGTTTGAACCACAGTGGATTTAGGTTCAGCGGTGGGCTGAGATTGAGGATATGAGCAATTTTACTCTTTTTCAAATAAGGAATGCATGCTTTAGATCTGAAAGCAAAAGAAAACACAAGTCAAGTTACTAGCTTTCTAACAGCTTCATTACTTTCTTAAGTTATATTTTAAACTACTTCTACAGAGCAACTGAACTTGTTCAATAACCGGCAGGGTACTTCTGTTGGTTTTCTTTGTTGTTGTTCCCCCACTTACCTGGAATGCAGATAGGAAAAGCAACTAATATTCATCCTTTGAAGCTATGCATAAAGGCCTGACAATATGATCTGCTTGATGAAAATAATCAATTCCGTGGCACACTAGCCTTAAATCCAACTTAGATTATCTTCAACCACATCCTTCCAAGTCAGACAGACCTAGGTTCAAATCCTCCTTCTGCCCTTCATTGTGTAATCTGGGGCAAAATATATAGTATTCTAATTCTTAGTTTTCTCACTTGTAAATGTTGGTAATACCTGCTACTATCTAGGATTGACCAAGGGATTAAAATGAGATGATACATATGAGATACTTAGAACAGTGCATATATTAAACATGAAATAAACAACTGCTATTATTAGTATTACATATTCTGATTCTTTTTCATCTTAGTAGGTATAGTATTCCTACCACACTGGAACTGTAATTTAATACATGAACTCCCAATACATAACCAAATTTAATTTGTACCAATATGCAATGCAATGTTCCTTTGCAGGCAATATTTAGTTGTTTGTTTTTTAAACCCTTTCAAAAAGGTAGATAATTTATTTTACAAAAGACACAGGTCCAATATTTGGAAATGTTTAATTATTAAGCTATAGTATATAGCTTAATAACATATTGTAGCTTAATAATTTTAGTTTTTAGTTTTATTTCACATTCAATAACTTCTAGGACTTGAAACTAGTCCATTCTTCTTAAGTCTGTTCCTTTATTACCAATGTACAACATTCTTGTTACCATCTACAATGTCTTTTTAAGTTTATAAACCAAATACAATCAATATCACTAAAGGGTTTTTGTACATATTGTTTTTCTATTACAAAGGTGCTTCACTCTTATCGGGGTGAGGTAGAGAAGGGCAAACAATATTACAGCTGTTTGTCATTACAACAGTGAAGCTGCACGTCAAAGCATCAACAGGAAACAACCTATTCCAAGCAATGAGACCATATTTCACACTCAAGGGAAGGAGTTCATTTCATTTACATTACAAACATGAGCTTCTCTAATATATTAGACAAAACCTTTCCACCTGCACTTTGCTTGCCTAACCCTCAGGGTTACTAACCCTAATCAGGTACGTTTTCCACGGCAACATGCCCTATCTTACACATTATATTGAAAATTCTTAGCACCACGCTTAGATACTAATACCTTGAGCTTAATAAAAGAGCTAAGTTTACTAGAAACTTACTGTATGCTAGGCATTGCACTTATTAGTTATTACCTTCACATGAATTATTTTACTTAATCAGGGTTGTAAGCTCCAAGGCCTATAGGGCATTTGAGTAAATGAATAAAGTGAGCTGGGTATAAGAAAGAGCAACGGTTCAGAAATACAATTGAGCCTTATTACTGAATTTCTATAAGCATTTAACATGATACAAACACATATAATACTGGAGATTATATATTTAATTAAAACTTAGAAATACAAATCAGGATCTGCATTCTACCTCCTGTCTTCCAACCCTGTTTCTTTAAACCACTAGAACACAAGACACAGGCCACAGGGCCCTGGGCACCAGGGATCAGGAAGCAGCTCCAGATCCTTGCTGAAATCTCCAAATAGGTCAGTTCTTTGGGCCTTCCCCTACTCTCTCCCTGAGGATGCTTCTCAGGCTTCCCTGAGAAAACAATCTGTACTTATCTTCTGTGAATGAAATGAGTGTCACTAAATAAAAAACAAAACAAAAATTTAAATGGAAATGTCTCATTATGAATTTCTCTTTTATAATGTATGCCTTTCATAGAGGGCCAAAAACCTGACACCCTTTTTTTGGTTCAAAGGTCAATGTCAGGTCTTTCAATTGGCATTGTAAAATGCCTTTAACTGGGAACAATTTTATTTAAAATTAGCTGTTAATAGGGACTTCCCTGGTGGCACAGTGGTTAAGAATCCACCTGCCAATGCAGGGGACACGGGTTCAAGCCCTGGTCCAGGAAGATCCCACATACCACAGAGCAACTAAGCCCCTGTGCCACAACTACTGAGCTCACGTGTCGCAACTACTGAAGCCCGTACGCCTAGAGCCTGTGCTCCACAACAAGAGAAGCCACTGCAATGAAAAGCCCGTGCATGGCAACAAAGAGTAGCCCCCGCTCACCGCAACTAGAGTAAGCGCATGCGTAGCAACGAAGACCCAATGCAGCCAAAATAAATAAATAAATAAATTTTATTTTTAAAAATAGCTGTTAATAAATATAGGAACTTTCAACAGTGAATAGAATCTTTGCTTTTAAAAAGGGTTTTAGGGCTTCCATGGTGGTGCAGTGGTTGAGAGTCCGCCTGCCGATGCAGGGGACACGGGTTTGTGCCCTGGTCCGGGAGGATCCCACATGCCGCGGAGCGGCTGGGCCCGTGAGCCATGCCCACTGAGCCTGTGCGTCCGGAGCCTGTGCTCCGCAACGGGAGAGGCCACAACAGTGGGAGGCCCGCGTACCGAAAAAATAAAAATAAAAAAAATAAAAAAGGGTTTTATTTCAGGGTATCTATTCCTGAGATATTTGTAGATCTATTATTCCAACGTACTCATATTTAGTTTTTAGTACCTTAGTGCCCTACAGCTTATGTATTCCATTTGTAGTTCTTCAACTGCACAAATAGTTTTCATTCATAAAGGTAATTTTAAAGTTAGTTCATTTTCCTATATCGGATTTTTTGGTTTTGTTTTGAACTGAACAAATCTATAAACAGGAGTGTAGTTTAGGCCATCACTTTCATTTTTGGAAAATGATCTTGTTATAGGAAAGGGGACAAATTATCCTTGACAAATGGGTTTTCCAAAGACATAATTTCACAAGGAATGAGCAATGAGAATCATATACTTGTGTTTCCGTAAGTCATAATGTCAGCTAATAAAGCCAAGTCTTTGACCCAATCTTTGCTTGGGAACTGAGTTAGGAATTTTCTCTTGGGTGGCAAAAAAAGAATTGATTTCTTTCTAATCAAAAACAAAATCTCTACAACAGTACACCACAACCACACAACCTTGTCACAGAACTGACAGTCACTTTGTATTCAACATGAGTAAAGCACTGAATAGTCTGTATTTCAAACCACGGAAGTCTATTTAATGCTTAGAATTCATAACGGCCCGTTTTCAACTTTTTAGCAAGAGCTATTCCTAGTGAACAATACAATGAACAAACTTAATTTCTACACCTCTGTGAAACACTTCTACATTAGTTTAGACTTGTATAAGTTTAAAGTTAACCTTGACCATCACAGCCACACTGTCTATACCACTTTTTTTTTTTATTTACTTTGGGCTGCATTGGGTCTTTGTTGCTACGCGCGGGCTTTCTCTAGTTGCAGCCAGCGGGGCTACTCTTCGTTGAGGTGTGCAGGCTTTCCATTGTGGTGGCTTCTCTTGCTGCGGAGCATGGGCTCTAGGCACATAGGCATCAGAGTTGTAGTGCATGGGCTCAGAAGCTGTGGCTCGCAGGCTCTAGAGCGCAGGCTCAGTAGTTGTGGTGCACAGGCTTAGTTGCTCCGCAGCATGTGGGATCTTCCAGGACCAGGGATCGAACCCGTGTCCCCTGCACTAGTAGGTGGATTTTTTTAATTAATTAATTAATTTTTTGGCTGCATTGGGTCTTCATTGCTGTGCACAGGCATTCTCTAGTTGCGGCGAGCACGGGTTACTCTTTGTTGTGGTGTGCGGGCTTCTCATTGCAGTGGCTTCTTTTTGTTGTGGAGTACAGGTTCTAGGCACACGGGCTGCAGTAGCTGTGGCACGCGGTCTCAGTAGTTGTGGCTCATGGGCTCTAGAGCACAGGCTCAGTAGTTGTGGCACACAGGCTTAGTTGCTCCACGGCATGTGGGATCTTCCTGGACCAGGGCTCGAACCTGTGTCCCCTGCATTGGCAGGCAGATTCTTAACCACTGCGCCCCCAGGGAAGTCCTGATTACCACTTTTGATAAACCCACATTACATTTTCTAAAACATTTCTCAATCCTCAAGTCATTTCCTGATGTTCATGTCATGAGTATCCAGTCTAAAAAACTTTAATCACATCAAAATTATCCTGACACCATAAATAAATATAACTGGGTGGGTGGAATATTTATTCCTGTGGCTTCGTCATCTATAATAGAAACGGCCACAAATGATTTAAGTTTTTCATGCATCATGCCCTTCTAACCCTTAATTCAGCAGGAATAGTATTCCTGGTTAGGTTTATATTTTTAAACACTTATTTAAATGAGTGTTTACATTCAATCAAAATTCTTTCACAAAGTTACCAGCTGTAAAATATTTTGATGCCCAGATAATTTCTTCTTGTAACACATAACTGCATCACACAGCAGCATTGCTTATTTTATTTGAAAGTAAACACAAACCTATTGAAATGTTAGTCCTCTTTCTAGTTCATTAAGTTTTTCACCATAATCTTTTCAATATGCTTGCCACAGATCTTACTATGGTTTGATTCTCTATGGTTCCCATTCAGGAGGAATATAGGTTACACCCTGAATTTATAGAAATATGCCCCACATCTACAAAGAAGCAAGCTCTCAACCATTTTACTTGCACATATGGCCCTCTTGGCATATGTCTCATTTTCCCACTTCAGATAGAGACATGGGTATGAGAAATATTTTACTTTCTCCTTTAATAGAAGAAGGAAAAGTGCAAGCACAATGATAAGTGGCAACTTTTTAGCCTGCCTTCAGCATCCAGAGACAATGGTGCCCAGTCCCCATCTGATAACGCAGTTGATACTCTGCCACTGGGCTATGGTAGCTAACTGTTGCCACGTGGGAACGCTGTCTCTATGTGGCCAATGTTTCAAGAAAGCCAGAAATCGGGATTTTTGTGTAAATCTCCTGATTTTTTTCATGTAGGCAGCTAATGAAATTATGAATATAGGTAACTAATAAAAACAAAATGTTTAACACTGTCAGAGCCAAGTTTTGCTGATCCAAAAACACATATCCAAGGGCAAAGTTCAAAATTAAAGACAAATTTTATATTTAACCCTTATTACCAATCTTATGACATACTTCTCTATTATCCCCATTTTACAAATGAGAAAACAGACTCTGCAAGAGCTTAAGTTACTTGTACAAGCTCATGTAGATAGTGAGTCATGAAGGGTGGGGGTGAAATTTGAATCCTCAAAGGAGTCTGCCTCCAAAGCCCAAGTTCCTAACCACCTGTTCTATGCAAACGTATAAGGCAGATACACACAAGTACATATAAGGCAGATAAGAAAGTTCTGTGCTGATCTGCCCTTATATCCACATGAAAAATGGTAGAACCCGAAGGTAAAAAAACAGATAAACAAATGGACAAACAAACAAGAGTGGACTAGGTCTGACCAATCCAGAACACAACAGGACTACATTTGCTCTCATTCTATATTTGATATTTTCCCTGACACTGCCTAAGATAGCATTAGCCTTTTTCAATTACATTAAAATGGGATTCATAATGAGCTTCTTGTTATTTACATAACTAAAACTCCAGTGTTTTTCAGAGGAAGAGACTACTGCAGGTTTGCCAGAAGACTTGGTATGCATATATATATGTATTTACTCATGCAAATGTTTGAAAATGTTTGAGCTATACTTTAGTCTTTATTAGAATCACAGAGAAAAGGCACTCTGAATAAAACTATTTAAAATACTACCTACTGACTTGGAGCACTTTTAGGCCTTTATAAGGGTTGACTAGATTTTAAACTGTATTCCTAACCTATTCAAATCTGTTTACAACTAGTTCTCTGACAAAACACTGCAACACTCTCTCCCACAGGTCTTTAACTTACGTAAGATAGGTGCCTCTGGTGTTGATGTTCATCATCAAATCCACTTTCTTTGTAGGTGTTTCCAATGTGTTGGTCAAGCTAATAGCACTGGCATTATTCACCAGAATATCAATTCCTGTATTCAAATAATCATCTTCTTAGTAATGTAATTTAGACTTTATAACAAAAAAAAATAAAAAACATTCACTCTATATAGTTGAAGCCCGAGTTCACAAATACTTCTTTTAGATAATATGACTGACGAATACACCAATGCAAGACTCAGTAGGTATGTCAAAACAGCACCCAGATGATTTTCACTGGCACATGGAGACCATAATCAGGGCTCCACAGGAAACTGCAAGGAAGCTTAGTCCTTAGTGGTTTGTAGCTCCCGTCCTTATCTGTTCTCTTCCTGGTCTTGCCTCCTTGTATCCAAGAACCTTAGGTCAATTTCCTTAAAGTTTCCCACCCCCCCCCCATCATCTTTCCAAGGCCTGTCTCCCTTCCAAGCACACCGGTCTCCCTCGTCTCAAAGGCCCTTACTTAAATGGAAGAGCTCCTTTCTGGTCTTGGGAACTGGGAAAAGAGAAATGACCTAGAGTTTAAATTCCAGGCAAATCATGAAAATAGATCAGGTTTGTTTTGGTAACTTATACACAAAATAAATTTAGAATAATGATTATTTCTGCATATTCTATCCAGTCCTTATCCATATGTAACATTTACGGTTACAAGCTTAAACAATGTTAAATGAAAATGGTAAAATACAAAAGCATCTCAAACACATTTCTGCATTTCTACATGGCCTTCATAATTCTTTTCCTTTAAATTGAAGTACAGCTGATTTACAATGTTGTGTTAATTTCTGCTGTACAGCAAAGTGACTCAGTTATAGATATATATACATTCTTTTTTATATTCTTTTCCATTATAGTTTATTTCAGGATACTGAATATAGTTCCCTGTGCGATACAGTTGGACCTTGTTGTTTATGCATTCTATTCAATATATGTAATAGCTTGCATCTACTAATCCCAAACTCCCCATCTATCCCTCCCCCATCCCCCTCCCCCTTGGCAACCACAGGTCTGTTCTCTATGTCTGTGAGTCTGTTTCTGTTTCGTAGATAAGTTCATTTGTGTCATATTTTAGACTCCACATATAAGTAATATCATATGGTATTTGTCTCTTTCTGACTTATTTCACTTAGTATGATCATCTCTAGCTGCATCCATTCTTTCTAAAGAGCATTTAATATTCTATCAAATAGATATATGACAATTTCTACTGCTGGGGTTAGACTGTTGCCTTAAACATCTTTTATTATCTTAACTTTGCTTTGTCCCTCTCTCACAATATGTGGGAAATGGTTTAAATAAGGTTATTATACTTACAACATATTAGTCATAAGCTCCCTTTCTTCATTTATAGTAACATTATAAAATTTTGATCACGTCCTCATTCCTCATTCCACAATTTCCATATTCTTTAGCACAGAGTTAGCACTACTAATGTTTTCTTAAAACGTGTCCTTAGAATAACTTTGGATTCAACTATATTACATTTTGTATCTTCGTTATAACAAAACTCAAACTCAAGTAAATCACCTGTATATATTGGACAAGTTTCACGTCCTGTGACTACAAGCTTTCCAGAATAAACAAAATGATGATGGTTTGCCTTCATAAGTGGCAAAGACCAGTGAGAGGAATTTTTAAATCCACGACATGCTTCTCAATTCACAAAACTAGATATTGCTCAATCTCATCACTAAGACATAATCACTGAGAGGCTACTCTGTATAAGGCATGCTGCTATGGCCTAAGAGACAAGGAAGACAATATTCACTAAAGAAAAAGCCAGGTGGGAGCAAAGCAAATTGAGTGTGGGTCTGGGTGAGATGCTGGACTGATGGGTGTGCAAACCACCTGTGTAGAATTACCCTAATTAAGGCGATGAAGCTAATGAGGGTTGATCCAATCAATGGATTCCTTGGACAAATCCAACCTTTATTGACTTCATCTCCCACTATGTGATAATAAGTGACAGCTATGTTAGCAGAGCAAACATCTGGGCCCAAAAGCAAAAGAAAGTAGATGAGTAATGAAGATATACTGACTGGGAAAACTCTATTTGACTTGCCAGTGATAAAGAGAAAAAAAACTGGGTCCAATTAAGAGATATCTTAAAATTTCTGAACTCAGATGGGCCAAATTAAAATGGATCAGGGAACGATGGTGGGAAATGATAAAGAAAAGGCATATATGTATGCCTGCTGCAGAAGAAAAAGGTGGCAGGAAAGATTACATCTGTGGTTTATGAAATAGCATAATTTACTCAAGGCCTGAAACACTCTGAAGATGAGGGAAGGCAAGGTGATAGGGAGTACCATGTGGCAGAGGCCCCCCAGGGCACAGGTCAGAAAGCACCATCTACTGTGCAGGACTTTGTTAGGGATAATTCCCCAGCAGAGAGAAATATCAGGGCAAAGGTAGAGTGTTCCCTAAAAGGCAGATTTCAAAGGCCTACAAAACTCCAAACCAGACCATATCAGTAGCAACCACAGTATGGAACTAAAACCAAACGAGCAAAATATAAAGACTTGGGAGATCTGTGGAAAAAAAACACAGAGGAAAAAAAGAGCAGGCTATGAATCATCTCATAAATGTGGCAGCCATCCCGATTAGGAGACAGCAGAAGCTGAGATGCTGAACAGAGCTCACTGAAGAATTAAAAATTAAGATTCTGCATTGTTATGCCAGAAAAGCAGAAGTTAATGGGCAAATGGAAAGCAAAACACTTTAAATACATCAAAGTGGATCCTAAGGAGGAGGGAAGGAAATGTTAGGATAGATTCCAAAATAAAGGTAACTCCACCACCAATTTGTAAATTTAGCAAGAAGATAGAAAGGATTCAGGGCTTCCCTGGTGGCGCAGTGGTTAAGAATCCGCCTGCCAAGGCAGGGGACACGGGTTTGAACCCTGGTCCAGGAAGATCCCACATGCTGTGGAGCAACTAAGCCCATGCGCCACAACTACTGAGCCTGCACTCTAGAGCCCGCGAGCCACGGGTACTGAGACCGCATGCCACAACTACTAAAGCCCGCGTGCCTAGAGCCGTTGCTCCACAACAAGAGAAACCACGGCAATGAGAAGCCCAGGCACTACAACAAAGAGTAGGCCCTGCTCGCTGCAAATAAAGAAAGCCCACACACAGCTAAGACCCAACGCAGACAAAAATAAAATTAATTAATTTTTTAAAAAAAGAAGTGTTTCAGATGCCCATCTCAACAACAGGTAGCAAAATACATTGGGAGATTTTTTTTCCCCAAAGATATGAAAAGCATACCTTCTTAATTGAAGATTTCTAGCAACTGAGCTAAGTTCTAGGACATGAAGCCCAAATCAATAATATGGATCCACTGACTTCTAAAGAAACAAAAACCAAGATTTGCTTTTGTCCTTACCATTTTCTCTGTCTACTCCTGGAAAAGGACGTCACGTGATAGACAAAGTTGAATTAATCCAACATTGAAGATGCTGAAGGAATGACACCAGGTTCAATGGAAGACAATCTAAGCTACAGTGGCTAAAAAAATGCAGACCATCCATGCACCTGAGTGAACCTCCTTGGCTGGGACAAAATAGAGTTAGAAAATTGGAGAGGAGATATTTCTGGGTCTTAATTCTTCCAAGAAAAAGATTTCAGTGTGGCTCTTTAAATTCTGTGGCAACAGTAGGAGAAGAAATCAATTTGTGAGACCTCAGTTTATTCTGGAGGATCCCAACTCTGGAAAGTGGAGCTGCTTCACATTTTGACACTCAGGAACAAATTTTTGGACTATGATGTCATTAGTACGTAATGTGTAACTCTTTCTGGTGAACCAGATTAGACAATGCAGCTAGAATTCAAGACGGGAAGTTAAAAGGTGGGTGAAAACTATTATATATAAGACGGATAAACAACAAGGTCTTACTGTATAGCACAGGGAACTATAGTCAATATCCTGTGATAAACCACAATGGAAAAGAATATTAAAAAAAGAATGTATACATGTGTATAACTCAGTCACTTTGCTGGACAGCAGAGATTGGCACAACTTTGTAAATCAACTATACTTCAATTAAGAAAAATAAAATTTAAAAAATACAAATGAAAATAAAAGGGGAGACTTCCCTGTTGGCACAGTGGTTAAGAATCCGCCTGCCAATGCAGGGGACACGGGTTCGAACCCTGGCCCAGGAAGACCCCACATGCCGTGAAGCAGCTAAGCTTGTGCACCACAACTACCGAGCCTGTGCTCTAGAGCCCGTGAGCCATAACTACTGAATCCCGCATGCTGTAGGGCCAACTACTGAGTCCATGTGCTGCAACTACTGAAGCCCACGTGCCTAGAGCCTGTGCTCCGCAACAAGAGAAGCCACTGCAATGAGAAGCTCGTGCACCACAACAAAGATTAGTGCCCCCGCTCGCCGCAACTAGAGAAAGCCTGCGTGCAGCAACGAACACCCAACACAGTCAAAAAATAAAAATTTTTTTTATAAGTTTAAAATAATTAAATTAAAAAAATAATAAATGGGGGGGTGAATTGGGGGCCTATATAGTATGGTCTTGAGCATCTTTAACTAATGTCCATCTTGACTCATTTCAGAGGTTTCTGGGGACAATACCAGACAACAGCTGAACTGCTGATGTTCTCTAACAGAACTACAGGACAGAAATAAAGATCGAGAAAGGGTTCAGACAAAGCTGGTAGCAGCTCTCCCTAATATTCTGATGATTTCATTCTCCAAGAAGGATAAACTTGCCCTCAGTTGAAAAACCCAATGGATCAATGGAAAGAACTAAAACTGGATGAATACAGAGAAAGGAAAAGCTCCAGTCTTCCACCCTCACCCACCTTATCCCTTAATTCCTCCCTAAAAATGAATGGCTAAACTAATTAGGTTAAGTCCTAATTGGCACTAATTGCTCACTTTCACTAGTAGGTGAAGTCATTTTAGATAAAAGGTTCTGCACATGAATGTGGCATCCTTCCTTCCTCTTTCATATTTGCAGCCCGATCAGTAAGAAAAAAAAAAAAATACCCAGTAATTTTGCATTCTCTCTCCTCTTCTCTCATGGGCATTCACATTACTTTGGGAAAGGCTGCCAATCAGGAGTAAGATTTTGGATTTAAAAGAAGAGGCCCCATTTGAGCCAAAGCTTTGTGTTCCAGTCCTGAATAACACAGCACTCCACACTGGGAGTTATAAGCACGAGCCTTGCTAACAATAAAGCATTAACCTTGTTTCCCATTGGGCAATATCCTTTGTATGTATATACAGTCTCTGGAATATTATAGGGAGAGAGTGGTAATAGGGCAGGATCTGGACGTGGCTACGTGCCTTGCTATAATGCCATCAAAGTCTCAGTTCAACTCCCAACACTTGCCTTCTAGCAGCTTATGAACCAACTGGGGACAAAAAAGAAATACTAAGATCTAAAGTCGTACAAGATGAGGATCAAAGGAATGTTTTTGGAATTCAGAGAAAGAAAAATGTACACTTCTGATTGGTTGGCATAGTCAGGAAACTGGCTTCGTGAAGGAGATGAGATTAAAGCACAAAAAGGTAGGATTTCAAAAGACAAAGAAGGGAACATTTCAGGAATGATCAGAGGTGGAGGAGTGGGCACTGGAGGAGCCTCAGGAATAGGAACAGCAAAAGCTGAGAGACAAAAAAAATTAAAGGTAAGGAAATGGATGTAAACAATTTTGGCTGAAGTAGGGAGTTTACATAGGGGTGTAGAAGAAAGATGAAACCAAAACAAGTCTGTTAACACCAGAATGTGAAAGATCTTGAATGCCAATAGGTTATCTGCACTTTATTAAATAAATATTAAAAAGTCATCAAATGATGGTTACATAAACTGGGGAGAGACAAGTGGATGGGATCTGGGGAACCACTTGGCTTGATGTATGTTATTGTCAAGGTCTTAACTTTATTTTGGATGGTAAATTTGTTATACTATCCAAAATGATTTTTAGGGGAATCGGGAAGATGGTGGAAGAGTAAGACGCGGAGATCACCTTCCTCCCCACAGATACACCAGAAATACATCCACACGTGGAACAACTCCTACAGAACACCTACTGAATGCTGGCAGAAGACCTCAGACCTCCCAAAAGGCAAGAAACTCCCCACGTACCTGGGTAGGGCAAAAGAAAAAAGAATAAACAGAGACAAAAGAATAGGGACGGGACCTGCACCAGTGGGAGGGAGCTGTGAAGGAGGAAAAGTTTCCACACACTAGGAAGCCCCTTCGCGGGCGGAGACTGCGGGTGGCAGAGGGGGAAAGCTTCGGAGCCGCGGAGGAGAGCACAGCAACAGGGGTGCGGAGGGCAAAGTGGAGAGATTCCCGCACAGAGGATCAGGGCCGACCAGCACTCACCAGCCCGAGAGGCTTGTCGGCTCTCCGGGCGGGGCGGGCGGGGCTGGGAGCTGAGGCTCGGGCTTCGGTAGGAGCGCAAGGAGAGGACTGGGGTTGGCGGCGTGAACACAGCCTGCAGGGGGTTAGTGCGCCACGGCTAGCCGGGAGGGAGTCCGGGAAAAGTCTGGACCTGCCGAAGAGGCAAGAGACTTTTTCGTCCCTCTTTGTTTCCTGGTGCGCGAGGAGAGGGGATTAAGAGCGCTGCTTAAAGGAGCTCCAGAGATGGAGGCGAGCCGCGGCTAACAGCACAGACCCCAGAGACGGACATAAGACGCTAAGGCTTTTGCTGCCGCCACCAAGAAGCCTGTGTGCAAGCACAGGTCACTATCCACACCTCCCTTCCGGGGAGCCTGTGCAGCCCGCCACTGCCAGGGTCCCGGGATCCAGGGACAACTTCCCCGGGAGAATGCACGGCGCGCCTCAGGCTGGTGCAACATCGCGCTGCCCTGTGCCGCCGCAGGCTCGCCCCGCATTCGCACCCCTCCCTCCCCCCAAACTGAGTTAGCCAGAGCCCCCAAAGCACCTGCTCCTTTAACCCCGTCCTGTCTGAGCAAAGAACAGATGCCCTCCGGCGACCTACACGCAGAGGCGGGGCCAAATCCAAAGCTGAGCCCCGGGAGCTGTGCAAACAAAGAAGAGAAAGGGAAATCTCTCCCAGAGCCTCAGAAGCATCGGATTAAAGCTCCACAATCAACTTGATATACCCTGCATCTGTGGAATACATGAATAGACAACGAATCATCCCAAATTGAGGAGGTGGACGTTGAGAGCAAGATTTATTTTTCCCCTTTTCCTCTCTTTGTGAGTGTGTATGTGTATGCTTCTGTGTGAGATTTTGTCTGTACAGCTTTGCTTTCACCATTTGTCCTAGGGTTCTATCCATCCGTTTTGGTTTTTTTTTCTTTAAAAAATTTTTTTTCTCTTAATAATTATTTTTTATTTTAATAACTTTATTTTATGTTACTTTATTTTATTTTATTCTATTCCTTCCTTCCTTGTTCCCATTCTCTTTCTTTCTTCTTCCTTCCTCTCTCTCTCTCTCTTTCTTTCTTTCTTTCTTTCTTCTTCTTCTCCCTTTTATTCTGAGCCGTGTGGATCAAAGGCTCTTGGTGCTGCAGCCAGGAGTCAGTGCTGTGCCTCTGAGGTGGGAGAGCCAACTTCAGGACACTGGTCCACAAGACACCTCCCATCTCCATATAATATCAAATGGCAAAAAACTCCCAGAGATCTCCATCTCAACACCAGCACCCAGCTTCACTCAACAAACAGCAAGCTACAGTGCTGGATACCCTATGCCAAACAACTAGCAAGACAGGAACACAACCCCACCCATTAGCAGAGAGGCTGCCTAAAATCATAGTAAGTCCACAGACACCCCAAAACACACCACCAGACGTGGACCTGCCCACCAGAAAGACAAGATCCAGCCTCATCCACCAGAACACAGGCACTAGTCCCCTCCAATAGGAAGCCTACACAACCCACTGAACTAACTATAGCCACTTGGGACAGACACCAAAAACAACGGGAACTATGAACATGCAGCCTGCAAAAAGGAGACCCCAAACACAGTAAGATAAGCAAAATGAGAAGACAGAAAAACACACAGCAGATGAAGGAGCAAGATAAAAACCCACCAGACCTAACAAATGAAGAGGAAATAGGCAGTCTACCTGAAAAAGAATTCAGAATAGTGATAGTAAAGATGATCCAAAATCTTGGAAATAGAATAGACAAAATGCAAGAAACATTTAACAAGGACCTAGAAGAACTAAAGATGAAACAAGCAACCATGAACAACACAATAAATGAAATTAAAAATACTCTAGATGGGATCAATAGCAGAATAACTGAGGCAGAAGAACGGATAAGTGACCTGGAAGATAAAATAGTGGAAATAACTACTGCAGAGCAGAATAAAGAAAAAGAATGAAAAGAACTGAGGACAGTCTCAGAGACCTCTGGGACAACAATAAACGCACCAACATTTGAATTATATGGGTTCCAGAAGAAGAAGAGAAAAAGAAAGGGACTGAGAAAATATTTGAAGAGATTATAGTTGAAAACTTCCCTAATATGGGAAAGGAAACAGTTAATCAAGTCCCGGAAGCACAGAGAGTCCCATACAGGTTAAATCCAAGGAGAAACACGCCAGGAGACATATTAATCAAACTGTCAAAAAGTAAATACAAAGAAAACATATTAAAAGCAGCAAGGGAAAAACGACAAATAACACACAAAGGAATCCCCATAAGGTTAACAGCTGATCTTTCAGCAGAAACTCTGCAAGCCAGAAGGGACTGGCAGAACATATTTAAAGTGATGAAGGAGAAAAACCTGCAACCAAGATTACTCTACCCAGCAAGGTTCTCGTTCAGATTTGATGGAGAAATTAAACCTTTACAGACAAGCAAAAGCTGAGAGAGTTCAGCACCACCAAACCAACTTTACAACAAATGCTAAAGGAACTTGTCTAGGCAAGAAACACAAGAGAAGGAAAAGACCTACAATAACAAATCCAAACCAATTAAGAAAATGGGAATAGGAACATACATATCGATAATTACCTTAAATGTTAATGGATTAAATGCTCCCATCAAAAGACACAGATTGGCTGAATGGATACAAAAACAAGACCCATATATATGCTGTCTACAAGAGACCCACTTCAGACCTAGAGACACATACAGACTGAAAGTAAGGGGATGGAAAAAGATATTCCATGCAAATGGAAACCAAAAGAAAGCTGGAGTAGCAATTCTCATATCAGACAAAATAGACTTTAAAATAAAGACTATTAGAAGAGACAAAGAAGGACACTACATAATGATCAAGGGATTGATCCAAGAAGAAGATTTAACAATTGTAAATATTTATGCTCCCAACATAGGAGTACCTCAATACAGAAGGCAAATACTAACAGCCATAAAAGGGGAAATCAACAGTAACATATTCATAGTAGGGGACTTTAACACCCCACTTTCACCAATGGACAGATCATCCAAAATGAAAATAAATAAGGAAACACAAGCTTTAAATGATACAAAAACAAGATTGACTTAATTGATATTTATAGGACATTCCATTCAAAAACAACAGAATACACATTTTTCTCAAGTGCTCATGGAACATTCTCCAGGATAGATCATATCTTGGGTCACAAATCAAGCCTTGGTAAATTTAAGAAAATTGAAACTGTATCAATATCTTTTCCCATCACAATGCTATGAGACTAGATATCAATTACAGGAAAAGATCTGTAAAAAATACAAAGATATGGAGGCTAAACAATACACTACTTAATAACGAAGTGATCACAGAAGAAATCAAAGAGGAAATCAAAAAATACCTAGAAACAAATGACAATGGAGACACGATGACCCAAAACCTATGGGATGCAGCAAAAGCAGTTCTCAGAGGGAAGTTTATAGCAATACAATCTTACCTCAAGAAACAGGAAACATCTCGAATAAACAACCTAAACTTGCACCTAAAGCAATTAGAGAAAGAAGAACAAAAAAACCCCAAAGTTAGCAGAAGGAAAGAAATCATAAAGATCAGATCAGAAATAAATGAAAAAGAAATGAAGTAAACGATAGCACAGATCAATAAAACTAAAGCTGGTTCTTTGAGAGGATAAACAAAATTGATAAACCATTAGCCAGACTCATCAAGACAAAAAGGGAGAAGACTCTAATCAATAGAATTAGAAATGAAAAAGGAGAAGTAAGAACTGACACTGCAGAAATACAAAAGATCATGAGAGATTACTACAAGCAACTCTATGCCAATAAAATGGACAACCTGGAAGAAATGGACAAATTTTTAGAAATGCAAAACCTGCCAAGACTGAATCAGGAAGAAATAGAAAATATGAACAGACCAATCACAGGCACTGAAATTGAGACTGGGATTAAAAATCTTCCAACAAACAAAAGCCCAGGACCAGATGGCTTCACAGGTAAATTCTATCAAACATTTAGAGAAGAGCTAACACCTATCCTCTTCAAACTCTTCCAAAATATAGCAGAGGGAGGAACACTCCCAAACTCATTCTACGAGGCCACCATCACCCTGATACCAAAACCAGATAAGGATGCCACAAAGAAAGCAAACTACAGGCCAGTATCACTGATGAACATAGATGCAAAACTCCTCAACAAAATACTAGCAAACAGAATCCAACAGCACATTAAAAGGATCATACACCATGATCAAGTGGGGTTTATTCCAGGAATGCAAGGATTCTTGAATATACGCAAATCAATCAACGTGATACACCATATTAACAAATTTAAGGAGAAAAACCATATGATCATCTCAACAGATGCAGAGAAAGCTTTTGACAAAATTCAGCACCCTTTTATTATAAAAACCCTGCAGAAGGTAGGCATAGAGGGAACTTTCCTCAACATAATAAAGGCCATATATGACAAACCCACAGCCAACATTGTCCTCAATGGTGAAAAACTGAAAGCATTTCCACTAAGATCAGGAACAAGACAAGGTTGCCCACTCTCACCACTCTTATTCAACATAGTTTTGGAAGTTTTAGCCACAGAAATCAGAGAAGAAAAGGAAATAAAAGGAATCCAAATCAGAAAAGAAGAAGTAAAGCTGTCACTGTTTGCAGATGACATGATACCATATATAGAGAATCCTAAAGATGCTACCAGAAAACTACTAGAGCTAATCAATGAATTTGGTAAAGTAGCAGGATACAAAATTAATGCACAGAAATCTCTGGCATTCCTATACACTAAGGATGAAAAATCTGAAAGTGAAATCAAGAAAACACTCCCATTTACCACTGCAACAAAACGAATAAAATATCTAGGAATAAACCTACCTAAGGAGACAAAAGACCTGTATGCAGAAAATTATAAGACACTGACGAAAGAAATTAAAGATGATACAAATAGATGGAGAGATATGCCATGTTCTTGGACTGGAAGAATCAACATTGTGAAAATGACTCTACTACCCAAAGCAATGTACAGATTCAATGCAATTCCTATCAAACTACCACTGGCATTTTTCACAGAACTAGAACAAAAGATTTCACAATTTCTATGGAAACACAAAAGACCCCGAATAGCCAAAGCAATCTTGAGAACGAAAAATGGAGCTGGAGGAATCAGGCTCCCGGACTTCAGACTATACTACAAAGCTAGAGTAATCAAGACAGTATGGTACTGGCACAAAAACAGAAAGATAGATCAATGGAACAGGATAGAAAGCCCAGAGATAAACCCACACACATATGGTCAACTTATCTTTGATAAAGGAGGTAGGAATGTACAGTGGAGAAAGGACAGCCTCTTCAATAAGTGGTGCTGGGAAAACTGGACAAGTACATGTAAAAGTATGAGATTAGATCACTCCCTAACACCATACACAAAAATAAGCTCAAGATGGATTAAAGACCTAAATGTAAGGCCAGACACTATCAAACTCTTAGAGGAAAACATAGGCAGAACACTCTATGACATAAATCACAGCAAGATCCTTTTTGACCCACCTCCCAGAGAAACGGAAATAAAAGCAAAAATAAACAAATAGGACCTAATGAAACTTCAAAGCTTTTGCACAGCAAAGGAAACCATAAACAAGACCAAAAGACAACCCTCAGAATGGGAGAAAATATTTGCAAATGAAGCAACTGACAAAGGATTAATTTCCAAAATTTACAAGCAGCTCATGCAGCTCAATAACAAAAAAACAAACAACCCAATCCAAAAATGGGCAGAAGACCTAGACATTTCTCCAAAGAAGATATAGATTGCCAACAAACACATGAAAGAATGTTCAACATCATTAATCATTAGAGAAATGCAAATCAAAACTACAATGAGATATCATCTCACACCAGTCAGAATGGCCATCATCAAAAAATCTAGAAACAATAAATGCTGGAGAGGGTATGGAGAAAATGGAACACTCTTGCACTGCTGGTGGGAATGTGAATTGGTACAGCCACTATGGAGAACAGTATGGAGGTTCCTTAAAAAACTACAAATAGAACTACCATATGACCCAGCAATCCCACTACTGGGCATATACCCTGAGGAAACCATAATTCAAAAAGAGTCATGTACCAAAATGTTCATTGCAGCACTATTTACAATAGCCCGGAGATGGAAACAACCTAAGAGCCCATCATCGGATGAATGGATAAAGAAGATGTGGCACATATATACAATGGAATATTACTCAGCCATAACAAGATACGAAATTGAGCTGTTTGTAATGAGGTGGATAGACCTACAGTCTGTCATACAGAGTGAAGTAAGTCAGAAAGAGAAAGACAAATACCGTATGCTAACACATATATATGGAATTTAAGAAAAAAAAATGTCATGAAGAACCTAGGGGTAAGACAGGAATAAAGACACAGACCTACTGCAGAATGGACTTGAGGATATGGGGAGGGGTAAGGGTGAGCTGTGACAAAGCGAGAGAGAGGCATGGACATATATACACTAACAAACGTAAGGTAGATAGCTAGTGGGAAGCTGCCGCATGGCACAGGGATATCAGCTCGGTGCTCTGTGACCGCCTGGAGGGGTAGGATAGAGAGGGTGGGAGGGAGGGAGACGCAAGAGGGAAGAGATATGGGAACATATGTATATATATAACTGATTCACTTTGTTATAAAGCAGAAACTAACACACCATTGTAAAGCAATTATACCCCAATAAAGATGTTAAAAAAAAAATCTAGAAACAATAAATGCTAGAGAGGGTGTGGGTAAAAGGGAACACTCTTGCACTGTTGGTGGGAATGTGCACTGGTACAGCCACTATGGAGAACAGTATGGAGGTTCCCTAAAAAACTACAAATAGAGCTACCATATGACCCAGCAATCCCACTACTGGGCATATACCCTGAGAAAACCATAATTAAAAAAGAGTCAGGGGGCTTCCCTGGTGGCGCAGTGGTTGAGAGTCCACCTGCCAATGCAGGGGACACGGGTTCGTGCCACAGTCGAGGGGGGGGTACCACATGCCGCGGATCTGCTGGGCCCGTGAGCCATGGCCGCTGGGCCTGTGCATCCGGAGCCTGTGCTCTGCAACGGGAGGGACCATGGCAGTGAGAGGCCCGCGTACCGCAAAAAAAAAAAGAGTCATATACCACAATGTTCACTGCAGCTGTATTTACAATAGCCCGGAGATGGAAACAACCTAAGTATCCATCATCGGATGAATGGAAAAAGAAGATGTGGCACGTATATACAATGGAATATTACTCAGCCATAAAAAGAAACAAAATTGAGCTATTTGTAATGAGGTGGATAGACCTAGAGTCTGTCATACAGAGTGAAGTAAGTCAGAAAGAGAGAGACAAATACCGTATGCTAACACATATATATGGAATTTAAGAAAAAAAAAATGTCATGAAGAACCTAGGGGTAAGACAGGAATAAAGACACAGACCTACTAGAGAATGGACTTGAGGATATGGGAAGGGAGAACGGTAAGCTGTGACAAAGCAAGAGAGAGGCATGGACATATATACACTACCAAATGTAAGGTAGATAGCTAGTGGGAAGCAGCCGCATAGCACAGGGAGATCAGCTCAGTGCTTCATGACCGCCTAGAGGGGTGGGATAGGGAGGGTGGGAGGGAGGGAGACTCAAGAGGGAGGAGATATGGGAACATATGTATAACTGATTCACTTTGTTATAAAGCAGAAACTAACACACCATTGTAAAGCAATTATACTCCAATAAAGATGTAAAAAAAAAATGAGAAAAAAATGATTTTTAATAATTATTCAATTAGTCATCAGATGATTTTAAGCTGTGCTTCTATATGAATAAATACCCATTTCTGGTTACACTCAAAAAGACTCAGTAAAAAATAATCAAAAGAAAATTAAATATAAAATCATAGTTACACCTATACTTTACCAATATTCAATAATTATTTCAGAATGAAGGCTGTACCTCCAAATTTCTCAACTGCTTTCTCCACTGCACTGCTGATTTGTTGTTCATCTCTCACATCAACAACACATGGCAAGGCCTTTCCTCCAGCTGCTTTGACTACAAAGGATAAACAAAGAAACATTAAAGCATTCAAATATTAAACCTTTCATCAATATCAAACCTCTGACACAAGAGTCAAAAGAAAAAAGTACCCCATTTTCAGAAAATCAATATAAATAACTATGTCTTATAACTACTAGCAACTCTGCCCTACAGTAGGACAGACTGATGAATCCAGCTGCAGACTAGCTAGGCCAACTCTATTAAAAAACCAAAAAGGAAGGTAATTTTTTAAAATGCTATTAAAATGGGGAAGGTAATTTAAAAGACCTTTATTATGGAAAATTTCAAAAAATCTACAAAAATATAAAGAATGTATAATGAACTATCATGAATCCATCTCCTATCTTCAATGATTGATAATGTTTTGCCAGTTATTTAATTTGTTTATCTACCCCCAATTCCATTTTGTTTTTTGCTGGTGTATTTCAAAATTAACCTCAGGCATCATTTCACTCATAATTTCTTCATATGTATTCCCCTAGCATAACCACAATACTATTAACGTAACTAACAAAACTAGCAATATCAACTGAAGCTGAAATTTAAGTCATTACTC
This sequence comes from Globicephala melas, assembly GCF_963455315.2. Classification (NCBI taxonomy): domain Eukaryota; kingdom Metazoa; phylum Chordata; class Mammalia; order Artiodactyla; family Delphinidae; genus Globicephala; species Globicephala melas. The sequence continues at coordinate 21,666,398 of NC_083319.1, forward strand.
CTGGCACAGTGCCTTGAATATAAGCACTCAATAGCTATTTGTGAACTGCAAATATTAAAATAATGACTTGTGAATTATGCAGAGAACAGTAACATGGAGTACTTTTTCAAAGTGTTCACACCATCCACCTCTCAAATTCTTTCCTCTACTTCCACTCCTCTACTCTCTGCTCCCATCCAAGAACCACTGCCCTCATGAGACATGATATTTAACGGGAGTCTCTCCCATCACTTAAAACTGCTGGGGAGAAAAATGGTTCCCAAACACTGCTGTAAGGTGACAAAATATTTCTTTAACCTGATAAAATTATTTTTAGGGTAGACTTCAGATAGATATAATTAAACTTTCCAGCAAATTCTCTATGTATTGAAACTCACTTTCTTCAGCAGCAGTATAGATTGTGCCTGCAAGTTTGGGGTGTGCCTGGGCAGTCTTTGCAGCAATGACTATATTTGCTCCATCCTTTGCTGCTTTCAAAGCAATAGCTTTGCCAATGCCACGGCTCGCGCCTGTGATGAAGACAGTACATCCTGCTAGCTTCCTACAACAGAACAAATGTGACCTTATTAGAAAGCTCAATGTTTTTATTTACTTACCAGTTTCAGGAATTCATGCACATAGTCACAAAACATGTTTCCTCCTCTATCAAACTTTCTATAAACCCTCCTCCCTCCCCATCTGATAGCTAATAACTCTACTTTACTCCCATTGTACAATGATTTACAAATTATTACAACTGCAGCGGCCAGATCTGCCATGACTTGGCAAACAAAATCTGCTCAAATGAGAAGTAAATCTTAAAGAGAAATGAGGAATTAATAAACTACATAAACGTATTTTTCTGACAGAAAAAGTGTTAACAAAGCTTATTCTTTTTTTTAAAAACACTTTTTTTTTAAATTTTATTTATTTAGTTATTTTATTTAGTTATTTTTGGCTGTGTTGGGTCTTCGTTTCTGTGAGAGGGCTTTCTCCAGTTGCGGCGAGCGGGGACCACTCCTCATAGCGGTGCGCGGGCCTCTCACTGTCGCGGCCTCTCTTGTTCCGGAGCACAGGCTCCAGATGCGCAGGCTCAGTAGTTGTGGCTCACGGGCCTAGTTGCTCCGTGGCATGTGGGATCTTCCCAGACCACGGCTCGAACCTGTGTCCCCTGAATTGGCAGGCAGATTCTCAACCACTTCGCCACCAGGGAAGCCCACAAAGCTTATTCTTGAAAAAATTTTTAAAAGAGCTTATTTTTGAGTGGTGGGATTATGAATAAATTGTATCATATTCTTTATATTCTTCAGGATTTTTCAAATTTTCTTCAATGAATACATACCACTTAAAAGGAATTATGTAAGAGCTAATAATTTTTTAACAGATGCTCATCATTGCTTATAATAGCCAGAGTGGAAACAACATAAATGTCCATCAACTGATGAATGGAAAAATAAAATGTGATATATACATAATACAATGGGATATATTCAGAAATAAAAAGGAGTGAAATACTGATCTATGCTACATGGTTGAACCTTGAAAACATTATGCTAGTTGAAAGAGTCACAAAGGACCTCATATTGTATGATTCCATTTATATGAAATGTCCAGAACAGGCAAACCTATAGAGACACAAGAATTAATGTTTGCCTAGGACTGGGGGTGGGGGATTTGGGGGTTGACAGCTGAGGGGTATGGGGTTTCTTTTGGGGATGATGAAAATATTTTAAAATTGATTGTGGTAATAGTTGCACAACTCTGTGAATATACTAAAAAAATATAGTATACCACTTAATTGTATACTTTAAATGGGTAAATTGTGTGGTGTGTGAATTACATCTCAGTAATGCTGTTAAACAAACAAACGTAGAAAGATGGCAAAGAACTCAGGGTATTGTTCAAAAGATTCTGTGATCCAAATGTACTGAGGAAAGTTCTCTGTGTCCATTAAGTTTTCTATATCTACCCACCTTAACTTTTAACCTTCTAATTATTCAGTTGTTAGATGAGAAGAAAACCTGTATAAAGTCAGATAACAGTGAGGGAAACCTACTTTCTTGTTTACTCTCTAAAGGCAAATAAAAAGCTTGTTTAAGGAGAAGGATGGAGAGGACAGCAAAAGTGACAATGACAAAGAGAAAAAGGGACAGTAACCAAAGACAGGGGTAACAGATAAGTAGGCTTGTTAACAAAAGAACATAAAGCTCTTGCCAAGATCTGGAGAAATACACTCTAGAAGCAAATTAAGAGGTAAAAGTGGGAGGATTTCAAAATAAGGAATAAATGGTTTAGCAAGAAAGAAGGGGAGTGGAGAAGTGAGGAAGAGACAGAGGTGTTAACTATTTTTAGTGAAATAGCAAACACAAAAAGCATATAAACTAATGTGCATAGTTTAAAGAACAAAATAAGATAAATACCAAGAAATAGAAATAGAATATTACCAACGCCCCAGAAGCCACCTGTCTATTCCTAACTATCCTTCTTCTTCCTCCCGACCCACAAAGTGACAACTACTTTATTTTTATTTATTATACAGCTGGTTCATATTAGTTATCTATTTTATACATATTAGTGTATCTATGTCAATCCCAATCTCCCAATTCATCCCACCACCATCACCCCCACTCCACTTTCCCCCTTTGTCTATATGTTTGTTCTCTACATCTGTGTCTCTATTTATGCCTTGCAAACCGATTCATCTGTAACATTTTTCTAGATTCCACGTATATGCGTTAATATACGGTAGTTGTTTTTCTCTTTCGGACTTACTTCACTCTGTATGACAGTCTCTAGGTCCAGCCACGTCTCTACAAATGACCCAATTTTATTCCTTTTTATGGCTGAGTAATATTCCATTGTATATATGTACCACATCTTCTTTATCCATTCATCTGTTGATGGGCATTTAGGTTGCCCCCATGACCTGGCAAATTGTAGCGCTGCAAAGAACATTGGGGCACATGTGTCTTTTTTTTTTTTTTAATGAGCTAACTTTTAAAAATAAATTTACTTATCTACTTATTTCTGGCTGTGTTGGGTCTTTGTTGCTGTGCATGGGCTTTCTCTAGTTGCGGCAAGTGGGGCTAATCTTCACTGTGGTGCACGGGCTTCTCACTGCAGTGGCTTCTCTTGTTGCAGAGCACGGGCTCTAGGCACACGGGCTCAGTACTTGTCGCTCGCGGGCTTGGTTGCTCCATGGCATGTGGGATCTTCCCAGACCAGGGATTGAACCCATGTCCCCTGCATTGGCAGGAGGATTCTTAACCACTGCGCCACCAGGGAAGTCCTACAAGTGTCTGGTGTTAGGGAGTGTTCTAATTTCATTCTTTTACATATACCTGTCCAGTTTTCCCAGCACCACTTATTGAAGAGGCTGTCTTCTCTCCATTGTATATTCTTGCCTCCTTTGCCAAAGGTAAGTGACTATGTGTGCGTGGGTTTATCTCTGGGCTTTCTATCCTGTTCCATTGATCTATATTTGTTTTTGAGCCAGTACCATACTGCCTTGATTACTGTAGCTTTGTAGTATAGTCTGAAGTAAGGGAGCCTGATGCCTCCAGCTCCGTTTTTCTTTCTCAAGATTACTTTGGCTATTCGGGGTCTTTTGTGTTTCCATACAAATTGTAACATGTTTTGTTCTAGTTCTGTGAAAAATGTCATTGGTAGCTTGATAGGGATCGCATTGAATCTGTAGATTGCTTTGGGTAGTATAGTCATTTTTACAATATTGATTCTTCCAATCCAAGAACATGGCATATCTCTACATCTGTTTGTGTCATCTTTGCTTTCTTTCATCAGTGTCTTATAGTTTTCTGAGTACAGGTCTTTGGCCTCCTTAGGTAGATTTATTCCTAGGTATTTTATTCTTTTTGTTGCAGTGGTGAATGGGATTGTTTCCTTAATTTCTCTTCTGATCTTTAGTTGTTAGTGTATAGGAATGCACGAGATTTCTGCACATTAATTTTGTATCCTGCAACCTTACCAAATTCATTGATTAGCCCTGGTAGTTTTCTGGTGGCACCTTTAGGGTTCTCTATGTATAGTATCATGTCATCTGCAAACAGTGACAGTTTTACTTCTTTTCCAACTTGGATTCCTTTTCTTTTTTGTCTCTGATTGCTGTGGCTAGGACTTCCAAAACTATGTTGAATAATAGTGGTGAGAGTGGACATCCTTGTCTTGTTCCTGATCATAGAGGAAATGCTTTCAGTTTTTCACCATTGAGAATGATGTTTGCTCTGGGTTTGTCATATATGGCCTTTATCATGTTGAAGTAGGTTCCCTCTATGCCCACTTTCTGGAGAGTTTTTATCATAAATGGGTGTTGAATTTTGTCAAAAGCTTTTTCTGCATCTATTGAGATGATCACGTGGTTTTTATTCTTCAATTTGTTAATATGGTGTATCACATTGATTGATTTGCATATATTGAAGAAGCCTTGCATCCCTGGGGTAAATCCCACTTGATCATGGCGTATGATCCTTTTAATGTGCTGTTGGATTCTGTTTGCTAGTATTTTGTTGAGGATTTTTGTATCTATATTCATGAGTGATATTGGTCTCAAATTTTCTTTTTTTGTAGTATCTTTGTCTGGTTTTGGTATCAGCGTGATGGTGGCTTCGTAGAATGAGTTTGGGAGTGTTCTGCAATTTTTTGGAAGAGTTTGAGAAGGATGGGTGTTAGCTCTTCTCTAAATGTTTGATATAATTCACCTGTGAAGCCATCTGGTCCTGGACTTTTGTTGGAAGATTTTTAATCAGCTTCAATTTTATTACTTGTGATTGGTCTGTTCATATTTTCTATTTCTTCCTGGTTCAGTCTTGGAAGGTTATACCTTTCTAAGAATTTGTCCATTTCTTCCAGGTCATCCATTTTATTGACATAGAGTTGCTTGTACTAGTCTCTTAGGATGCTTTGTATTTCTGAGGTGTCTGTTGTAACTTCTCCTTTTTCAATTCTAATTTTATTGATTTCAGTCCTCTCCCTCTTTTTCTTGAAGAGTCTGGCTAAAGGTTTATCAATTTCGTTTATCTTCTCAAAGAACCATCTTTTACTTTTATTGGTCTTTGCTATTGTTTTCTGTTTCATTTATTTCTCCTCTGATATTTATGATTTCTTTCCTTCTACTAACTTTGGGTTTTGTTTGTTCTTCTTTCTCTAGTTCCTTTAGGTGTAAGGTTAGATTGTTTGAGATTTTTCTTGTTTCTTGAGGTAGGTTTGTATTGCTATAAACTTCCCTCTAAGAACTGCTTTTGCTGCATTCCATAGGTTTTCCATCGTCGTGTTTTCATTGTCATTTGTCTCTAGGTAATTTTGATTTCCTCTTTGATTTCTTCAGTGATCTCTTGATTATTGAGTAAGGTATTGTTTAGCCTCCATGTGTGTGTTTTCTACGTTTTTTTCCTTGCAATTGATTTCTAATCTCATAGTGTTGTGGTCGGAAAAGATGCTGGTTATGATTTCAATTTTATTAAATTTACCAAGGCTTGATTTGTGACCCAAGATGTGATCTATGCTGGAGAGTGTTCCATGAGCACTTGAAAAGAAACTGTAATTTGCTGTTTTCAGATGGAATGTCCTATAAATATCAGTTAAATCTATCTGGTCTCTTGTGTCATTTAAAGCTTGTGTTTCCTTATTAATTTTCTGTTTGGATGATCTGTCCATTGGTGTGAGGTGTTAAAGTCCCCCAGTATTATTGTTACTGTCAATTTCCTCTTGTATAGTTGTTAGCAGTTGCCTTATGTATTGAGGTGCTCCTATGTTGGGTGCATATATATTTCTAATTGTTATATCTTCTTCTTGGATTGATACCTTGATCATTATGTAGTGTCCTTCCTTGTCTCTTGTAACATTCTTTATTTTAAAGTCTATTTTATCTGATATGAGTATTGCTACTCTGGCTTTCTTTTGATTTCCATTTGCATGGAATATCTTTTTCCATCCCCTCACTTTCAGTCTGTATGTATCCCTAGGTCTGAAGTGGGTCTCTTGTAGACAGCATATATATGGATCTTGTTTTTGTATCCATTCAGCAAGCCTGTGTCTTTTGGTTGAAGCATTTAATCCATTCACATTTAAGGTAACTATCAATATGTATGTTTCTATTACCATTTTCTTAATTGTTTGGGGTTAGTTTTTGTAGGTCCTTTTCTTCTGTTTTTTCCAATTAGAGAAGTTCCTTTAGCATCTGTTGTGAGCTGGTTTGGTGGTGCTGTGCTGAAGTCTCTTAGCTTTTGCTTGTCTGCAAAGCTTTGATTTCTTGGTCGAATCTGAATGAGATCCTTGCCAGAGTAATCATGGTTGTCAGTTCTTCCCTTTCATCACTTTAAATATCGTGCCACTCCCTTCTGGCTTGTAGAGTTTCTGCTGAGAAATCAGCTGTTAACCTTATGGGAGTTCCCTTGTATGTCATTTGTCGTTTTTCCCTTGTTGCTTTTAATAATGTTTGTCTTTTTTATCAATTTGTTTACTATGTGTCTCAGTGTGTTTCTCCTTGGGTTTATCCTGCCTGGGACTCTCCACGTTTCCTGGACTTGGGTGGCTATTTTCTTTCCCATGTTAGGGAAGTTTTTGACTATAATCTCTTCAAATATTTTCTCGGGTCCTTTCTCTCTCTCTTCTCCTTCTGGGACCCCTATAATGCGAATGTTGGTGCATTTAATGTTGTCCTAGAGGTCTCTTAGGCGGTCTTCATTTATTTTCATTCTTTTTTCTTTATTCTGTTCTGCGGCAGTGAATTCTACCATTCTGTCTTTCAGGTCACTTATCTGTTCTTCTGCCTCAGTTACTCTGCTATTGATTCCTTCTAGTGTATTTTTAATTTCAGTTATTGTATTGTTCATCTGTTTGTTCTTTAATTCTTCTAGGTATTTGTTCTTTAACTCTTTTAGGTCTTTGTTAAACATTTCTTGCATCTTCTCAATCTTTGCCTCCATTCTTTTTCCAAGGTCCTGGATCATCTTCAGTATCATTATTCTGAATGGTTGCCTATCTCCACTTCATTTAGTTTTTTTGGTGGGGGTGTGGGGTTATCTTGTTCCTTCATCTGGTACCTAGTCCTCTGCCTTTTCATCTTTTCTTTCTGTGAATGTGTTTTTTTTTCCCACAGGCTGCAGGATTGTAGTTCTTCTTGCTTATGCTGTTTGCCCTCTGGCAGATGAGGCTATCTAAGAGGGTTGTGCAAGCTTCCTGATGCAAGGAACTGGTGGTGGGTAGAGCTGGGTATTGCCCTGGCAGGCAGAGCTCAGTAAAACTTGTCTGCTGATGGGTGCAGTTGAGTTCCCTCCCTACTGGTTGTTTGGCCTGAGGCGACCTAGCACCAGAGCCCACAGGCTCCTTGGTGGGGCTAATGGCGCACTCCTGGAGGGCTCACGCCAGGGTGTACTTCCCAGAACTTCTACTGCTAGTGTCCTTGTCCCTGCAGTGAGTCACAGCTGCCCCCTGCCTCTGCAGGAGACCCTCCAACACTAGCAGGTAGGTCTGGTTCAGTCTCCTATGGGGTCATTGCTCCTACTGCCAGGTCCTGGTGTGCACACTACTTTGTGTGTGCCCTCCAAGAGTGGAGTCTCTGTTCCCCCCAGTCCTGTCGAAGTCCTGCAATCAAATCCCACTAGCCTTCAAAGTCTGATTCTCTGGGAATTCCTCCTCTCGTTGCCAGACCCCCAGGTTGGGAAGCCTGACGTGGGGCTCAGAACCTTCACTCAAGTGGGTGGACTTCTGGGGTATAATCATTCTCCAGTTTGTGAGTCACCCACCCAGCAGTTATGGGATTTGATTTTATTGTGATTGCACCCTTCCTACCGTCTCATTGCGGCTCCTCCTTTGTCTTTGGATGTGGAGTATCTTTTTTGTTGATTTCCAGTGTCTTCCTGTCGATGATTATTCAGCAGGTAGTTGTGATTCCAGTGCTCTCCCAAGAGGGAGTGAGCGCATGTCCTTCTACTCCACCATCTTGAACCAATCTCCTCTCACAACTACTTTAAATATTATTACTCATTCCCTTGTTTTTTTACTATTCCTAACACTTACATATCTATGTCTAAGCCCAGGACTAAACCCAACCCTCCATCTGCTTTGTGCATAGTCCTAGAGTGAAGAATCGTTTTCACAGATTAACATTTATGATCAATTTGATGATAGGGAACACCAATTTTGAACCCCAATTAAGCAAAACATTATCTCCCTGTTATGGCTTGAACTGTATTCACCAAAATACAATTGTACCTCCCTGTCACAGATTGAATTATATCTACCAAAATGTTAGGATATGTTGAAGTCTTAACCTCCAGTACCCCCGAATGAGACCTTATTTGGAAACAGGGTTGCTGCAGATGTGATTAGTTATAATGAGGTCATACTGGAGTAGGGTGGATCCTTAATCCAATATGACTGCTGTCTCTTTAAGAGGAGGAAAGACTATGTAAAGACAGACACACAAGGAGGATACCACATGATGACAGAGGCAGAGACGGGAACAAAGCAGCTACAAGCTAAGAACACAAGGACTGCCAGCTATCACCAGAAGCTAGGAAGAGGTAAGGAAGAATTCTACCCAGAATATCAGAGCATGGCCCTGCTAACACCTGGACTTCATACTCCCAGCCTCCAGAACTTTAAGAAAATAAATTTGTTTAAAGCCACTCAATTGGTGGTATTTTGTTACGGCAGCCCTAGGAAACCAACACACTCTTCCTTCTCCCCAGAAAAGAATTTCATTCTTGTCATTAGTAGATATGTATTACAAAAAAAGTACTTATTTTGAATTTCACCAATTAAAAAATACCGTGGAAATTGGTTTTCTCTCATTATACATACATCTCTTATATGTGATGTTATAGATACATCTCTTACACCTACATAATATCTCCAATTTTGCCTCTTGCCCAGGAAATCTAAAATATTTACTATCTGGACCTTTACAGATAAAGTTTGCCTAACCATGATCTGAACAATAAACTGTTTAATTTTTGCCTAATGTTGAATTTTATATAATAGATTCATACAGTATATGTTACCCTATGACTTGCTTCTTTCACAAAACATGGTTTGGAGACTTACCCATATTTTGGTGCAAATAGTTACACTTATTTTAATTAATATACAATATTTCACATATGAACATACTATAAAGTACTTATTCATTCTACTGTTTATGGACTTTGGGGATCGTTTCCAGGTTTTTTTTTTCTAGTATGAACAATGGTGCTAAAAATAATCTTGCACACTTTTTCCAGTCACATGTGCATGAGTTTCTCTAGGGCATACACCTACGAGTGAAACTGCCGGATTACAGGACACAGTTGTAGATTAAACATGACCACAAATCCTTTGGCATCCCTTCCATCAAGAGAAGGAGTATATTTTCCCCTTCCCCTTGGGTCTGGGTTCACCTTATGACTTTTTTGAGCAATAGAATATGATGAAATGATATTCTGGAATTTCCAAGACCATGCTATAAAATGGCTGGTAGTTTCCATTTTCTCCTGGAAGCCAAATGCTATGCTGTAAAGAAGAGAGACAGATTATCAACTGATGAGAGGCCATGGGAGAGAGGCCCTGGAGGGTAAGAGGTCATTTAGGATGTTTCAGCCCCAGTCAAGAATCCAGCTAAAAGGAGCCATATGAATGACTTCAACTTATACTATATAGAGCAGAAGAACCCAGTCAACCCAGAGAAGTGTGAATAATAATAAAGCACTGTCATTTCAAACCATTAAGTTTTAGGGTGGTTTGTTAAAGCAATAGGTAACTGAAACACATGCTGAAGTTCAACTTTCCCAAATAATGTCAAACCTCCTTCAAAGTGGTTAATACTCCTACCAGCAGCAATATACGAGTACGAGTTCCTGCAGCTCCACACCTCCCCAACACTTGATGTCAGACATTTAAAATTTTTGACAATCTGGTACATATGAAATAGTATCTCAGTATGGTTTTAATTTACATTTCCCTTATTACTAATAAGGGTGAATACATTTTCATGTTAATAGTCACTATGTTCCTTCTTCTGAGTAATTCCTATTAATTTATTTTGCTCATCTTTCTACATGGTTGACTTTTTTCCTAATGACTCGTAAAACTCTATAAGCTTTTAAAGATTTAAAATCTTTTCATTTGTGGCTTCCTTTTCACAATTATAGTATATTTTGATGAGCAGAAATTATTTGCATATAGCAGAATTTATGAATCATTTCTTTTACAGCCAATGCTTTTGGGGTTAAGAAATCCATCTGTAACCAAGATTGTATTAATTTTCTTCCAAAAATTTTATGGTTTATCTTTTAAATTTTTGTCTTTAATCTACATAGAATGAATTTTTGTATAGGAATTGAGGTAGGGATCCAACTACATTTTCCCCCATATGGCTAACCAACTGTCCCAGTCTGAAAAGTCCATCATTCCCACAGATCTTTAATGTCAGCTTTGTCATAGACTGAGTCTCCCTAAATATACAGATCTGTATCTAGGCTCTCTATTCTGCTCCATTTGGCTACATGGATTGCACTGTCTTAAATATAACAGCTTTCTAGGATATACTTGGACCTTTGTCTTTCCACATATATTTTAGAATCAGCTTATTTAATTGCACAAGCAAAATCAGTTGGGATTTTGATAGAAACTGTACTGAATCTAGAATTCAATGTGGGAAGAACTGACATCTTTATGACACTGAGTGCTCCAATCCATTAACATGGTATTGCTCTCTATTTCACACCTGAAACTACACAGTGTCTCTCTGTAATCAAATGTAATGTTAATTTTGGCCATACAACCACAGTGTTATCAGATTTTTCCACTGTGTAATTACTATTCTTTCCCTTGCAACTAACAACGCAAAGATGCTTAAAGACCATTTTTAAATTTTTATTATGATGTTTTCAAATATATTCAAAAATAGAGAAAATACTAAAATAAGCTCCCATTTTTATTTAACAATTCAATAATTATCAAAATTTGAAAGTGATAATCAGAAAGCCAATCTCAGAAGTCATATAATCTCACCTATAACTGCTTCAGTATGCATTTCTAACTTTTATATAACAATATCATTATCACAACTAAAAAAATTGACAATAATTCCTCAATATCAACTAGTACCTATCCATATGCAAAGTTTAACAACTATCTCAAAAATGTCTTTACAGTTGGTTTGATCAAATCAGGATCCTGTCAGGACTTCACATTGCATTAATTTGTTACAGACATACCTCGAGATATTGTAAGTTCAGTTCCAAACCACTACAATAAAGTGAATATTGAAATAAAGCGAGTCACACAAATTTTTTGGTTTCCCAGTGCATATAAATGTTATGTCTACACTGTACTCTGTTAAGTGTGCAATAGTACTATGTCTAAAAAAATGTACATATCTTAAATAAAAAATACTTCATTGCTAAAAAATGCTAACCATCAAAGCACGGTTGCCACAAACTTTCAGTTTGTAAAACACACAATATCTGCAAAGCACAATAAAGGTTAAAAACAATAAAACTAGGTATGCCTGTATATCTTATAAGTCTCTTTTAATCTATAACAGCTCCCCTTTCCATTTTCTTTATGCCATTTATCGGCTGAAAAATATAGATCATTTGTCCTGTAGTATAGCCCATATTCTGGATTTTGAACTTCTCATTTTTACTGCCATTGTACTGCATTTCTTGTTGATTTTTGCTTGTGTGCAGAAATCGAATTCTCCTCATTTACTTTTGTATCCTGAAAATTTGTCAAACTCTTATTAAATCTAATAATTTAGTTATACATTATTTTGGTTTTCTATGTAATCATATTATCTGCAAATAATGACAGCATTGTTTCTTTCAGTCCAATCCAAATATTTTTTCTTTCTTTCTCATGCCTTATTTACTACAGAAAGAAGAGAAGTGTTCCCAGATTGAAGGTCTGAGGTGCTAGAAGGAATAAAAGCCAAAGATATTAGTAAATTAAGTATGGAAATCTAAAAAAGTATTTATAATGATGATTATAATAATATAAATAATATAATAAATAATAGTATTTTGGAGGTTAAAAAGATAGAATTAAAATATATTGTTACAATAACATAAGTTAAAAACTGAGTGACTGGAGTTCAACTTTTCTAGGTACTTGTATTGTTTGGGAAAATGGTAAAACTTTTTTACTTTAGACATTGGTAAGTTACATACATGTTAAACTTTCTAGGTTAAATACGATAAACAGAAATCCAAGACTTTAACAGTTTTTTTGACAAGAATGGGATTCTGACAGAGACATGGCTTTCTGGAAGAAAAAAGGACAAGAGCCCCCAGAGCCAGTTTAGGGAATAGAAAAAGACTCCAGTAGCACTCTCGCCCATGGCTGAGAGGAGTAAGGATCCTCATCTGTTCTTCTGTTAAAGAAGCAGACCAACAAGAGGTAGGTACACTGTATACTGTAAGACACAATAGTATTCAAATCACTACACTAATACCACTACCAATAATAAATCTACTAAGTAAAGTTCAAGATTTCTTTGCACTCTTTTTTTTTCTTTTAAAGTTATACTTTTTTTTGCATAGATGCTCCCCATTCTCCTCTCATTATTCATTTATTTGGTTGCGCTGGGTCTTAGTTGCAGCAGGCGGGCTCCTTAGTTGCGGCATGCATGTGGGATCTAGTTCCCTGACCAGGGATCAAACCTGGGTCCCCTGCATTGGGAGCGTGGAGTCTTATCCACTGCACCACCAGGGCAGTCCCTCTTTGCACTCTTTTTGTCTTTAGAGCAAATCCCTCTAAGAGTGTACAAATTACTATGTTAAAATTATTCGTGCCGCAACTAAGAAGCCTGCATGCTGCAACAAAGATCCTGCGTGCTGCAACTAAGACCTGGCGCAGCCAAAATAAATAATAAATAAATAGATAAGCAAATAAACAATCTTTAATTGGAGAGCTAAAAGTATAAAAAAGATTAATTGAATTATTTTTCTATGTATGTTTATGTGAAAAACGACATATAGTTAAGTTCCTCTGTTTATGGTAGCATTCCATTTTAGCTTACCTCTTTCCCCTCATCTTTGACGAGGGATGTTGTAAAACATGTACATGATTTAAAAGTCGAAACTTATAAATGTGTATATTCAAAGAAGTTCAATCCCTTGCCTATAGGTAACTAGATTCCTTAATTTCTAGCTTATCCTTCTCATATTTTTGTTTTGAAAAATATGCAAACACACACACACATACATAAGACACATAATGTGTGTATGTGTGTATAATTTTCCCTTCTTTTTATACAAAAGGGAGTATGCATAGAGTGTTAAAATGATTTTTTTAAACGTGAGTATTTAGATGGAAATGTCCCAATTGTTACTTTAAAAAGCCCTATCCCTAGCAGATGCAAAGTATTATATACAGGATGGATAAACAACAAGGTTCTATATAGCACAGGGAACTATATTCAATATCCTGTGATAAACCATAATGGGAAAGAATATGAAAAAGAATGCATGTGTGTGATATATGTATAACTGAATTACTTTGCTATACAGCAGAAATAAAATAAATAAATAAAAACAAATTTTTTAATAAATTAAAAAGAAATGAGGAAGCAAAGAGAGAGAAAAAAAAAGGTCTACCCCTTTGCCTTTGGTTTAGTTGGATTCATTCCCAGTAGGATAAAGGACATTTTCATGCTCAAGGTCTCAGGAATTGGCAGAAAGAAGGGCAAAGGCAGCTTTCCTCTTAACCTGAAGACCGGGCCTTAGTACTACTAAGGAACTCCTCCATCTGTAAAGCATTAGAACCAGAGTATAGAAGGCAAGAAAGAAAAAAGGTTCCAAATTCCTCAGTACTATTGGTAGACGCCTAAAACTTGCTGAAGTAGAGTTAACCTACACTACAATTTACCAAAATTCTCTGGGACCTCAAAATCATGGTAAATGTGATGAAACTTAACTGTTTTAGGAAAGAAAAACAATCACTTAAAATTCTGAGAAGAAATCCAAATGAGGCAGGAACTAGCTTTCCAAGATACTAAAGCATTTTATAAAACTAGAGCAATTAAAATAGTTTAGTACTGGTACATGAATAGACAGACCAACGTAATAGAATTTTAAAAAAGACCCCTAGATATACAAGAATTCAGAGGTGGAATTTCTAATAGAAAGAAAAAAAATAACTAGTCAGCCAATGGTGCTGGAACAACTGCACAGCCAGCCATCTGAACCATAATAAGTGCGTTTCCTAACTCACTTCCGATGCCAAAATAGTATGCAAAACAGTATTTCATTTCAGGTAGATAAAAATCTGAGTGGGGAAAAAAACCCACAGAAATACTAAAAGAATACTTAAAAATTATAAAACAAAATACTTATTTTAAGATGGCCTTATAGCTTTGTCACAAAAACACAAAAACTTTAAAAGAACAGATTGAGGGGAATTCCCTGGCCGTCCAGTGGTTAGGACTCCGTGCTTTCACTGCCAAGGGTGCAGGTTCATCCCTGGTCAGGGAACTAAGATCCGCATGCCACAGGGTGCAGCCAAAAAAAAAAAAGAATAGACTGATAACTCTGACTTGATAGAAGGACATGTTTCTGCATAGTAAACAAATTGGATAATCAAACTCGATGCAATGAAAAAAACAGAGAAAAACATTTCTAACACATATGATATAGAACAAATATTTTTACACTAGAGAGCTTAGAGATCAACCAAAAACCTAATTGTGTAAACCAGGCAAAGAAAAAGATACACAGCTGGCTTTAAACCAGGATTTCTCAATCTCTACACTACTAAAGACATTTTGGACAAGATAATTCTTCGTTGAAGGGGGCTATCCTGTCCATTATGTTTACCAGGATCTCTGGACTCCACCTATTAGACACCAGTAGCAACCCCCCTCAATTGTGACAATCAGAAATGTTCCCAGATATTGCCAAATGTCCTATGGGGGTCAAAATTGCTCCTTGATGAGAACTGCTGCTTTAAACATATAAAAAGATCCTCATTCTCACTCTCTGATACAAATTTTAACTATAATGAGGTGCCATTTTTTTCTCTAGTTAGATTTTTATTATCAAAACAAATATTTTTATTATCAAACATTTTGCTGTTTGCCAACGTGTTGGACTAGGAAATCTCATTCATCCTTTTGGATGTGCAATCTCTTTGGAAGGCTATTGGTATTAGCTATCAAAATTTTAATTACCTATACTCTTTGATCCAACAGCTTCATTTCCAAGAATTTATCATATGGATACACTCAAATATGTGCAAACAGGTGAATACAAGGTTAATCATTGCAGCAAAGACGGAGTAACAAAAAACTAGAAATGATCTGGTATACAATGATTGTTTGTTGGTTAAACAAACAGAACACCATGTAACTATTAAAAGGGAGGAAGATCAACATGTACTGAAAATATGTTCCAAGACACATTAGCTAAAAATACCAAGGCCCAGAAGGGACTTTGCTACTATTTTTTAAAGTGGGGTGTGTGTGTGTGTTTAGGACTCTGTACCCAAATATATTTATAATGCACAGAATATTTTTGGAAACCTACCAGAGAGTAAGTAGGAGGCTGAAAGTTAAGGATAAGGAAACTCAACCTTCTGAGCTGTTTAAGTGTTTTGGCAACGTACCTATATGTTTCAAGCAAATTATAAAACGGACTTGGCACTCAGCTCAAAACACCCATACAGTATAGCAACAAAACAGAATGAGACGGGGGTGGAGGAGTAGTTTAACTGGTATAGAGTTTGTTTCTCAAGTCGAAAAAGTTCTGCAAATTGGTTGCACAACAATGCAAACATACTTAACACTACTTAACCAACCGTACACTTAAAAATGGTTAAGGTGGCAAATTTTTCCTTATGTGTATTTTACAACTACATATCTTTTAAAAGTGAAAAAAAGTCCCCCCCAAAGATACCCATATTTTAAGATTAGTTTAGTTTGTTACTAATTTGAAATCTCTTTTTAAACACCCCATTATTTTCTTCTTCCAGAATCGAGCGTTCCGAATAAGTGGAGACTCATTAAGCACACCAGTGTTCCAGTGACCTTTCACCTAGAACTCGCGGCCTTCGGCAAGGCACGCAGCTACGGCTAAACCCAAAGTGGGACCCGCCTGGGGGTCGGCGGGACACCTCACTCTGGATCCTTTACCTGTGGAAGAGATTGTAACATGACTGCCACCCTGAAGTACACAACTCTGCGTTACTTTTCACAAGTTACCGCAGATTCGAGGAACACTGTGTCCAGCGCGGACCAGCGTTCCAGACCTCGCCGGGCAGCTTCATTAACCCTCCCACCGCGGGGGCCGGGCCACCCATGCCATCCACTTCGCCCGGCGGGGTTTCTTCCCCACGGCTCCCGATTCCCCTTACCCCGTGTTGGGCAACATGACTGTTGCAGATTGGAGGCGGTGGTGACAACGGCCTCAGCGAGCGGATACTGAGAGGGTGACTTCTCCCCGCACTTGGCCCCGCCCCGAGGTCTGCGGGGAAATTGGGCGCTCCAAGAAACGGAAGGTGGCTGAGTGCGCCTGCGCACGCAGTGGGCCTCCGTGGCTCTCCGCGCTGGTTTCCGCCTCCCGCCTGCCTGGCCCCTGGAAACCGACCCTAAGCGCAAGCGCTGTGAGAGACAACTCCGCCCCGCCTCTCTTGCGGGGGCTCTACGGTGACAATTGGTCTCCAGCCCGCGGCTAGAATGCTGGACGCGTCAGCCGCTGAGTACACCTTTCCCCGGCCTGTGAAGGGTTCCTAGCCGCAGCGCTGAGTTCCTTTGCCGGGTTGGGGGCGTGGGGGGCGTTTGAGTCGTGCACCAGGGACCTTGAGGGCTGAGGTGCGGCTTCTCAGCGGACTTTGGCTCTCGGTCCCCTCGCCGTCCACGCCGGCACCTGGACGCCTGCCCAGCTGCACGCGCGCCCTCGGAGGCCCCTCTTAGGAACGCTTTTCCTGGGCAGATAAGCACTCTTCCGGCCAGCGGCGCATTTCGACTCTCCCGCGAAATCTGGACTAAAGCCGGCCGGACTATAGATAAACAGCTCTGTGGTGAGGGGCAGCTTCTGGATTAGAGATCTGCAATAGTCGCACCGAAGAACTAAATTAACTCTGATTTTTCGACTTCTTAGCCAATATCTTGGCGAGGAAATTCCCAGACTCAGTGGTTGAATAAGGTGAATTCTGGGAGCCGGTATTGCTTTTGGTAGTATACCTTGGACATAACTCAGCTACTCTAATGAACTAGAGACCGGCATAATATTTTTAGGTAGACGTGAAGAAATTCTATTTTGAAGAGGTAGAGCAGGATGATGAGGTTATGTGAGTAGATAAAGTAACCTGAAAAAAAAAAAAAAAAAAAGGAAAGTAACCTGGAAATAGGATATGTACTCTCTCTTTTATTACAAGCCCTAAACGTCTATTTATTCATTTATATCACTTGCCAGTCTCATAGGCATTTGAATTTGAGATCTGTGATACGGTCCTTAGAGACTCCGGAGGAATTTACTTATTCAAGAAATATTAGCACCGAGTGGGTGCTGGTCACTGGAGATACAGTGGGGCAAAAAAAGGCACGTTCTCTGCTTATGTAGAAGGAACAAGGAGTAATCAATGTGGTGGGGTTTTTTTTTTCCTTAAAGGTTATCTTCATATTTATTTATTATTTGGCCGCACTGGCCGGCATAGGGGCTCTTAGTTCCCCGACCAGGGATCAGACGTGTGCCCCCTGCAGTGGAAGCCCAGATTCTTAACCACTGGACCGCCAGGGAAGTCCCCACTAATGAGTTCTTTAGACTATTGTAAATGTTAGGTGTTTTAGAGAGTGTGTTGATAGGGACTGTTAGATGAAAAAGCTTACTCTCCACTCATTCAAGAAAGTGAAGGCAACCTACAGAATGAAAGAAAATATTTGCAAATCATATATCTGACAATGTCTAGTATCCAGAATCTATAAAGAACTTTTACAACTCAGCAACAAAAAGATGAACCTCCAATTTAAACGTGAGCAAAGGACCTCAATAGACATTTCTCCAAAGAAGATAAACGAACAAGCAAGCACATGAAAAGATGCCCAACAGCAATAGTTATTAGGGAAATACAAATCAAAACCAGCGAGATTCCACTTTACATCCACTAGGATTGCTGTAATAGAAAAGATGGAAAATACTAAGTGTTGGCCAAGATGTAGAGAAATTGGAACCCTCATACATTGCTGGTGGGAATGTAAAATGGCACAGTCACTTTGGAAAACAGTTTTGCAGTTTCCCCAAAGGTTAAAGTATGGTTACCAGCTACTGGGTAGCTACCTACAAAAGAGCAATTCCACTCTTGAGTGTATAACCAAGAGAGAGGAAACTTCTTGAGAGTAACCACTAGATGGCACTGGTATTTTAAAATTCACAGTTATACAATACTGCAAAATGTTAATTTATTAACAATATTGTGACGTTATAATCTGACTTGGATTAAGCCAAAAATAGCATGAGGTTCCTTATAGGACCCTCATAAAGGGGAAATAAGAGGAGGCATAAATTTTAAATTCCTTAAAGAAATACTTTTTATCATTAGAACAAATTGTCATAAAATAGTCAAACTTATCTTCACTTTTTGTGACTTCTAAAGTCTATCAAGGGACTCCCCTGGTGGTCCAGTGGTTAAGAATCCGCCTTCCACTTTCGATCCCTGGTCAGGGAACTGAGATCCCACATGCTGTGGGGCAACTAAGCCCTTGCGCCACAACTACTGAGCCCAAGCACCACAACAAAAGATCCCGCATGCCACAACAAAGATCCGGCGTGCCACAACTAAGACCTGGCGCAGCCAAATAAATAAATAATAAATAAATAAATACAGTCTATCAAGTTTGGGACTTCCCTGGCGGTCCAGTGGTTAGGACTCTGCGCTCTCACTGCCGAGGGTGGGGGTTTGATCCCTAGTCGGGGAACTAAGATCCCACAAGCCGCGTGGCACAGCCAAAAAAAAGCCTATTAAGTTTAATTCTCCAATTTTAAAAAGTGCTTTTCAAATACATAGGAGACTGAAAGTGCCAACTTGAATTGCAATATCAAAGGATATGACACTGAAAACAAGTTTAATCTTACTGCCAAATTAGGACTCTTCTAACCCTGACCTTGCATAAGGGTATATTTTCTTAAAGTGTAGAATGCAGCGTAGAATTCAAATTTGTTGACCACAGCCCACATACATAAATTTCTCATCCAGACCCTGTACACGGTTTTCTATTTTATTTGAATCTATTATGTAGTACCCCGTTTTTTGGGTTTTTTTCAGTTGATCATAACCTACAAAGTTATTTCAATGCCTCATTCTTGGATCATAACCTACCATTTGGAAAACACTGCTTTAGTGTGTTGTAATTTGCCGTTGTGATTTTTCAACTTGCTTTTTAAGATATTCTAGGCTTCTTCAGTCAAATATAAAATTACTAACTGCTGGTCAAAGGCCAGCAATCCAATGTGACTAACAGCAGATGCTTTCAAGCGCATTGGAAGAGTCAGGGATCTGTTGAAACTTTCCATTCCTTTCACCCCAAGGGAAATCCTTGGGGTTTTGAGGGTGTAGCAGTTGCTTCTGACAAGGTACCAAATCTTCCCAATAGGACCCCTAACTGCACCTTTTATTGCTCAGTGAATTGTTGCCAGTCATTTAATTAGTAAATGTTGGATATTAACTTCATTGCTGTATTTTAATGTCTATATTTTTCTGATAATACATTATTCCAACAACTAAAGAAAGTGAAAGTTTCTAATATCACCCTTCATTGTTAACAGTTCGGCATGTATCCTTTAAGACTTCGAAATTTTTATATAGATTTTGATTGATTTTAAAAAAGCATAGGGGAAATTATATATATTCTATTGTTTTGGAAACTTTTTTTGTTTTACTTAATGTATCATAAACATCTTTCCAAGTTTATACCCAAAAGTTCACCTTAACTTTTTTTTTTAATAGGTGTGTTACCAATCTGGGTCCTTGGACTCTTTAATCAATAGAAATTGATAAGAGGCCAGAGGAGAAATTCAGGCAAGGCTTTATTGGGAGTGAAAACAAGAAACAGGTGCCCTTGCTCACTCTCCAAGGAGGGTGGGCTGGTTCCTTAAATAGAGCGAGGGTAGGGGCAGATGGTGAATCGGGCAGGAGGGGCGGCTTAGATGGTCTGCCCACCCCCATGGTGGTGCTGTGTGCAGGGATCATGCGCAGTACCCTGCTTCTGCTCCAGGCACTTCACAAGTGGCAGTCGGTTTGTGGCCTTTTTGTAACATTGTTCTTAATCACTCCGCTGCCATGCATGCAGTTATTTTTAGTCCCTTATAGTTTCTCTGTATTCTGTTGCTGGAGGAGACATTTGTGCAGTAAAGGGTCCCACATCCCAGTTCCCAGCCTATCTTAGGTGCATAGTTTTCTTTTACATGAATGTACTCCATATTAATTTTACCATTTGCGATGGACATTTTAAGGTGTTTCAATACTGTCTATATTATAAACAATATTGCAATAAAAGCCTTTGTGTGTACATCATTGTTCACCAGTCAATGCCTTGTTTAGCAGCTGGTGTTTTCTAGTTCTGGCAAATGTGAGGTCTGCTCGGAAAGATTTTCTTAAAGTTTTTTCTTTCTTAAAGAGACCACAGAATAGATTGCCTCTTTTCTTCTATTGTTATTTCTGGATGTGATGCTTGGAACAGCTGCATCTATCTTGCAACCACGAGCAGAACTAGCCTTCCCCTTTCCATAGCTCCTTCAAGGGTGAACTTTCTCCTATAACATATGAAAGAAAGTTTGGGGTTGGGGAGCAGTTGTCTCAGAACCCTCCTGAGTCTCCCACCTAGCTTTCTAATTCTCCCCCTGCTCAAAGGCACACTGTGAGTTTTCCTCACTTTGCAGCTTGGCCATCTTGTAGAATTCCAGGAAACAGTTCCCTCAGCAGACAACTGCTCCCTCTCATGAGTGCAAGTAGTGGAGTGGGTGTGTGGACCACGCCATATTCCACTTTTTTGCTCTGTTGGCTTGTTTTTTGGGATGTTTTCCTTTTTAAAAATATTTATTTATTTTTGGCTGCATTGGGTCTTTGTTGCTGTGTGTGGGCTTTCTCTAGTTGCGGTGAGCAGGGGCTACTCTTCGTTGTGGTGCATGGGCTTCTCGTGGTGGCTTCTGTTGCGGAGCACAGGCTCTAGGTGCATGGGCTTCCGTAGTTGTGGCACGTGGTCTCAGTAGTTATGGCTTGTGGGCTCTAGAGCGCAGGCTCAGTAGTTGTGGCGCATGGGCTTAGTTGCTCCGCAGCATGTGGGATCTTCCCGGACCAGGGCTCGAACCCGTGTCCCCTGCATTGGCAGGTGGATTCTTAACCACTGTGCCACCAGGGAAGCCCATTGGTTTGTTTACTACACCATCCCCACACAACTCTTTGTCAAAGAATTGAGGTTTATATGAGGGAATTACTATCTATATATCTATATCTATATATATATAAATAATAACTTTATATAACAACTGCTATGTCAACTGCCTACCCATTACACATTCTCCACTTCTTATTAACAGTATATCTCTATTATTAGAGGTGGCAGTATGCCCAGCAAAAGCAGTGAATCTCTCAAGCCTCCCCTGCAACTAGGGGTGTCCATGTGACCAAATTATGGCTAATGAGGTAAGCGGAAGATGTTGGGGAGGACTTTGGGAAAACTTCTTTAAAGGGCTTCCAGACATTTTGTGACCTTAAGACTGAAAGCCATATACTCACATAATAGAACAAAAAGGAGACTGGATCTTTGATGAACATGGAGTGCCATAACAGCCCTGAAACCATTACTTCTAGGCTTCTTTTGCATGATAAATAAATTTTTATCTAGTTTAAGGCACTGTTATTTTTGGTTTTCTGTTACATGCATCTGGACCTAACTCTTAAATGCAAAAGTATCAAAAGACTATAAACCACTGCAAGGGGTTCCCTCTTGAACACAGCCAAATCGCTAGCGTTGCTCCTCGTCTTCATATCTGCTTTTCTCCCTGAGAGTATCAGTTTTGTTCAAATTTCCTTCTTTAAAATTGTCTTTAATATCTCTACCCCCTTTCAGGAAATCCCATGCCCTGCTCACAGGAGTTGGTCTCATATATTAAGATCCATCCTCTTTTCCTAAGCCAAACATTTTCCCAAGCATAAATTACCCATTCTATTTAGAATATGACTTTAGCAAGAGAGTCCACGATGGGTGTAGGTGTTCCAAGTCCAATTCCCTTGGAGATATTCCCCCCTAATTCTTCCTGGGGTCCAGTAAGTGACTATTATGTCAAACACACCCACACCTCCCAAACTCAGGCATTAATTCGGAGACACAGTACTCTACTGTGAGTACACGTACTGTTTCCAAGCTGAGAAAGAGAAATATTTGATTCTTCTGTTATCAACATAGCTTCAACCCTGCTCACTATAAAGATAGCATTTGATGATTTTATATTGCAGAACAATACCAGTTATTTTTTAATCTTCTAGCTTTCAAACTGTGCCTACCAGGCATTTAAAAAAAAAAAGACATTTGAAGTTAGCTTAAGAATCAGTCCCATAATTGAGCCATCTATCTCTTAATGGCCACTACTTTGCTACACAAATACCAAACTTTGGAATTACCCCATGTCTTTCCTCTATGCCAAATTAAATTCTTGTAGGTGTCATCCTCCTACTACCCTCTACTAAATTAAATTCTTGGTTAAGGTCTCATACTCCTACTGCTCCAGTAGAAGACAGGCTATATGAAGACATTATCCTCTGATACAAGTAATCCTCCACCTCTAAGGGGGATGGGAAGGAGATTTGCTTTTCCAGTTACATGAGCAACATATTCTCATAGAGAAGTCCTCCAGATTGTTCTTTTGTTTTGCTTTTCTGCTACTGACCTTTTGCTTGTTTACCTGTTCAAGGTTGAATATTTGCCTGGTGCCCTTCAGGATCATATGAAGTAAACATCTTTTAGAACCATACTGGGGAGGGAGGGCAGTAGTTCTATCCAGTCGTCTGGTATCGCAGGAACCTTTCCACTGACCTTGTAAACTATGATCAGATTTTTGCACAAGACTATTTCCACAAAGGGCAAATAAGTAAAAATAAAATAATATACTCTAACCAATCCATCTGACTCCTTGTTAAACACTTATATCAAAAATTTTAGGGGAAAAAGAAAAAAAACATTTTAGAGAAAGGTTTCACTTAATGGCCAAAGCAAAGGCCTTGTTCTAGTCGCAAATAAAATTTATCCTATTAAAGATATGGTCTCAGATTCCTAAGAAGGGACTATTTTGTCCCATAGAAGAACATTTACAATATTATAGGCATCTATAATATGTATCAACTTCATATATCTGTAGACAAATGGAATACCAAGGAAAGGCACATCAACTCTTATTATAGGAAGCTAACTTCAGGGCACAAGAGTTATAGGTAACAGGTTCTTGGAAAGGGAAAAAAAGGACTTGTCCTTTTTCTTCTGTTATCCTACTCACAGCTATTCCTCCACCTCCACTTCTTTGAAAACACTGGGGTGAATCACACATTAGTTAACTGGTTAGGAATAGGTAAGTTAAGGGAGAATCATGATAAGGGCTGGTGAAAGACAGTATTCAAGGCTGCTTGAGAAGAGTGGAAATACTTAATCAAAGTCATTAATTGTTACAAAACTTCCAGGGAAGTGAACAAAAATGAACCTAAATCAGAGAAGAAATTTCAAGTATAATGAAACTAGGAAACTGACACAACCCTACCAAAAACTATGAAGAATACCTTCCAATTTGTATCCAAATTAAGGAAAGCAGTGAGATTTGACAAGCATTTCTTCTAAGTAATAACTCAGTGCCATTTTTTTAGAAAGTAAATGAGATTGTCCTAAAAATCCAGCAGTAATCTGAAATTTGAAGAAATAAGGACTGGTGACTTGGGTGGACCAGGGAAAAATTAAGAACGCCACCCTTGGGAGGTCTATTCCAAGATGGTAAATAAGGTAGAACTGGGGCTTCCCTGGTGGCGCAGTGGTTGAGAGTCCGCCTGCCGATGCAGGGGACACGGGTTCGTGC
This sequence comes from Globicephala melas, assembly GCF_963455315.2. Lineage (NCBI taxonomy): Eukaryota > Metazoa > Chordata > Mammalia > Artiodactyla > Delphinidae > Globicephala > Globicephala melas. The sequence continues at coordinate 21,690,421 of NC_083319.1, forward strand.
CCTGGTCTGGGAATATCCCACATGCCGCGGAGCGCCTGGGCCCGTGAGCCATGGCCGCTGAGCCTGCGCGTCCGGAGCCTGTGCTCCGCAATGGGAGAGGCCACAACAGTGAGAGGCCCGCGTACAGCAAAACAAAAAACAAAAAACAACAAAAAAAGTAGAACTGAAGAAGAGACAATATGACACACATTTTGGTTTTCCAGGATTCAGTTTCCTGACCCATAACTGAAACTTGGAATTTAGGGGCTGCTGAAGGGTTAATAATGAACTGCAAGACAGGTGTGCAATTGTTGTCCAAAATAAACTGAGCAGAGTAAATAAACACTGATTATAAGATAAAAATCCTACAACAGGGTGGGTCTCTCCAAAACACTCAAACTAAAAAAAGATTTTTTTTCTTTTAAATCTTATTTCCAGTAGAAATGAGCACGTCTCATACTCAGATCTTGGTTTCTAACCCTATACTCCAATAAAAGGAACCAGGGTTTCTTGGAGAAATGACTCATTTTAGGACTGGGGCAGAAAATATACAAGATGATCCTGGAGCATCTTGTAGTGCCAGAAAGTAAGGGAGTACTCAAAACAGACCAACAAACAAACCCAAAACAAAACACCCCACATTGATGGAGGTATGTCAAAGGAGTACAGAAGTCAACTGAAAGATCTCTCAATGGCTAAAACTGAAACACTTTGAGCAACAAAATAAAGTGGTACTGGATTATAATCAAAGTATAAAATAAATATCCATGAGTTGATACTGATATAATTATATGATTGAATTAAAAATGAGGAGAAATGACAGAATTCCTGTACAGAAGAATGTGAAATAATTTCTGTAAATACAGCCTCCTCAAGGAGGTACAGAATAACTCTCCATTCCTTGAGTGTGGGCTGTACATAGTGACTTCTTTCCAAAGAGTACAGTATGAAAAGGGGAAAAAAATAACTTTACAGTGAAGAAAGCTGACAAACACCAACTCAGTCAGGTGATCAAAGTCAACATCAACTGTGATAAGCCATGTTGATAATAGGTATCCTTGATATGATGTGAGGAAATGGTACTTTTTCTCTGTAAACCTCCCCAAAACCTATAACTCTAGTCTAATTGTGAGAAAAATATAAGACAAATTGCAACTGAAGGACATTCTACAAAATACCTAACCAGTACTCCTCAAAACTGTCAAGGTCATCAAAAAGAAGGAAAGTCTGAGAAACTGTCACAGCTAAGAGGATCCTAAGGGGATATGATGACTAAATGTAATATGGTATCTTGGATGGGATCCTGGAACGGAAAAACAACATTAGATAAAAACTAATGATATCTTAATAAAGTATGGATGATAGTTAATGACAATGTATTAATATTGGTTCATTAATTGTAACAAAGGTATCCTACTAATGTAAGATGTTAACCACAGAAACTGGGTGTAGGGCATATAAGAAGTCTCTGTACTATCTTCACAATTTTTCTGTAAATCTAAAACTGCTCTAAACAATAAAGCTTAAATAAGAACCTGCTGTAAAAAAAATAAATAAAATAAAATTCAAAACATAAAGCTTATTTAAAAATTTTTAAACCTTATAATAATGCTACATAAATTTTTAAAAACCCACCATTTTAAATGATTGGATTAATTGGAAGAAAATACAGATATCCCTAAGGCAATGGTTCTTAATGGAACTGGCATCCCAGGGAATATTTGTGAATATCTGGAAACATTCTTAGTTGTCACATTTGTGTGGGGGATGTTACTGGCATCTAGTGAATAGAGTCCAGGGATGCCACTAAACATGCTATAATACACAGAATAGTACATCCCATCCTCCCGAGAATATCCCATCCAAAATGTGCTGAGGTTGAAAAATGCTGCCCTAATTGATGAGGTTTGGGGACCTATATCAATGCTGACAGAAACAGGCTAGATTTTGTGTGTGTGTGTGTGTGTGTGTGTGTGTATAAGATACATTCAAAATATGTATGATATATATGTAAATTATGAGATAATAATAAACATCTGTGAAACCATCACCCAGCTAAAGGACTGAAAATGATGAGTCATGTGCTTCTCTGGATTCCATCTCCCTGCCTCCTCCCGAGAAGTAACCATTGAGTTTTGTGTTTATCTTTCCCTTGTCATCTTTTATAAAATTGTGTGTGTGTGTGTGTGTGTGTGTGTGTGTGTGTGTGTGTGTGTACACAATATATTGGTTAGCTTTGCTTGGTTGTGCTTCCTTTTTAACTTTATAGAAATGGTATCGTAGTATATATAGTTTTCTCAGATTTACTTTTTTTGTTGTTTTTTGGGTTTTTTTGGCCATGCTGCGCAACATGTGGGATCTTAGTTCCCCAACCAGCTATTGAACCTGCGTCCCCAGAATGCAGAGTCTTAATCACTGGACTGCCAGGGAAGTCCCTGATTTGCTTTTTCATTCAGTATTTTGATTTATCCATAGCATTGCCTATTGTAGTTTGTTCATTTTTCACTGCTGTATACTATTCCATTGTGTGACTATGCCACAATTTATTTGCCCAACTCTCTTGTTGATGGACATTTGGGTTATTTGCATATCATGTTTATTATATAGAACAGCGGTGCTATGAATATTCTTTCATATGTCTCCTAGTGCACATTTCAAGTTTCTCTAGGTTATGTACATATAGGAGTGGAATTACTAAAGTGTGGATGTCTTTAAATTGAAATTATGTTTAAGAACTCATTTTCTATCCTGAAGTCATAAAGATAGTCTCCTAAATGTTATTCTAAAAGCTTAAAAATTTTGCCTTTCCTTTTTGAGTCACCTGGAGCTGCTCATTGTATGTGGGTATGAGGTTGATATCTATTAATATATTTGTAATGAGGTAGAGATAAACTTCCACTCTTTTCCCCATTGACCTAAATGCCTTCTGTGTCCTACATCAAGTTTTCATATATACCCATATCTGTTCCATTAAATAATTCGTCTATCCCTATGGCAATACTACATTTTTCTTGATTATTTGACTTTATAAATTTTAAGATTTGGTGAGGCAAATCCTCTCACATTGTTATTCTTCAAGATTGTCTTATTCTAGAAATCATTTCATCAAATTCCTGGGAATATTGCTTGGGATTGCTTTGAATCCATAGATCACTTTGGGAAACTATATCTTTAAATTTAGTGTCTTCTACTCCATACATGGTACGTCACTTCTTTAGGCTGGGACTTTACTAATACAGTTTCATTTTTCTTTCCATAAGGTATTACAGATATTGGTTAAATCTATTCCTCAGTATCTTTTATTTTTGTTTTTATACACAATTTAATGGCATCCTTTGTGTGTGTGAGTGATAAAATGTACAGAACACAAATTTTATCATTTTAACTATTTTTAAGTGTATAGTTCTGTGGCAATGGGATTACCATTTCTAAGTGATATTTTCTTTTCTTTTTTTTTTTTTTTTTTGGCCATGCCACTCGGCTTGCAGGATCTTAGTTCCCCAACCAGGGATCGAACCCGTGCCCCCTGCAGTGGAAGCGTGGAATCCTAACCACTGGATCTCCAGGGAATTCCCTCTAAGTGATATTTTCTAATTGTTGTTGCTGGTATGTAAAATGCAACTGATTTTCATGTACTCATACCTAGACTTCTTACTAAACTCATTAATTTTAACAATTTTGACATACTTTTGGATTTTTCTATATAATTATATTAATTGCAAATAATGGGAATTTGCTTTCTCCTTTCCAATATTCACATCTTTTACTTCTGTTTCTTGTCTTACTGTACAGGAACTATGGTATAATGCTGAATAGAAACTTAAGCAAAGGCCCAAAACATAAATAAAAAAAGATTGATACATTTTATTTTGCTAAAATTAAGAGACACTATAAAGAAAATGAAAAGAGAAGCCACATTCTGGAAGAAGATATCTACTATAGTTATTGCCAGGGACACCTAAAAACCAATGAGTAAACAACAATAGTCAAATAGAAAAAAATAGGTAAAATACATTACAGATATTATACTGAAGAAGATTCATGATTGGCCAGTAAAATATGACATGATATTCAATTGTATTAATAATTAGAAAATGAAAATTTAGGGCACACAAGGCATTTTTAAACTCACTGGCAAAATTTTAAAATTGTACAATACCAATTGAGAGTATGAGCAATTGGATCTCTCAAACACTTGATAATAGTGGTAGTGAAAATTAATAAAATCACATTGGAAACAAAGTAAAGATGAAGATTAGCAAATTCCATGACTCTGCAATTCCACTCCTGAACATATAACCTAGCCTGGAGGACCTAGAGAAATCTCTGTAAGTGCCTCAGGAGATAGGTACAAGAATATTCAGAGAAAAAATATTTATAATAACACAACAACAACAAGGAGAAGCTAGAAACCACTCAAATATCAATCAAGAGAATGGATAAATTGTGGCATATTGTCATAGAGAAATACTGCACAGCATTGAAAATTAATGAACTACATGGAATTGATCACAGAATCATAATATTGAGTGAAAAAACAAATGGCAGAAGAATATTAAAATATTCAACCATTTATATAAAGTTCTTATGGTTTAGGAATTTGCACAAATGTCTTAAAACTATAACGAAAGCAAGGGTATAGGATTACCACTCTTTACACTGGGGTGGGAGAAATCAGAAATGGGATTAGAAAAGGACATAAAAGGACCTTCAATTTTGCCTTTGAAATCAAGTTCTCCTTTGTGGTCATTTTATTATTATGCTTAATAATTTATGTATTAAATTATTTTGAAAAAAATTTAGACATTCAGAAAAATTGTAAAATTTCTACAGAGCATTCCTGAATACCCTCTGTCTAGCTTCCCCTAATGTTAATCTCTTGTATAACCAGAATACAATTATCAGAACTAAGAAATTAAATCACTCAATACTATTAAATAAACTACAGACTTTATTTGCGTGGTAGGCAGAATTCTAGAGGTTTTTCCCTCCAACAATATTCCCATTCCCTGGTTTTGTAAACACTAATTGTGGGTATGCTTGGAAGGGATTTTGCAGATGTAATTAAAGTTCCACATTAGCTGACTTTAGAAAATGGAGATTACCTGACTCAGATAACAGCCCTTAAAAGCTGAAGCTTTCTCTGGCTGATGGCAGAAAAGGAAGGCAGAAGAAGTCAGAGAAATTCAAAATACGAGAAGGACTAGCCTCACCAGTGCTGCTTTGAAAATGGAGGGGGCCACCTAAGAAGGAACACAGGTAGCCTCAAGAATCCCTGGCTGACAGCCAGCAAGGAAACAGGGATCTTGGGTCTACATTCATGAGGAACTGGATTCTTACAACAACATGAAAGAGCTTGGAAGCTGACTTCTCCCAGACAGTCCAGATAAAAGCCTCAGCTGGCCAATTCCTTAACTTGGGCATTGTGAGACTAAGGAGAGAGACCCAGTCAAGCCCACGTGGGCTTCTGATCTACAGAACTTTGAGATAACAAATGTGTATTCCTTTAAGCTTCTAAATTTGCACATGGTAATTTGTTACACAACAACAGAAAACAAATATCATTTGTATTTTATCCATTTATCCACTAATGTCCTTTTTCTGTTGCAGTATCTCACATTGCATTTAGTTGTGTCTCATTAGTAACCTCCAACCTGTAACACTCCATCAGTCTTTGTCTTTCATGATACTGACGATCTTGAAGAGTGCAACAAACAAAAAATATTTTGTTGATTTCAAGTTTGCCTAGTGTTTTCTTGGGATTAGACTGATTTATGTATTTTTGGCCAAAATACCATAGGAGCAATGTAACCTTGTCAGTGCAGTCTATCAGGAGTTCATGTCAACATGTCATATTACTGTTAATTTTAACCTTGATTGCTTAGCTAAGATGGTATCTGCTGAGTTTCTTTACTGCAAGATTACTATTTTTCTCTTTATAATTAATAAATATCTCAGGGGAGATACTTTGAGACTATGCCATCCTATTCTTAAAATTTTGCTAATTTTAGCATTCATTGGTGGATCTTGTCTGCAGCAATTATTCTAACAATGGTTTTCTATTTCCCATATTCTGTCTATGCGTGTTAATTAGAATTCATCTGTAAGGAAGAGCTATCCCTTTTCCTTCACTTATTTGTTTCTTCAACTATTTATTTGTATCAGTATTGGCTCATGGTTATTTTACTTTATGGGTTATACAATACTATTGTTATTTATTTTGTTGCTCAAACTATTTCCCTTTTGGTCACCAGGAGATCTTTCAGTAGACTCCTGTGCTCTTTTGGCATGTCCCTATCATTTTATAAGTACTTCTTTACTTTTTAGCGCCTCAAGATACTCTAGGCTCATTTAGTATTTTTGCTTCTGCAGCCCTGGAAACAATGACTTCTCTGAGGAGTCCTGGTTCTTTTTACTGGGGAACAGTATTTAGAAACTAAAATGTGGGCATAAGTTAATGATGTGTCATTGTTCGGCCTTCTCAGCAGGTAAAGCTTGGAAATATAAGTATATATACCTACCCATGCCTACACACATGTATATTTAATTGTGCTATATTGTATGTTATATAATAGAACCAGTCCTCTGTGAGGAGGACCTTCTTAACTTAGTAAGAGTGAAGGGAAAAAAAAAAAAGAGTGGAGGGAAAGGTGCCCAACCAAATGTGGGTACTTAGCAGAATATTCAAAGTATTTTGTGAAAAGGTGTTGAGAGAAGGCATACCTTACTTGCCGGTAGTCTACTGATCTGAACCCTGACATAGTCACTCCCCCTCCACTATACCCACCAAGTAGTTGAAAGGTGAAACGAGAATATAAACCATTGATATCTAGCCCTCTAGCTGAATCAAAAGCAAAAAAAAAAAAAAAAAATTTCAATAATTCACAGGTAAGTGGAGAGATTTATGATCTCTCAATGACTCACACTATTCTTTAGTAAATTTAATATCAGAATAGAACTACCATCACTCAAATATAAGGCACCCTTCCCTGCCCTACACAGACAAGGAAAAACAATTCTAGCAGAAACCCATGCCAAAAACAACAATCACAAATGAAGTAGAAGAATATAATATGTGAAAACATATGAATTGTACTTTTAAAGAAGAACAAACACGGATAAGAGGAAACCTTTGGGCAAAATACTTCTTTGCCCTATTTAGGTAATTAAACAAGGACTCCATGAAACATGAGATTTTAAAATATAGGTAAGATGTAGGCAAAACATTCTCTGACATAAATTGTAGCAATGTTTTTTGGGGGCTGTCTCTCAAGACAAAAGAAATAAAAGCAAAAATAAACAAATCAAACTTATAAGCTTTTGCACAGCAAAGGAAACCATAAACAAAACAAAAAGACAACACACAGAATGGAATAAAGTATTTGAAAACCATGCAACTGGCAAGGGATTAATTTCCAAAATATACAAACAGCTCATACAGCTCAATATCAAAAAAACAACAACCCAATTAAAAAATGAGCAGAAGACCTAAAGTGACATTTCTCTAAAGAAGACATACAGATGGGGCTTCCCTGGTGGCGCAGTGGTTGAGAATCCGCTTGCCAATGCAGGGGACGCGGGTTCGGGCCCTGGTCTGGGAGGATCCCAGATGCCGCGGAGCAGCTGGGCCGGTGTGCCACAACTGCTGAGCCTGCGCTCTGGAGCCCGTGAGCCACAATTGCTGAGGCCTGCGTGCCTGGGGCCTGCGCTCCGCAGCGGGGGAGGCCACCGCAATGAGAGGCCCGCTCGCCGCGGCGAGGAGTGGCTCCTGCTCACCGCAATTAGAGAAAGCCTGCGCGCAGCAACCAAGACCCGCGCGCAGCAACCAAGACCCAATGCAGCCTAAAATAAATAATTTTTTTTTAAAGTGAATTGTTTAAAAAAAAAAGAAGACATACAGATGGTCAGCAGGCACATGAAAAGATGCTCAACTTCGCTATTTACTAGAGAAATGCAAATCAAAACTACAGTGAGGTATCACCTCACACCAGTCAGAATGGCCATCATTAAAAAGTCTACAAATAATAAATGCTGGAGAGGGTGTGGAGAAAAGCGAACCCTCCTACACTGTTGATGGGAATGTAAACTGGTGCAGCCAGTATGGAAAACAGTATGGAGTTTCCTCAAAAAATTAAGAATAGAACTACCATATGATCCAGCAATCCCACTCCTGGGCATATATCCAGAGAAAACTCTAATTCAAAAAGATACATACACCCCAATGCCAAGACATGGAAGCAACCTAAATGTCCATCAACAGATGGGTGGATAAAGAAGATGTGGTATATACATATATATATATATATATATAATGGAATACTACTCAGCCATAAAAAAGAATGAAATAATGCCATTTGCAGCAACATGCATGGACCTAGAGATTATCGTACTAAGTGAAGTAAATCAGAAAGAGAAAGACAAATATCATATGATAACCCTTATATGTGGAATCTAAAAAAAATGATACAAATGAACTTTTTTATGAATCAGAAACAAACTCACAGACAGAAAACAAACCTATGGTTACCAAAGAGGAAAGGAGAAGGGATAAATTAGGAGTTTGGGATTAACAGATACATACTACTATACATAAAACAGATGAACACAAAGGCCTACTGTACAGCACAGGGAACTATATTCAGTACCTTGTAATAACCTATAATGGAAAAGAATCTGAAAAAGAATATATATATATATTTTATATATATGTATAGAATACATATGTGTGCGTATATGAATCACTTTGCTGTACACTAGAAACTAACACAACATTGTAAATCAACTATACTTCAATTAAACAAATGTAAATATGGGACTTCCCTGGCAGTCCATTGGTTAAGACTCCATGCTTCCACTGTAGGGGGGTGGGTTCAATCCTGTTCGAGGAACTAAAGATCCCCACATGCCGCATGGCATGACCAAAAAAAAAAAAAATGTATGTATGTAAGACAATAATGAGATGAAAAAAGAAAAAAGCTGGCAGAGCTAGTGAAAGAATAAAGGGAAAAATTAAATTATATAATTTTAAAACACATTAAAAATAGTAAGGAATCAAATTAATACTATAGAAATCTGAGTTATAGTTGGAAAGAATAGGCTTGAGAAAATCATACAAAATATTAAGGGAAAAAAACATATGACATTAAATAAAAATAAGGAAACGATCAATCAGAGACCAATAAATAACTAGTTAGTAATGCTAAGGAAGAAAACAACAAGTTTAACACAAATTGAATACAGTAAATAATTTCCAAATCAAAAGAAAGATTGTCTCTGCCAGGTACAACCTGTATCTTGTATTCATTTAATAAGATACTGGCTACTATGTGCTAGGCATTGTTCTAGTTGCTAAGAATACATCTGCAAACAAACACACACAAATATCACTGCTTTAACTGATTTTACATTTTAGCAAAGGGAGATGAACAATAAATAAAATGAGTAAGTTATATATGTTAGAGTAAGGAGAAAAATAAAGCAGGGAGGAGGAGAGATAGTAGGGTGAGTATGCATGATTTCCCATTCCAAATAGAGTGGTCAGGAAAGGTCTTAGTGGGAAAGTGACATGTGAGGAAGGATAGGAAGGAGCAAACCATGTGGGGAAAAGCATTCCAGGAAGAGGGAACAGAAGGTACAAAGGGCTCTGAGATGGGAACCTGACTGGTCCCAACTAGGAACTACCAATCTGATGTTCAAGGAAGAGTTCGAGGCTAGAGAAAAAAATTTGGTAATCATCAGGCTATAGATGATATTTAAAACCTTGAAACTGTATCAAGAGAGTAAGTATAGTAAGAGAAGGTCAAAGACTGAGTCTTGAAAGTATCTGAATGCCATGAGTTCAGAACCAGGAAGGAAGATGGGAGTGGCCATAGAAGTACAAAAACATAACAAAAATGCAGTGTCCTGAGAACCAAGTGAAGAAAGTGTATCAGGGAGGAGGGAACTGTCAACTTCTGCAGATGGTTTGATTTAGATGAGGTCTGAGAATTGCCCATAAGATTGTTTCTAGAAAAATTAATAATGATTCAAAATAAGACATATCCTAAATAATTATCTAAATTTCAAAGATGAAGAAAAACTTTTCCAAGTATCTGCCCAAAGAAATAGTTTATACAGAAGGAAAAAGACTGGCTTCAGTCTTTTCCACCATAGTTTAATGATGCTGAAGGAGAGAAGGGCTATAGCTAGAGAGTTTTCTGGGGAGTGACTCAATAGTTCTTCATCCACTTAAGTTTTACCTTAGATAAGTAATAAAATTTGTAAGGACTCAGGAAACAGATAACCCAAGATCCCATCTAAAAAAAATCTTGAAAATTTATTCTACTAACTGGAAGATGAATTTAAAAAGCACAACACTGTCAGTTATGTCTAAATAAGTGTGATTATTTATAAAATGTAATGTGATGGTTATGACTCCATAGAAAATTTACATAATGTGAAAATAATAATTCCCTGGCAAAACTGACTATAAAGAAGGGAGAGAGTTAGTGGAGGGCTATTTTCTTTCATTTCTCAGAGTGGAGTACATTGAATTGAATACATTTTTGCTTCTGAAGTTGATGATTTAAGTATATTATTTAAAATTTAATGATAATCATTACTAGAACGAAAACTAGGTCTTCTAATTTACCCGAGGAAGTTGTCAGAATTCTGATACCAAAACTGTACAGAGAGACCACAAAAAACTCTAAAATGATCCCATTTGTTAATAGAGATATTAAAACCGTAATAAAAAATATTAGCAAAACAAATGTACCAATGTATTTTTTAAAATGTACCTTGACAGAGTAGGGTTTACTCTGTGAATGCAAAATGGCCTGACATGAAGAAATTTATGAAAATAATTTGCTGCGTTAAATGAAATAAGGAGAAAAGCTACACCATTATCTCACAATCATATACCCCATTACCAAGATAATTTCAAATGCCAAAATTCAACATCTACTTGATTTGTTAAATTGAATATCTACCTGATGAAATTCTTAGAAAGCTGGAAATGTCACTGAGCCAAACTTGGGTCTGCTGGCCCACATGCAATAAAGCCAATCTACCAACACTAGGTTGTGTGAAGGAAAGTGAAGCGTTTATTGCAGGGCGCCCAGCAAGGATAGGACAGCTAGTGCTCAAAACACCGGAGCTCCCCGATGGGTTTCAGCAAGGCTTTTTTTTTTTTTTTTTTTTTGTGGTACGCGGGCCTCTCACCGTTGTGGCCTCTCCCACCGCGGAGCACAGGCTCCGGACGCGCAGGCCCAGCGGCCCAGCCGCTCCGCGGCATACAGGATCCTCCCGGACCGGGGCACGAATCCGAGTCCGCTGCACTGGCAGGCGGACCCTCAACCACTGCGCCACCAGGGAGGCCCTCAGCAAGGCATTTTTAAAGGCAAGGTGAGGGTTGGGGGTGGTCGCAGGGTCTCTGATCAGCTCGTGCACATTCTCTGAATGGTTGATGGTGAGGTAACAGGGCAGTGTCACAGGGGCCAACATTATTCATCCTTACGTGCCAGCAGGTCTGGGGGCTATGCTCATGATCATCAAGTAGTTTTCTTCCATTTGATGGTGGTTTTAGCATCTGTAAAACAACTCAGGAAATGTGCATCAGATACTATTTTTTTTTGGCCACTCGGCTTGCGGGATCTCAGTTCCCCAACAAAGGATTGAACTCCAGCCACTGCAGTGAAAGCCCCGAATCCTAACCACTTAGGTCACCTGGGAACTCCCCAAACACTATTATCTGGGTACTTCAGAGAGGAGCTAAAGCAGAGGATATGCGGGTGGGGTCTGTCCTGGAAGGCCCCATAGTGTCCTGCTCGGTTACAGAGACAGAAGAAAAGTTTCCTCTTGGTGCTAGTATACTTTTTCTTTTTAATCAATTTTTATCAGAGTATAGTTGCTTTGGTGCCAGTATACTTCTTACATCAATACTTTGTTGGTAATCTCCCTTTTTATTTTATTTTTTAATGTTTAATTTTTTTTTGGCCATGCCTTGCTGCATGCACGATCTTAGTTCCCCAGCCAGGGATCCACACTCCCTGCAGTGGAAGTTCAGTCTTAACCACTGGAGTGCCAGGGAAGTCCCTCTCCCTTTTTATTAAAAGGAGAGATAGGCCTCTGGTCCAGAACCTTCAGTAGATAATAGTATCTAGGTAGAATTTAATAACATTTTCTGTTTTCACTGTATTTGTTTTTATTTATGACAGTTCTTATGGCAAGTGATCGTGGTTTTTCCATTTATGATAGTGATATAAAAGAAAATAATTTTAAAATAAAAATATTGAGGTAAAAAAGTGAGGTGATTTAAAGAAAAATGTTAAGTAAACAAGAGTGAAGATGGTACATGGATAGAGTAAGAATTATGGAACTGGCATTGGAATGACTCAAGTTTGAGAACTGTTTCAGGCAAATGTTTCTTAAATAGGCCTGTGACTACATTCATGGAGGTCTGAGGGTTTTCTGCAACAATGTTTCAATTTGTCACATTTGTGTTTATAACATCTAAAATATCTTATAATGATACTCCAGATCAGGTGGATAACTTTCACAACAAAGTACTGCCATGTGAATTTAGAGCCAATGTTTGTATTTCTATTTGCTTTCCTACACATTAGTGCCACTTTAATTGTCTTGGGCTAATGAGAAAAGAGCAGAGAGGCTTGATATGTAGATGATGCATTTGATTCAGATAGAGGGTAAATACCATGGCATGCTAAGAAATGAAAGTACATAGAAAGTTATTGATACAACTGAGTCTTTGCCACATTGCCCACTGTCGTGAAGTTATATCCATGCTGGTATCCAGCTAATATACAAAGGTTTGGCCCTACTAGTAGTTTAAGGACATTAATTGCGAATGGTTGATACCCAATTAGTGCCAGTTACTAAATATTTTGAGCATCTCCCATCTCACTGGCCAAAGAACCTTTGCTGCAGGAGTCAGCACTATATTCACATTGTGAACAAGGATTTTCTTTTAATAGTCAAACGATTCTGTCTTCTGAAATTCATAACTGTTAACTTGGATTTCTATAGCCTTTTGAATTTTTACATTTAATTTTTAAATCTATTTTGTTTACTGTTGGGTAAGAATCTAGTCTAATGTTTCTAAATATTTAACTGCCATTATAATAAAACTAAGTCAATGCTATTTTAGTCAATGCAACTATTTCAATCAATAGTTAGAAAATTATTTTGGGTCAACTACTTAAGTATCTTTTCTTTAAAAGCAGTCCAGAGGTGTAAATTACAAGGTTACATGGATGCATCCTTTTTTTAAAAAAAAAACTGTAGATTTCAATGTATGTAAATTTTACCTAAAAGAAAATAATTGAGTGGAATGGTGAAGAGTGGGTGATGTTGTAGATGAGAAAAATGTCAGAATATTGATGTAGAAAGTCCTAGAGTAAGACTCTTAGAAAACAAGTGAGAAGAAAGAAAACTTCATAGACACTTAAGTTGCTCATGAGAAAAATGGTCGATGAAGCAACAATGTGAAGAGGGGACAAGGCAAAAATTCTGTTATCAGTTCTCAGAAGTAGATGCCTGAGAGTAACTGTGGAAAAGTACATTCTGTGCATTCAGGTTAGGAGAAAAAAAAAGTTATTAGGAATATAGTCTGCCTTGGGTTTAGCAAGAAACACATGCTTGAAGCTGAGGGGTAGTAGGGTTAGGGGTTGCAAAATAAACAGCTTTTGATGAAGTAGTGGCTACAGAAGAATCTTAGCCCTTTACATCAAGGACACTTAAAGTTTGGTTCCCATACTATCAGTGGCAACAGCACCAGCTAGAAATGCAAATTACTGGGCCCCACTCCTGAAGCAGAAACAATCAATTTGTTTAACAAGCCCTCCAGCAGATTCTGATGCATGTTAAAGTTTGAGAACTACTGCTTGCTCTACACTGATAATTTTAAAATTATCAGTGATTGGTAGTTGGGGATCATTAAACAATTCCATTTATTTTTATGTTTAAAATTTTCCACAATAAAAGATTAAAAACTCAAAAAGAATATATTCATATATTACTTATAAAATTAAAAAGTTAAAAATTGAACATAAAAGCCACTTCCCTGGCGGTCCAGTGGTTAAGACTGTGTGCTTCCAATGCAGGGGATGCGGGCTCAATTCCTGGTCAGGGAACTAAGGTCCCACATGCCACATGGCCAAGAGATAAAAATTAAACAAACAAAAAACTAGACTAAAAAAAAAAAATTGAACATAAGGGAATTCCCTGGGGGTCCAATGGTTAGGACTCAGCGTTTTCATTGCCATGGGACTGGGTTTGATCCCTGGTTGGGGAACTAAGATCCCGCAAGCCACATGGCACGGCCAAAAAAATTGAACTTAAAATCTAAAATTGTGGTAAAGAACCATTGAAAAAAATTTTCCAATCCTCTGTGGGTTAATCCTTTTGTAAAAATACAATAAAAATAACTAAAAATTGAAATAAAAAACAAATACACAATATTAATCCACTTTTATTATTAGATTCAAGAAAAATATTTCTCTGTCAAATTGCTATGAAAGTTTCTAGACTCTTATTCTCATATTCCATTCCTACCTTGTTAGGGACTAGTTAACAATTTATAAACCTTTTCACAGTCCTCACCAGACAAATGATTCTTGAATTATGTTCTCAAGGAATTCTGATGCTTTGTAAGCTCATAATATGAAATAATAATTATTAATAAGTATAAACTTACTGAGCACTTACCATGTGCTAAACACTGTTCTAAGTGTTTTTCATGAATTGATCTGTTTAAACCTTCCCTAAAAGATATTAGAAAAAAGAAAAAAAAAAAGATATTAGAAAAGTACTATTATTATCCCCTCTTCAGGAAGCTGAAGCACAGAGAAGTTGGGTAATTTGTCCCAGTTCACACTTTTAGTAAGTGCTGGTTTATAAACTTTTTTTGTTTTTAAAGTTTTGTTTAAAAAAATTCTGACAAATCAGGAAATGGGGGTTTAGGAGTGGTGGTGATGCAAAAGAGGGAAGCCTTGGGGTGGGGACAGGGGATTCTCAGGGGTAGGTGGCAGCAGTGTCTACTTCACCCCCAACCTGTGTGTCCTCTAAAGGGTCTATCCAATGTAGGAGGAGATGTCTGTCTCATCAGAGTTCATTAATATTGACCTCAAAGTGATCCTGCCCATCATTGAGGATCTTGGCATCCTTCTCACCTGACACAAGTGTGATGCCAAGCCCTTGGTGCCAAAATGGCCTGATCTGGCCACATAATATAGGTAGGTATCAGAATCCTCAAGAATGTTGTCACTAAAGGCAATGTTCACCTGCTCAGTGTCCATGCGTCAGCCGAATAGGTTGGTAGCCACAAGAATTTATCATTGAGAATCTTTAAACTGTTGATCCCGGGAAAGCCTCTCCTCCCAGGGGTGGCAATGGCTGGGATGGGACGTTCTCCTCCACTATGAGCTTGGCCAGGGCAATGCAATGCTGCACAGACTTCACAAAGATTTAAGATTCTAAACTAGCTAGTCTGGCTCTAAGACCACTCTTTACCATACAGTACTATTCATTTCAGAGGTGTTCCTTAACCTAACTCAAACAGTGCCCCTTTCTAGTTCTTTGTTGTAGTGAATAGAATTTCCTCTCTTTTTGTGAGCATGGGCGAGAGGGTCCTCAGTTTGAAATCAGGCAGGATCAAATATACTTAAGCATCTCTGAAGAGATATGTTGTCCTCTATTTCTAAGAGATCTACTTCCAAGCTGGGCCAAGGAAACTCCTAAGTGAGAACACACCCTCAGGGTAGAGAGTAGAGTGTACCAGTCTTAAGTACAAAAGGTCAGTGCTTAAGGGGAATGATGATTCTTAAAAGAGGGTAGTGATTATCACTCGGATTGTTCTCCGGCCTTGTCCCAGACTCATGCCTAAATCTTAAAGGATTTTCTGAGAATGAAAATGGAAAGGGCTGTTTTATTAAAAACTTTGAGAGGGCTTCCCTGTTGGCGCAGTGGTTGAGAGTCCGCCTGCTGATGCAGGGCATGTGGGATCGTGCGGCTGGACCCGTGAGCCATGGCCGCTGAGCCTGCGCGTCTGGAGCCTGTGCTCCGCAACGGGAAAACTTTGAGAGACGTTGGGACCTCAGTGATACAGTATGGTAAAAAGAAAAATTACTCTTGAAAATCCACTGCTCAATGTCCATGCCTCAGCTGAGCAACTGGGCTGGCAACTGCTACTATAGGACAGTGACGAGAGACAGCATCTTCAGTGCAAACGTTGGAGTGCCCTGAACCAAGCACTGGTCATGTTAGCAGCTTTACATGGAAATGATTACATCAGGGCCAGGAACAGGCTGAGGAAAACGGACATAACTCATGGAGGCAGAGAGGTCAGTGAGTATGCAGGAAACACTTTCAACTCTACTCCTCAAACAGCTGGGAAGGACTCTGAAGGAAGGCTCATCATATAACAGACTGGGAAGACTCAGTGTGTGTCAGCTATTATAACCTAGTCTGCCTACTAAGTTGATAGAGCCTGAAAAATATGAATTATACACCTACACATTTTTCTTAAGCCTTTGAAGCTATTGCTTGACTACTGAACAAATAACATGTATTAAGGGAACACTTTGTAATATTTCTTTATTGTTTTATTTTGAAATAATTATAGATTCACAATAAGTCTTAAAAGAAGTACAAAGAGGTCCCATGTACTCTTCACCCAGTTTCCCCCAATGGTAACATCTTAATAACTGTAACAAAACCAGGAAATTGACACTGGTACAATCAACAAATCTTACTCAGATTTTGCTAGTTTTATATGCACTTGTGTCTAAAGGTCTGTGCAATTTTATCATGTGTAGATTTGTATAACCCACCCCACAATCAAACTATAGACCTGCTCCATCACCACAAAAATCCCCCTTGCTACTCCCTTATAGTCACACTCATCTCCTTCTCGCTCCATATCCAACCCCCCCGCCCCCCATTTCCTAACACCTGGCAACCACTAATCTGTTTTCCATCTCTGTCATTTTGTCATTTTCAGACTGTCATATAAATGCAATCATATGGTTTGTAGCCTTTTGAGTTTAGCTTTTTTCACTCAGTATAATTTCATATGTTTGTGTCTTAGCATATATATGTTAACAATTATGATCTTATATTTATCAGGGGATAAAATGATATTAAAATGTCCACCTCCCAGATTCATCAAATGGCTGGTCTTATTTCTGACTTATATTGGCATCTCTGTATTATTTTTCTGTCTTAAGAAGTCTTACCTATAAACATGAATAGGGTAATAATGCTGGTTAAATGTTAACTACCACTGCATATTGCAATGCCTTAAGGGAAATGTTCAAAGGTTACATTTTGTCCAAACATAATAATGGAGGGGGCAGGGGTGTCTCTTATCAGATGAAGGTGTTTCAGGGGAATTTCTTAGAATTTAAAAAAAAAAAAGAAAAAATATTAGAATAAAAACACAGGAAGGTTAAATGCTAGAAAATTTATAAACTATTGTAACTGTCTTACTTTTCAAAAGTATAGAGCAATTAGCAAATAAAGAATGTGTTATCCTCTTTGCCATCAAGAAGCCAGTATACAGAACATAAAGCTCTCATGCAAAGCCAGGTCATGTGGGTGATATCTGATCATTCCAGAAACTCAGAAACTTCTGCTGACATTATAGAAGGCCACGGTTTTCCAATGCCATATGGATTATGGGGATAGCTAGGGTTCTAAAAGTGTTGTAGCATAACTAAATTCCATACTATCTACTGTTTTTGAATCAGAGAAACTCACAAACCTGTGGAGCTGAATCCATGAGAAGTCTTTTAAACTTATGACCAAGAGGCAGGGGAAAGGACAAGGTTTCACCTTGTTTTCTGTCCTGAGTAGTTTTTTGATTATCTAGGCTTCTGTTGTAAAACTGGATGTTAAGTGTTTAGGAAATACCATATAGTTCTATTCATTTTAGTCAGGTATACTTTACACTGGAGACTTTTCAGAGTTATTGTTAGTAACATGGACAGTGAGTTTGAGATAGACTTCATGGTTATTTTTTAATATTGAAATTTATTAGTTATCTTAAGGCATTGGCTAAGAGAAATAGAACTTTTTTTAAAAAATAAAGAGTAAATTGGTTCAGCTTTTAGGGAATTATTTTGGCAATATTTATGAAATCTGAAAATGCTTATGCCCTTTGTTCTGCAATTCTGCTTCTAGCAATCTATTCCTCAGATATAATTATACGTGTGCAAAGATGTTCAGACATACATGATGTTCTCTGCAATACTGTTAATTATTTTGACTAATTAGAAACTGTAAATTTCCACTATTTTGGAAAAGGTTAAATAAAATTATGGCACATGAAATTATGAAATACTATGCAGTATTAAAAAGAATTAAGTAAATGAAAAGTACTGACATGAAAAAAAAATCTCCAGGATTTTTACGTGAGAAAAGCAAAAACCAGTGAGGGTCTTGGAAGGATGCACACACAATTGTTACACTGGTTATCGTGGGCAGTGGGTGGCTTGTGAAGAAAAATAATTATAACTTTTTAATATTTAATATTGTTTGAATTTTCCAAATGAGCATGTATGCATATTATTACTTGTGTAGCTAAAAAAAAAAAAATTAAGGAAATTTCATCAACAGAATATATCCCCAAAACAACAATAGCAAGACCACATCAGCTATTTATCTTGCTGATATTTTTAATATCCATCTAGCAATGTAAGTTGGCAATGTTTACAACTGCAATTAGATTTAACATACAAAACAGAATATATTTGACCTTTTGCAAAGTGGGATTTAGGTTAGATACAGTATTTTAAAAATGATCTCTCTGAATAAGATACCTGAGCTGTTTGAAAACTGTTTTGCCAATAAATAAATAAACTAAGGGAGGAATCCATGCAACCGCAAAGGCTGGGACCTGATTTTCTTGGATAGCCCTGCAGTGCTTGGCACAGAGTAAGTAATAAATATTAAGTGAATGATGGATGAATCGACAGTTTAAATCTTTTAGGTAGCACCCACTTTTAAAAAGCGGGATAGTAGCAAGGACAGATGATTGAGCTTCTTGTTACTGGCTTTTCATATGAGGATGAGAGGGAGCGGCCCCCTCTTTCTACTCAGGAGGTTAAGAATTTGGTGGAGGACAGCGTTTAGTGGCTCACGTTTTGGCAATCTCCGAATTGAAAAATCATTCAATTTCGGAACCAAACATAATATAAAAGGGAAAAAAAGCAAGTTGCCACTAAGTTATATGCTTCTAATTTTGCTCAGACTAAGAGGAAAGGGCTTTAGCGGGTGTGAAACTGTAGGCAAATCATTCTATTCATGTCTAAATTTTCATCTGAAAAACGAGAATAAGCACTCCCTCGTAGGTTTTTGTTGTTGTTTTACAGGGAGAATGTGTAAACTTTTATAAAATGCTAGCAATACAGTGGCCATTCCATATTGTGCGATGAATGTTTCCCATAAATTCGATCCCACACAGTCGAGGTCGAAAGGCACTCAGAGACTAAAACTGTATAAAAACGCAAATATTCTCAAGTTCGGGGCAGTCTCTTTCCCCTCTTTCATCTTCATCCCAACCACACCTATCGAGCCGGTGAGGGTCACCGGGCGGGTGACTGGCGCTTCCTGGGGCTGCAAGGCCTGGGGCTCCGAAGACCACAGCCCGCGCCGGGCCTCCCTGCTCCGGGCCGAGCCACCAACAGCCTTGCCCACCCGGGGCAATTCCGCCGCGATTCTGGGGCCCTCGCGGGACACTCCTACCTACTCTCCGGAGTCGGGTCCCCAACGCTTTTCCTGCCGGTAGAGGGAGGTGTCCAAGCTAGGCCGCCCCGGGCGCAGAAGCCGGAAGGCCGGCGGAGCCCGCGGGAGCGCGGGTGGGGCGGCGAAGCGGGAAGCACAAGGCGCGCGCTCCCGTGAGCGCAGGAGGGAGGCGGGGGCGGGGCGCGCGCGCCGGGGCGGGGCACCCGGAGGAGGAGTCTCAGGGCAGCCGCAGGAAGAGGGCGCCCTGGAGCCGAGCCGGAGCGCGGCTGTGGGCGGGGCCCAGGGAGGGCGTCGACGCTGAGGGGCGGGGTGAGGCGAGGCGGGGACGCGCTCGGGGGGGTGGGGAAGGCGGGGGCACGGCGGTGGCGGGAGCGTCCCTGGTCTCCGCCCCTGCTTTCCACTCTCTTTCCACCTTCGACCGGCCGGAGCTCGAGAGAAGCGCAGCTTGCCGGTACCCGGAGCCGCCCTGCTGCCGCTGCCTCCTCCCTCCGTTCGCGGTGGGCCCGTCAGTCTCCGCACTGTGCGCTCCTCCGTGTGGGCCATGGATGGGTAAGTGCTTGGCGGCCACCGGGCTGCGCTTGCCCGCTTCTTCTCGGTTCTCGGCCGGACGCGCCGGAGCGGGGGAGCCGGGTGCGGGCCGGCGGCCCAAGGAGCGGCCCGGGCCGAGCCCGACGGCGGGGCTTCCGGGCGCCTCCTCAGGGAGTCCCGAGACCCGGAGGGGCGGTCCGCCGCAACCTCTCCTTCCCCCTCGCGGTGCCCCCGTAATGTCCGCCTTTTCACACCCTCGCCCAAGGAAGCGGAGGAAAGCCCAGTGCACCCCGCGGGTGCCGAGGTCCGCCGAGCCCGGCCCGGCCTCCAGACACTTCCTCTCAGAAAATGGTGCGCGGCGCTGGGGGAGGCGGAGGCGGCGCTCGGGGCGGGCGTCCTCCCGCTCGGAGAGTTGCTGTTTACCGGGGAGGTGGGGCGGGCGCTGGAGCTTCCTCTGGCGGGGAGGCGAGTGGCCGCGGAGTGGCGGACGGCTAGGGCACGCGCAGGTACACGTCTGGACGGCGACCCGGTCCCGGAGCCGGGGTCCCACGCGGTCTCCGGGCTTGTGCTGGGAGCTCTGTTACCGATTACCGTACACCGGGCGTCTGGACTCGGTGACCAGGGACGCGTGCCCCTACCAACCCCCCGCCCCCCAAGAAACTTGTGAATTCCCTGCGATGTATGCAAAATATTGCATAAGTGCGATTTTCGGGGAGCTTCGAAACGCTTTAAAAGTGAATGAGGTCTGTGGCCAAAATAAAGATTTAGGATCACCGATATAAATATTTCTCTGGGGACCCAGGATTATGGGGTGGAACCTCACCCCATATTTGAATGATTAAGAAAACAACTAGATTAGGATCTTGGTGAATTAGTTGAAGGTCGTAGTCTATGTGCATCAAGATCCAAAAAAAAAAACCTCTATTAGAGCCTGCAAATCCACTTATTTATTTTCATTATGCACTTGAGATTTTGTTTGGCCTTTTACTTGATTTTGATGACAAGATTTCTGGAGACCTCTTGGTTGTGGAGTATACAGAACTTGCTTGAACAGTAAAGCCGCATACATGTTGCCATATAGTTGATTGTAATTGTACTGTGTAAAGACGATGGAATCTTCGAACAATTTTTGCCTTCATTAGATTTCGTTTATCCTAGTTTTATAATAAGTCTATATGATAATATATGGGATTAACTCATTTGAATGTACATTGCACACTGTTACAGACGTTAGACAAAGTGCAATTTTAGATATCATTTGTGGTGGTGATGTTCTCCAAAGTATTTTTAAAATTTAATTGAATCTATTTTTATTGTTTAATTGAAGCTTCTCTGAGAGCATTGTTGAAAACTCATTTCACACCACCTTTTTCAATTACACTTTATATGTGCGCAGAATTTTACTATCTTAATTGTATAATTACACCAATATTTCAGTTGAGAAAGGCTGTGGAAGTAGTATTTCACTATGTGTAGTGAATTGTCTTGACTAGTGGTTTGACTTGAGATACGGAAGCAGACTAGCTTTTTGTATTGGAAAATTTATAGTGATAAGAAAGAGGACTCTTGGCTTATGCATCTTGGCTGTCAAACTCTTGGGCAACTGTGAAGTGCAGACTTACTCTTTCAGATAGTGTTTAAGAAGTTAACTTTCTCTTCACCCTAAATGTGGTTTGAAAGCTAAGAATGAGTTTATTGGTTTAAATATGTGGGGCAGTAAGACATACTGGAAGGTAAGTTCATTTGGGAGTTCAAGTAGCAGCATGATTTACTCTTTGCATCGGGACCAATACCTAGTACATATTAGACAATCTAATTTTTTATGCACAAATGTCAGTTATCACATTTAGATTTCAAACAAAATTTAAGTTTCAAAAGAAAAAATTTTAACTCTACATGGTTTTTGTTTAAAACAATTAAGTTTGCATCATTAAACAAACATAAACTTGTTTACTTTTATTAAGTAATGATGACATAGGTTATTAACAATATATAGAATTTTATTATAGCTTTCTTTTAGGAGTTGAGACAAACTTAATTGAAGACAGTTTTTTGAGGGGTTGGAAGAGATGGATTTTTGCTTGGCAGAAGTATGTGGGTTTTTTACATCTTGGTGTTACGGGATATGGTTTTGAACACAGTTTATGCTTTTAGGAGGCTACTTAAATTTCTACATTCTTTCATAGCCTGAAAAGGGTCCTTTTTCATTATTTTGGATAGTTAAAAAAAAAAACCACCAGTGAACATAACTTTCTAGTTCCACCTCAAATCCCAACTTTCTTTTGTGTGTGTGTGCTCATTTCCTACTGATACTTAAACACAGTTTTGATGTGGTAGAATTTTTTTTAAAGCAAATCTTTGAAAACTTTGATGTCTGAAGTTTGATGTTTGTGTTTTTAATTCTGAGAGACTGTCTTAGCTATATTTTGGTGAGCCCTTTGGGTGGTAGATGCAAATTTGCAAGTTACTGTCTATTTCTGTAAAATCCACTCACTGGTTTTGTTTCATTTAAAACTTTAAATACGATAATTCATACCAGTGATTTAAAAGAGTGAACTTTGGTGATTTAAAGTTTTGGTTTGGGTTTGTTAAATAGAGGTAAATGGATAAACACGTACTCATTTTATTGAAGCACAACTACATTTTTCTAAATACCAAAGGAGAATTTGATTTATTATTTGTTTCTTACATTGCTCTTAAAACTTTGCTTTTACACTCTGCTGTTGCTAGACTGTCCCATCACTTTTCTTTGTATTAACATTTCACAACTCATCACATTCTTATTTTTATTATTTGTTATTATAATGCTTTTTCTTTTTTCTTTATCTTATTATCTCTGTCTTTTTAAAACTTGTTCTCTAACTTTGTTTTCCATTTTCTCTTTTTACTTTTTCCATACAGTGTTGTTACAGATCTTATAGCAGTCGGTTTAAAGGTAGGAATCTTTTAATATCCTTTCATAAGCATTTTTAAATCTTAGTTTTGGCATTTTTTTCCAATGGTGAAATCATCTCACCTGTTCATAAAATTATCTGTTTTATTGTATGATGATAATCTTTCATTTTTATTTAGCTCCAACACAAGTAGACCTGTAGCTAATTTTGGATTTTATGTGTTTATAAAGAGTGGTTACAATATTATCTTGTTTATATAAAATGTGAACAAAAAGTTTAGCCCAAAATTTCGCTTGAACTATCAGGGTATTTATTTGCTTTTGTTGTTTTAGCAGTTACATGTAACCTAGGCTCTGGTTTATTTTCCTGCCATGTCCTTTCTTTTATCTTGTCTTGGATGCATTTATGAGTAATAAAATAGTAATAGCAGCTAAAGTTTCTTCAATCCCTATTATATAAAAGATGCTTTACATATATTTCACTAATAATTGAAACAGTTCTTCAAGGTAGGTGTTAATATTCCCATTTTAGAGATGAAAAAATAGGTTCAGAAAGTTTGTGTTCAAGGTGTGGTGCACCAGAGTTCAAACACATGTCTTTCTGATTACAAACCTGACCTTTTTTTTCATTGTACCTCGCTGCCAGCAATGAGGGTACTGTCTAAAAGGTGAACAATGGGAGAGCTGGATAATTAATATTTTACAGTAATGATTCTTCTAAGTTATAAGTCATTTCAGTTTTATCAAAATCTTCTCATTTATTGGATTCTAAAATACAAATCGAGTTCATCAATATGAGGCTTTTAAAATATAAATGGAAGTTTTAAGATTTCTTTGAGCAATTTGGTATTTGATGCAGCTGAGTTGAGAATCTAGTTCTAGAGACCACTTACAGTTCATATTACTGTAGAAAATGGAAATAATTCATGTGTATATTATATGTATTTTATGTAAAGTTGTTTTGCTGCTTTCTGTCCATCATCTCTAGCTAACAATTTCAACACTTCTGCATTTGGTTTTATTGGATCTGATGGTGGTACTCATATTCCTAAAACATCTTAAAATATAAGCGTAAAGATAGCAGAGTTTTAGACTAACAATAGGATGTTCAAGATTAGCATAATTGGGGACTACTGCTTATTCTGTCTTTTGAAGTTGGATGGAGTTAGCTTGCTTTGGCAAACTTCGAACATATTTTATGAGTTGAAAATAAATGGAGAAACCTCTTGGTGGGATATACTTTTTTTTTTTGGTAGATACTTATGTCAGTTTCTCATTTGGGAATGATACTCATAGATAGAAACCGCAGGCTTAGGCTTATGTCTTGGATCCCTTTTGGTGTCTCCGTAGGGGCCTGTGAGGGAAGGGATATTTAAAGTGAGAGTTGTTTTGGTCTTACCAGAAACATAATTTGTGATTCTAGAGTTTATCTGGGAAAAACGAATACATGAAACATTTAAAAAACTTACACTTGGGAGTTGAGGAATTATGCTTGAAGGACTGTCATGCCTGTTTTATTTTGGGGAAAAATATATCTTGATGATAGATAAGAGAAAAATTTAAATGTAAGGCTCAGGAACTAGATTTGAATATGCAATTAGGATCTCTGACTACCTGTGTTCCAGCAAGCAGTTTGGAAACAGAGATCAGATCCTACTCTGAAGAAAGGATAAGCTGATTAGTTGATTCACTTGGCAATACTGGAAATGTCTGTAAAATTATTCATTATATGAAGAAAATTCTCATAAGATTGTTCTGCTTCTTTCTTGGATCCCATCCAAGGAAGTTTAGTTACCAAGTAATAGGCCAATAAGACTCATATTTTCTCTAGATTGTATAAACCAAAATTAGCTAATTTAAATAAGTTCTTCAAGAATGTCACTTATTTTCTTTTATTTGCTGTCTGAATATAATGACACAAGAAATAGTTTTAGCCAGTGAAAGACTGGATTTCAGGTTATGCTCCATCAGTTGCTTTCCCAGATGCAGAAAGTAATATGGATTTTATTTTAGAGAATTGAAAATACCCTTAAATATGAAGTCCATTACCTTAGTGAAAGAAAACTGAATTGTTTTTAGAGATTAAGTGACTCACTAGAATGTGTCATGAGGGCAGGAATTTTTGATATTTCCTTCACTACTGTGTTTCCAGTATCTGGCACATAGTAAGCTCTCAGAAATGCTTGATTAATGAATGGATGCCAAATTCTCACACAGTCAATTAAGTGGCAAACTTATACTGGAGCCCAAGCCTTCTGATTTTGCTAGTGTTTCTTCTAATAGGTATATACCATGGTGAGAGAGAATTAAATTCTTTTTTTAGATTAGAATTTTCTTGAAGATGGATAAACATTTTCAGGCAGCTTAGGGCTGTGCTGTATTTGAGATTTATTTATACCTAGTTGTATACCCTGAGTGTTCTTTGCAGAGTTTGAACCTGCAGGTTCTTTGCAGGGTTTTTGAGCCTTGCCTAAATTAGGCAAAAAATTAGCTTTTGGTACTTCTCATAAAATATTTCTTTTATTTCCATATGTTATTTTGTATTCTGAAATGCTTTTAAAAACAGCAAGAATTGCTGTTCTTAATTTTCAATTCTTTTAAATAAAGAACAAACCAGGTGATGATGATTGATGCTGGGCATGTTTCAAGAACTTTATTATACCAGATAAATCAAGGCATCAGCATTGTGGGTAACATAGCTTTTTGTGTGTGTAACTAAGTGTATTTTAAATTTCTAGTTCATACTTTAATTATTACTAGCTAGTGTATCTTAAATATTTCTCACATTCCTGGGTAATTTTTCAGAATACTATAGTGGCCATTAAATGATTTTTTAAAATGATGATCTTCCATATTAAATATATTTTAGGGATTTTCTAGTTTATCTTTCTATTTTAAATGATTAGGTGAGTATAGAAAAACCTAAAAATTTAGGAAGGACTATAATTGGCTTCTAATAATTATCATGCCTGTCACTATATAGGAAAAAACACTACAGTGTATTTAAATTAATTTTGAAGATTGATTTTCTGTTGCTCCACCAGGAGTTAGCAGACTACAGCCTGTGGACCAAATCCAGCTTGCCACCTGTTTTTGTAAATAGTTTTAGTGAAACACAGCCATGCTCATTTGTTTCCATATTGTCTGGATACTTTAACGATACAATGACAGAAGGGTTATAACAGGGACCATATGACCGCAAATTCTAAAATATTTACTTTCTGACCCTTTGCAGAAAAAATGCACCTACTGCTTGCAGTGTTTGAACTACAGAAAAGGCCTTTGCCAGAAATTTTTTTTGTTTTTTTAAACTGAGCAGTAACTTCCATAGAGTGAAATGCACAGGTCTTAAGGGTACAGTGCAATAAATTTTGACAAACGTATCCCCTTGTTTCCTGTTGCCCTTTTCTAGACCCAGTCTACGCAACTCTTGATTTCTGTCACCAAAGATTTTGTGTGTTTGATTTTCATATAAATGAAATAAATATTAATACTCCATATATACAGCATAAGCTCTTTGATGCCTGGCTTTTACTCAGCAAAATGGATTTTTAGATTTATCTATGTTCTATGTATCAGTAGTTCTTTCTTATTTATTAACGAGAGTATTCCATTGTGTGAATATATCACAATATTTAAAAATCCATTCTCATGTTGGTGGGCATTTGGGTTCTTTTCAGATTTGAGCTATTATGAATAAAGCGACTGTAAACATTTGTGTATGTCTCTGGGTAAATGTGTGTGTCATTGTACACTATGCTTAGGAGTAAAATTGGATATGTGTATGTTTAACTTGGTTATTTTTTTAAATGTACCACTTTACACTTGGAGCCGCTTTGTATTACAGTTCAGGTTGCCCCACATCCTTGCCAACACTTCACTGTTAGGAATTCTAGCAAGTATAACTATAATGCCTAGTAGCATCTTATTATAGTTTTAATTTCCATTGACCTGATGACTGGTGGTGGTGTGTACCGTTTCATGTGCTTATTAGCCATTCACTTACCTTCTTTTATGAATGTTAACTTTTTTGCCTATTCTTTTAAAGTGGGTTTCTTGTAGACAACATATCGTTAGGTTTTTTTTTTTTTTTTAAATCCACTCTGAGCAATCAGTCTTTTAATTGGTATATGTAGGCCATTACCATTCACGTTTCAAGGGATGATTAATTTAGTTAAATTAATAAGTACCTTGTTCATAACTGTTTGTATTCATTAGCTTGTTCTTTGTTTTTATTTTCTCCTTTTTTTTTTTTTTTTGCCTTCTCTGGTTTTAATTGAGCATTTTATATGATTCCATTTATTTCCTCTGTTAGCATCTTATACCTCTTTAAAAAAATTTTTTTAATGGTTGCAGTATACATTTACAGCTCATTTTAAGTCCACCTTCAAATAATGCTATGCTGCTTCATGTATACTGCAGGTACCTTCAACAGAGCATTTTCAATTTCTCCTTCCTGTCCCTTAGGACACTGTTATCTTTCATTTTACTTAACCATATGCAGTAATCACCCAATACATTGTTACTATTATTACTTTAAATAAACAGGCTTTTTAGATCAATTAAGAATAAGAAGTATAAAATACCTTCATTTATTCCTTGTCTTCCTTTTCGTAGGGCAGGTCTACTGATAATACATTTCCTTGGTTTTTGTCTGAAGAAGTCTTTATTTGTCCTTTACTTTTTTGGTGGGGGGGGGGAGGGGCTTGTTTTTTTTTTTTTTTTTTTTTTTTGGCGGTACGCGGGCCTCTCACTGCTGTGGCCTCTCCCGTTGCGGAGCACAGGCTCCGGACGCGCAGGCCCAGCGGCCATGGCTCACGGGCCCAGCCGCTCCGCGGCATGTGGGATCTTCCCGGACCAGGGCACGAACCCGTGTTCCCTGCATTGGCAGGCTGACTCTCAACCACTGCGGCACCAGGGAAGCCCCTCTCCTTTGCTTTTGAAGGATGCTTTTCATATAGAATTCTAGGTTGGTGGGTTTTTTTTTTCTCCATTAACTCTTTAGATAGTCCACTCTACTTTCTTCCTGCTTCCATGGTTTCTGATGAGAAAGAAACCTCTGTAATTCTTATCCTTAGTCCTCTGTAGGTAAGGAGGATTTTTTTCCTCAAGATTTTCTCTTTGTGTTTGGTTTTCTGCAGTTTGAATGATCTGCTGAAGTGCATATTTTTTGGTATTATCCTACTTGGTGTTCTCTGAGATCCTGGGTTTGTGGTTTTGGTCTCTATCATTGATTATGGAAAGCTCTTGGTCATTCATTACTTTGAAATGTTTTTTTCTGCTTCACTCTCTCTTTTTCTCTTTCTTTTTTTTTTTTTTTTCTCCAGTTCTTTTGTCTCTTTGCTTTTCTGTTTGGGAAGTTCCTGTTGAAATGTCTTCAAGCTCATAATTCTTTCTTCAGCCATGTCCAATCTGTTGACGAGAGTTTGTATAAGATTGGTAGTATTTTTTCTTTAAATGTTTGATAGAATTCATCAGTGTAGCCATTTGTGGGTGCATTTTCTTTGCAGGAAGGTTTTTAATTATGAATTCAGTTTTAAAAAATAGATATTGTGCTGTTCAGATTTTTTTCTTTCATTGCATCACACAAAATTTGGTGTGCTGGGTTTTAATTTTCACTCAGTTCAAAGTATTTTCTACTCTTAGTGTGATTTCTCTTTTTACCTATGATTTTTTTTTAAGATTTTTTTTTGTTGTTGGTTCATTGGTTTGTTTATTTATTTATTTTTGGCTGTGTTGGGTCTTCGTTTCTGTGCGAGGGCTTTCTCCAGTTGTGGCAAGCGGGGGCCACTCTTCATCGCAGTGCACGGGCCTCTCACTGTCATGGCCTCTCTTGTTGCAGAGCACAGGCTCCAGACGTACAGGCTCAGTAGTTGTGGCTCACGGGCCTGGTTGCTCCACGGCATGTGGGATCTTCCCAGACCAGGGCTCGAACCCGTGTCCCCTCCATCGGCAGGCAGATTCTCAACCGCTGCGCCACCAGGGAAGCCCTACCTATGATTATTTATAAGCGTGATTTAATTTCTAAAGATTTTGGGGTTTTCAAAGCCAAATCTTGGGATTTCTATTTTTAACTATTTTTATTTATCTTTTTGAAATTTAATTAATAAATTAATGGCTGCGTTGGGTCTTCATTGCCATGCTAGTTGCGGTTAGTGGGGGCTACTCTTCGTCCTGGTGCACAGGCTTCTCATTGCAGTGGCTTCTCGTCGCGGAGCATGGGCTGTAGGTGTGCGGGCTTCAGTTGTGGCACGTGGGCTCAGTAGTTGTGGCACACAGGCTTAGTTGCTCCACAGCATGTCGGATCTTCCCGGATCGGGGCTTGAACCCATGTTCCCTGCATTGGCAGGCAGATTGTTAACCACTGTGCCACCAGGGAAGTCCCTTTCTATTTTTTTAAATGCTACTTTGATTAGAGATCATGCTGTATACCATTTCACACCTTTACATTTTCTGAGGTTTGTTTTAATGTCAAGCTATAGTCTGTCTTTATGAATGTTCTATGTACACTTAAAAAAATGTATAGTTTACTTTTGTTGGGTGTAGTGCCTTATAAATGTCAATAGAATAAACTGGTTGAAGTTTCAAGTCTTCTCTAACTTTCCTGATTTTCTTTCTATTCTGTTAATTACTGAAAGGGGAGAAGAATATTGGAATTTCCATCTGTAGTTGTGGTTCTTTTATTTCTTTTTGTAGTTCTGTCAGTTTTTGCTTTATATATTTTAAAGCTCAGTTATTAGATGCATTCACATTTAAGAATGTTATATTTTCTTGATGAATTAACCTTTAAAAAAATCATTTGTAATATATATCTTTATCTAGTAATAGTTCCTGTCCTGAAATCTACTTTGTGTGATAGTAATGTAGTCATTCTAGTCATTCCAATTTTCTTATGATTAGTATTTGTGGGGTATATCGTTTTCCTGTTCCTTTTCCTTTTCTTTTAATCTGTCTGTGTTTAAGATAGGTTAAAGGATGGATGAGCCAAAGAGATAACAAATAGCAAGATGGTAGGCTTAAATCTACTTGAAGGATTAGGTTTCTAAGGACTGGCTTCTCTTGCTTTCTTTTTGTTTACTCTGATAAAAGTGAGCTACGTTATGGAGAGGCCCATTTACAGAATGAATCCTGCCAGCAACCACTTGAGTGAGCTTGGAAGTGGGACCTCCATTTCCTCTATTGAGCCTTGAGATGATTGCAGCCTGTGAGAGACTCTGAGCCAGAGGACCTAACTAAGCCATGCCCAGGTTCCTGACTCTCAGAAATTGAGTTTAAAAATTCTTGTTTTTATAAGTTGCTAGATTTTGGGGTAATTTGTTATGCATCCATTCATAACTAATACAACTACCTAACTCAAAGTAGTGAATAAATACTGAAAAATGAATAGTAAAATAGCTTATTAATGTCCAAGTAAGATCATGTAAGTGCAAATACTTTTTTGGTTGTAAATCACTGTGCATATGACTTTTTTATATTACCACATTCTCTCTCTCTCTAATAGCTTACCATAATTTATACATACTTTGATTTTTCCCTTTTAAAGGTTTTCTTTTTTCATAGTATACTAATGTGGTGAATTTCATCGATATCTTAGTTTTTTGAAACTTTAATACAAACTTACAGAAAGGTTGTAGAATAGTATAAAAACTTATATAACCATTACCCAGGTAATTCACATTTGCCCCATTTGTTTTATTATTCATTTATAGTGTTTCTCTCTTTTTCTTTATACATATGTGTATGTTACTTTCTGTAGATATACATATATCTCTCTATATTCTTTTTTTCACTTTCTGAATCATTATTTGGTTAGCATGATTGTCAGCCCAGCTTCTCCACTATATTAAGTTACTAATTTTCCCTTCGTAATTAATAGTTTGTCAAGGAGATTCCTTGAAACTTCACTGATATATTATTTTACTTTATTCTTTCACCCCTAAATACTTTAGAGTGTAATTGCCTAAAAATAAAGACATTTTACATTACTGTAGCATAATTATCAAAATCTGGAAGTTAATCTAAAATGTTCCCTCAGTCTTTTTGATTCATGATATTGACATTTTAAAAGAATATAGGCATGTTATTGTGTAGGATATCCCTTACTTTGAGTTTATCTGTTTCTTATAAATAGATTTAGGTTATGTATTTTTGCAGGAATACCACAGAAGTCATGTTCTATTCTCAGTGTATTTTATCAGAAAGCAGAGGATGTTGATTTGTCCTATAACTTGTAATGTTAACTTTGATCACTTGGTTAAAGTTGTATTTGCCAGGTTTTCTGCTGTAAATTTACTGTTTTTCTCTTTGCAACTAGTAAGTATTTTGTGGAGTGGTACTTTAAGGCCATGCTAATATTATTTTAATTCTCAAATTTTAATCTACTAGTTTTAGCATCTATGTGATGGTTCTTGCCTTAATTCGTTATTATAATGATAGTTGCAAAGAGGTGATTTTCTAATTTTATTTTTGGAATCAAGATTTCATTCACTAGCTGCTTAAAATGAACTGATTAACTTTCATTCTTTTGCTGTTTTGTGGAACAACTTTTTTCTTCAAAGTTTAGTTGATCTCACCTGCAAAGTCATCTGGACCTGGGTTGGTAGTGGGGGATAGGGATGTCTTTGTCTGTTATTTCACTATCTTTAATTCTTATGGTGAATTCAGGTTTTTTATTCCTCTCACAGTAATTTTAGGATTTGGATTTGCTCTTTTGCTCTCGATTTTTTCTTTTTTGAAGTAATTTTTTTGAGTTAATAATTAACTCACATATTTTAAAATCTTCTGTTTTCTCATAAATGTATTTACAACTATAAATTTATCTTAAAGTACTAAAGCTGGATCCCACAAGTTTTGGATTTGTGTTTTCATTTTTATTATATCTAAGTATTTTTATATTTTACTTATGATTCTTAAAAAATTTCCTTTATTTATTTATTTATTTATTTTTGAAGTATCGTTGAGTTACAATGTTGTGTTAGTTTCTGGTATACAGCAAAGTGATTCAGTTACATATATATGTTTATTTATGTATGTGTATATATATATTCTCTTTTTCAGATTCTTTTCCATTATAGTTTATTACAGATACTGAATATAGTTCCCTGTGCTCTACAGTAGGGCCTTTTGTTTATCTGTTTTATATATAGTAATTTGTGTCTGCCAATCCCAAACTCCTAATTTATCCCTCCCTCCTCTTTCCCCTTTGGTAACCATAAGTTTGTTTTCTGTGTCTGTGAGTCTGTTTCTGTTTCTTAAATAAGTTCATTTATATCATTTTTTAGATTGCACATGTAAGTGATATCATATGATATGTCTTTTTCTGACTTCATTTTAGTATGATAATCCCTAGGTCCATCCATGTTACTGCAAATGGCATTATTTCATTCTTTTTTATGGTTGAGTAATATTCCTATGTGTATATATATCACAACTTTTTTATCCATTCATCTGTTGATGGACATTTAGGTTGCTTCCATGTCTTGGCTCTTGTAAATAGTGCTGCTAGGAACATTGGGGTGCATGTATCTTTTCGAAAAAGTTTCCTTTTTAACTCCAGGATTATTTACTGGCTTTAAAAGTTTAGTTCCCAAACATTAGCCACTCTTTTTAATTTTGTTTCTAATTTTATTGCAGAGAACATAGTATGTTCAGTATATTCCTTTGGAACATATTGAGACTTCTTTTATGAACTAATATGGGAGTTGGCAAACTATGGCCCAAGGGCTAAATAGGGCTCACTGCCATCTGCTTTTATGCATCCTGCCATCTAAAATGGTCTTTATACTTCTAAATGCTTGAAAGAAATCCAACGATTAATACTTTGTAACAGGTGAAAAATAGATGAGATTCAAATCTCAGTGTCTATAATTAAAGTTTTATTGGAACACAGCCATGCTCATTCATTTTCATATTGTCTGTGACTGCTTTTGTGAGTTATGACAGAGACTGTATGGCCCACAAAGTTTAAAATCCCTTACTATTTGGCCCTTTACATATAAAGTTTGCCAACCTGATACAATGTCTGTTTTTATAAATGTTTATTCTTAACTGGATGTCTGGTTCTGCATTCAGTGTATCTATTAGTTCAAGTTATTGCTTGTATTTTTTTTTCTGGTCATATTTTTTATGTTTGGTCTATTACTTTCTAAGAGAAATGTATTAAAATTTCAATTCAACTGTTGATCTATCTTTTTCCCTTACATTTCATCAAGGTTTTTCTCACATTATTTTGGTTCCTGAAATCCACATATCCCTTCAGCTTCTACAGCTTCTCCATGGTTGATTTTGGAGATGGGAGTTAACAATTCATGTTAGCTTCAGGCTTCAGACCAACCTATTTATTACTTAGTATGAAGTACAAAGGACAGTGGTAGCTTCAGGCTTCAGACCAACTCATTCTAGTTTCAGGCTTCAGACCCACCTATTTATTACCTAGTACAGTGAGTACAAAGGACTATCACCTAGATATGTTATTGTGAAATTTTAGAGTTCCACCGATGAAGAGATGATTCAGAAAGCTTCCAGGGAGGTGGGGGCAGAAAACAAGTCAACTTCAAAGAAATGAATGTCAGACTGGCATCTTACCAGCCCTACTATATGCTAGATGAAAATGGTGAATCTTTTCCTAATTTTCTTAGGAAAAAATAATTTTTAACCCAGAATTCTTGGCTGTCAAATGATTACTTATGAGGATAGAATTTTCAGACATGCATGGACCCAGAAAGTTTACCTTGGTGTTTACCATCATTTAGGTAGTTGTTAAGGTTGTACTCCAGCAAAATAATAATGTGAACTAAGGACAAGGAAGACAGAAGTTCAGGAAAAAGTTGAGCCAACCCAGATGAAAAGTGAAAAGAAGACCTTAGTTAATAGCTGTTCAGAAGTCCTAGAAAGCAGTCATTCTAGATTGAAGCAGGAGAAAAGGGGGTTTTAGGAGGGAGATCTTAGGAAGAAAAATGAGGAGTACATAGAATGAGTGGTGCCATGAAGAGTTTGGGGAAAATATGATGATAATAGTGTGAGGAAAATACAGTTTTAAAATGTCACGGAAAGCAAAAATTAATGAATGAATAAATAAATAAAAATGTCTAATTATGAACCAAATTAGAATGTAGCATAATGTTAAGAAATTGGTAGAGTATAATAAAGAATCCATTTGATCTTGATTCTAAGAATAGTCTTTTTCAAGTGGTTCTAAGGTTGTGACATTAGACGCGTAGAGTAAAAAGTGAAGTGTTCCAGGATTATGTTTCCTTGAACAATATTTCTATAGTAATAAAAGTGTAAATGCTGTTTATTGATTTTCAACTTTGAGTCAACCTTTGGACAGGACAGGAATGGACAAAGCCCAGAATGCTATTGTTGGAGGGCAGAATGTAACAAGCATACCAATAAAAGTAAAAATGAAGTTGACGGAGGGCGGGAGGGAGGGAGGGAACAGATTACTAGCCCCAAAAGCTTTCTTTCAAAATGGAGAATCAAGAGGTAATGTCAAATTGACAAAACAAGCAGTAAAGATACAAATGTAGTATTTAAAGTTCAAAGATACTTACACAAGAATTAAAATTAAGAGCATATATTTCAAACATTGAGAGAACAGAAAAAGGAATTATAAGAGATAAACTAAGTTTTCGTATTAGAGGTCAGCCAGTTTATTTTTAAAATTGATAACTATAAGCATATTATCTAATGTTGTGGTGGCAACCATTAGAATAAGAACTGTTTAACAATTCTTTTTGGGTGGAGAGATTTGCTTTTATCATATAGACTATTTTGTAAAATTTGTTATAGTACACGTATTTGATAAAAGTAAAAATTAAATTCATGAATAAAAGTTACAAGGACAGAAGTAATTCACCAAAAAATAAATTCAACTGTGTGTATAGGGAGATCTCTCATTCACATTGTTGTCCCCCTTCTTGTCTTTCCCCCAAAGATAACAATTTTATTAGTTTTTTCTTTACCCTTCTAGTACCTTTTTAATGCAAATATAGGCAACTGTACATATTTTTTCTTCCTCTTCTAATATAAAAGACAGCATATTTCTGTGCACTGTTCTGCACTTTTTTTCTCCAAAACAGGAAATCTTCATTCAAGAGAGGACTCCTGTGAGTCCTGAGGAGTTGTATAGCAGTTTTAGGTGAAAGAAGAAATAGCCACATCCATAACTAGTCATAGATTTCGAGATCTCTCTTAATTATTGATAGGATAAATAGGCAGAACATCAACATTCTGTTCACCAGTACTGCTTTTGCCTCCCTCTCCCAGATTAAAAAAATGCATTTTATCCCTATCCTGCTGGGTATCAGTATATAAGAAGTCATTTTAAAAGGAAACTTTGCATATCTATTATAATATTAGACTAATTTTACAGAAGAAAAAAACCTGTGGTGTTACTGTAACATGATACCCTAGGTCAAACTTAATACCCTAGTGACAGGGGCTGGATTCAAACAAAGGTTTGTTTCCAAAACCCATGCTCTGTTTTTTACCCCTTTGTGTCTATTGGTTTTAGGAAAACTAATATTCCAGATAGTATTTGGTTAATAAGCTCCATTATTTTTGGACGTTGGTTTGTTCTGGGATAAAAATAGTATACCATTGTGTTAGAGATGGAAGCATAGCTTACAGTCTGCTGAAGCAGTGAAATATACTTGTAGTTTCACTAAGGTGAAGGGGAGATTGGAGTACAACCCTGTTTTGTTTTGTTTTTTAATTAATTAATTTTAGGCTGGGTTGGGTCTTTGTTGCTGCGCACGGGCTTTCTCTAGTTGCGGTGAGCGGGCACTACTCTTCATTGCAGTGCGCAGGCTTCTCATTGCAGTGGCTTCTCATTGTGGAGCACGGGCTCTAGGCGTGAGGGCTTCAGTAGCTGTGGCACGCAGGCTCGGTAGGTGTGGCTCGTGGACTCTAGAGCTCAGGCTCAGTAGTTGTGGCGCACAGGCTTAGTTGCACCGCGGCATGTGGGATCTTCCCGGACCAGGGCTCGAACCCGGGTCCCCTGCATTGGCAGGCGGATTCTTAACCACTGCGCCACCAGGGAAGTCCCACAACCCTGTTTTTGTGATGCGTTGGAATTCCATCTGTTGAGACTCATAGCCATTCACTCTGCTCTTTCTCAACTAAAGTAACATGAAAAGTAGCCTATGTTCATACAGTGTGGCTATTATAAAATTCAGAGGTGCCTTCAGATCATTAAATGGTGCAAGAAGGAATTTTAAATTAAAAAAATTTTAAAACATTTTTGCAATGATAAATATGTTCCGTAGAATTGACCAAAAATTCCCATGAAATATATTTGATTGAAAGACCCAGGTATGGAGCTTAAAACAAATGTTGGCAAAATTTTTAAAGTTCATTTTTTTTCAAAATGAAAATAGCCCATTTCCCTTTGATTAAGTAACGTTTAAACACAAGTGTAAAGGAGAAGGTAAAAGCTAGAAATAATAATTCCTGCTAAAATTTAGGTGAGTTTTCTTTTAGACCTTTTCATATGTTCACAGTATATGTGCATATTTATTATTAATTTGCTTTACAAAAATGGAAACATAATACATGTTATAACTAATTTATATGGCTTAAAAATGAACAATATCTTGTGAGTTTATATCAGGTTGATAAGTCTGGTCCTTTATCATTTTAGTAACCATCTAGTATTTCATTGCATGGATCTGTTGTAACTCATGTAACTAATCTCTTATTTATGAACATAGTGGTGGTTTAATATTTTAGTAGTTTAGTATAGCAGTTAAAAGCATAGACTCTGAAATTGGCCTGCCTGGGTTTGAATCCTGACCCCAGCTCTTTATTTGTAGTGTAATTTATATAAGCTACTTAACTCATTTATGCCTTATTTTTCTCATTCACAAAATGTTAATAGGCTTTCCAACTCTTTGTTATGAGAATCTAAAAAATTGTTAGGATTTGTTTATGAATGTGTGAGAAGAGGGAAGTTTCAATGATAGGCTTAATTTAAAAATTTGTAAGTTTATATGTATTTCAGAAAATAGGTGTCAATATAATATTACTCTAGGGCAGTAAGTTATTAAGTATGACAACTAACCAAAACCCAGACCTTGTAATTTTTATGGGACATAGCTATGCTTTCCAGAATTCAGGTGATCACAGGACACCTTTGTTAGAAATAACATTTATTTATAAGCAGTTTTATGACCAGAATTGTGTCTTTTTCTGCAGCTGTATTGGAAGAGGAAGTTTTATTCTTGCCTTACAGAGATTTTTTTCACAAGCAGTTTAATAGTGCCTGTGGTTTCAAAGTTAAGCACTAATATTCCATTAGTTACAACCTTGAGGGGAAAAAAGAGAGTTGAAAGAAGTTTAGAACTTAAAATGTGGAAAGGAAAAGGATAGAACTATTATTTTTAATGAATGAGCAATGAGATGTAATATTTTGAACCAACACTGATCACCATAATATTGCTTAAAGCTTAGCATTTTATGACGATTTGATAGTTCATTGATTCTAAGGCCCCCCCTTTTTTTCCCCATATTAACATTTCTGACATCAGGGTGCATCTTAGTGTTGATAATGTACTACTATTTGGTTGACAGCACTTTTTCTTTCTGGATATTAGATAAAATTATGGGGTCTTACACTTGAAGCCTTCTTAGATTACATGAAATATGTTTGATAAAGCACATAGAACAGTACTGGCACATATTAAACAGTCAGTATTAGCTATCTTTGTATTTGTTTATTTTGTTCTTGTAAAGGATGATTACATGTACATATCTTCACGTACAGTTCTAACATAAAATAATGTCTAGATGTGGAATAAATGAATCAAAGGATTGGCATAAGATATTGAGAGGAAATTTGTTTATTAGACTGGAGAGCAACAGGTATGTCAGGTGAAAAATAAACCAGGCCTAGATTTTAATTGTACCAGCTACCCTCTCTGACCTATGTCGAATAATATAACCTCTGATTCTTTGAGGGATAATAATACCTACTTTGCAGAGTTGTGAGAATTGGAGAATACGTATAGTAAAATCTTTAAAATATCTGTTCACTGACTATAGGACAGAATATTTTACATTTAGGCCTATTTGGGATATCCAGGACATCTTTGACTTCTTCTTTTTCTCTCACTCCATGTCTAATTATTAGCAAATCTTTCTAAGTGTATTCATAATTCAACCACTCTCCCCAGTAACACTCCCTTTGCCCCTCATCTGGATTATCACCATAGCTTCCTACTGGAGTCTCTGCATCTTCCTCTGCTTCATTACAAACTATTCTCAACACTGCAGCCAGAGTGATTGTTTAAAAAGTAAATCAGGGCTTCCCTGGTGGTGCAGTGGTTAAGAATCTGCCTGCCAATGCAGGGGGCCCGGGTTCGAGCCCTAGTCCGGGAAGATCCCATATGCCGCGGAGCAACTAAGCCCGTGCGCCACAACTACTGAGCCTGTGCTCTAGAGCCCTTGAGCCACAACTACTGAGCCTGTGTGCTGCAACTACTGAAGCCTGTACGCCTAAGGCCTGTGCTCCGCAACAAGAGAAGCCACAGCAATGAGAAGCCTGCGCACTGCAATGAAGAGTAGCCCCTGCTCTCCACAACGCAGCAGTGAAGACCCAAC
This sequence comes from Globicephala melas, assembly GCF_963455315.2. NCBI lineage: Eukaryota > Metazoa > Chordata > Mammalia > Artiodactyla > Delphinidae > Globicephala > Globicephala melas. The sequence continues at coordinate 21,729,164 of NC_083319.1, forward strand.
CCAGCCAAAAATAAATAAATAAAATAAATTTTAAAAAAGTAAATCAGATCATGTCACTTCCCTGTTCACAACTCTTTGTCCCTCGTTTCACTCAGTAACATATTTTAGAATGGCTTTCAAGGCACCACATGCTATGACATACCCTCCTTGTCTCTTTAGTTTTCTTCTCTCCTTGCTCACACTCTTTCAGTCACAGTTGGCCTCCTCACTGTTTTCTAGAACATGCAAGGCATTCTATCTCAGTTTCCTCGACCTACAACATTCTTCCCTCAGATGCCTATATAGCTTACTCCTTACCTCCTTAAGACTACACTTAAATGTTACTTGCTCTTAAATCTTTCCTTGACCACTCTATTTAAAAATCACAGTTCTCCTCTTTACCCCTCGTTGCTCCTTATCCTGCTTTTTAAAAAGCATTATGACTTTAAAACATACTACACAATTTTCTTAATTTGATTGTTACGTGTTTCCTTCTGCAAGATTGTAAACTCCACATGGTAAGGGCAGGAATTTTTGTCTGTTCACTGGGATTTTCCCCAGTGCTTAAAGACCCTGGCATATAGTTTCGTGCTCAGCAAATATTTGTTGGATCTGTTGAGTGAATGAATATTATTGCTAAAACACTTTTACATATTGAAGTCAATATGTATGATCTATGCCTATATAGTAGGAACTAAATAAATATTCAAATGAGTGGCATTTGATTGGACGTCATGAATTAGAAGGCTTTTGGAGGAATAATTTTGCTAGTCATTAAAAAAAGTGTTACTATTTATTGCTAAGATGTCCATATAAAATGAAGACAATAAAAACCATTTTATTGAAACTGTCATAAATGGGATTGTAAACATTGTCACAGCTGTATATTTGAAGAATTTACCCCATCTTTACCACCTTGTTTATTCTCATTGTCTTAAAATCTCAACAGTGGCAGCTTTGGAAAGGAAAATGTCACAAACAAACAATTTGGTAACTATTCTTTTTTTAGGGTAACTGTTCTTTAAGAAATATGTGTAGAGATAGTCACATTATTTAGTAGATGAGAGTGTTGATGGGGCCACAGAGTTTGTGGGAATATGACCTCCAAGTCACATGTGAGGCTTTGGAGTTTGGGTGTGTTTAGAGCAATAGGAGCTGTGAATAGGTGAATGTTAACAAAAACCTAAATGTTAAAAAAAAAAAACTTGGAGTTATCACTTACTGCCTCACAATTACTCTGAAACCTTTACTGAATATTCAGTTTATTCCCTTGTCTTTATAATTATTACTCCTTTTTAAGCAAAAATATTTTGAACACAGATTCCATTTCATTATTAGGTCCTGTAGAGGGGGATATAAAGGTGAGTTATCAGCAAGTGTATATAGTATGGTGAGACTCTACATAATAATATGTTTTTCTGTTTATGGAAAAACATAGTAACAGAGCAGGATCAACATGAGTTTTCTGTTCTGTGAAGTGTTTACAAAGGGTCACTAGACCTTTTGCTAGAAATTTTACAGAGGGGGCTACCTTAGCTTTAAGGTAGGACTTGAATATTAATTTCAGTATTTAAGTTTCTTTTATTTAAAAAAGATCTGGAAAATTGTGAAGTTTTTTTGATAGCTCCTTTTTTATGGTCATAGTATCTTGGTAGACTAAAACAAATGATGTCTTATTCTTGAATTTCATGTGCATTTTAGGTATGGTCTGAAGTTTAACCATGAGTTAATGGTTTATTTTCAGAATCTTCCTTACATGTTATTTTACTGGCTGTTTCTCAGTTGTGTGGATTGCCTTTTATTATATTAATAATCTCACTTTAATGCTAAATAAAACCACTTCCCATCAAATTTGATAATAAAACACTTTATTTGTGCTGCTTAATGACAGTATTCTTTTGCTTTGTTGGCCCAGTGTATTTAATTATTCTTTAGCAGGAGAGAGCTTCAGTAATTGATACTTGAGGCAGTGAAGCTGACTGGTGTATTGACTTAGCCAGAGAGCTAACAAGTCCACAGAACAACTGTTGCACTTATGTAAATTTACTGTGTGTTTCTAAGGAGACTGTTGATCCAGTATTGTTCATGCCCCACCCCCACCCCATGATGTCTTCATGATTTGGTTTGTTAAAGCCTTTTTGTTTAATGTTAATTTATTTACCTGTGGTACAGAGTCTTTTCTTTCACTTTTTAACAATTTCCTTATGTTGATCATCTGTAGTCACTCATCCAAATAAGCTTTCCATCTTTTTTTTTTTAGAGTCTTCATTCTGCTTATCTTCCATCTATCTCTTAAACTATAATCTCTTATCATAGCCATCAGACCTTTTGAGAGTGAGGTGGAATAAAATGTGCCGCTTTGGCATGTTGATTATTTTGAATTAAAGATACTTAATAAACAGCCAGGGACTTCCTTCGTGGTCCAGTGGCTAAGACTCAGCGCTCCCAATGCAGGGGGCCCGACTTCAATCCCTGGTCAGGGAACTAGATCCCCCATGCCGCAACTAAACATCCCCCATGCCGCAACTAAAAGATCCTGCATGCCTGCAAGTAAAAGATCCTGCATGCCGCAGCTAAAGATCCCAACGTGCCGCAATTAAGACCCGGCGCAGCCAAATAAATATGTAAATAAATAAATATTTTTTAAAAAAAAGAGGAAAGAAACAGCTGTTGCAAGAAGGACACTGACCCTCCTTGGTCCCCCTGAAAACAGGAAATAAATCTCTCAAGTGAAAGTATCCTCCTTATACTAGGAGAGTAGAAGGCATCCTTATCACCAGAGATAGGAAATTCAAGGCAGAGAAGGGTGACTAAACAAACTTTGTTACTTCTTTATTAATTTGCTACCCCAAGCCCCGCAGACCCTTTGTTTTGTCAAATCTTCACAAATAATTGTTTCTTTGTCTAAAAGGTATAAAAACTGCATGCTTTTGTCACTTCTTAGAGTCTCATATCTTTATGAGCTCCTGTATGTATGAAATTAAATTTTGTTTTTCTCCTGTTATTCTGTCTCATGTCAGCTTAATTATTAGACCAGCCAAAGAACCTAAAAGGGAAGAAGGCAAAAGTTTTCCTCCCCTACTAGACAGATACTCAGTTTTACCTAGGTCTGCATTGCTTTTCCTTGACTATAATAGAAAATTACTTTTCAGACACTTAGCATATAACTGTTAAGCAAGTAGTCTGTAATTATAGGCAGTGATGTGTTTTCAGGAGAAAGAATTTATGTCTAGGAAAGAAAAGTTTTGTTTTTTTTAAAGAAGGGAATCTTTAACAGAACTGATTGTGTTTTTCTCACTTTTTACAAAGCTTACAAAGTAATATGACTCTTGGGATTTGAGCTTTATGATATTTAAAAACCTTTATTTTCTGTAATCTGAAAATGAATCCTTGGGGGGAAAAAGCTTAGCCAGTAAATTTTGATTATCAGAATATTTTTTTTATGACTGCATTTTCAAATGTAAGCTCTTTTTTCTTTCTTTTGTTTATCATATCCTGAAATTATTAGGGTCCAAAAGTTACCAGTTTTTTTAAAGTATCATAATTATTTGAGATATGTGTTGTTTATTCTGTGTGTTAAATGGTAAACCCCATCTCTGATATGAAACAATTTCCAGATATGAAACTTTTGGATCAAATATTTTAATTTTTCTTATTGTGTAATAAGACAATAAAAATAAAAATAGGCATTCCATCACTTCACTGGATACTATAGAGTTTGCTTTATTCATGCATTATTCTACACATATTCTTTTTGAAAGTTCTTCCTATTACTGTTGAAAGATCTAGTAGAATTATCAAACTTAAATGATTTTATTTTGAAGGCTCTGTAATGTTAACCATTTCCTTATTATAATAGTTTATATTTTGTGTAGAAACATTGAATGTGACAGTTAAGATGTTGCATTAATTTACTTAGTATGCCATATAAATTTAAGTTAGTTTTTCCAGTTTTTCTGTGTTTGACTATTTGATCACATTTTTAGACTAAATTTTTCTTTTACAGTTAGAAATCCAAATGGTGATTTAGAGGTGAAGAATAAAGGTTTAGAAAAATCTGTTAAATGAATAGTTTTATTATATGTGCTCTACTGATTCATCATTTTTCCATGAGAGGAATTAGGCCAACTGTGAAGTTAGGGAACACAGTCCACAAAAGACTCCCCTCACTTCTGACAGAAATTGTAAGTCCTGGGGGTTTCCAAAACCACCCTCTGGTCCCATAATTTGCTAGAAGAACTTACAGAACTCACTGAAAGCTTTTGTACTCTTCATTACTGGTTATTACAGGGAAAGGATATAGATTTGAATCAGCCAAGGGAAGGAACACATAGGGCAGAAGTCTGGGGAAGTATCAAACACAGAGCTTCCTTTGTCTTCTCCCTATGGTGTCAGGACACATTACTTTCCCAGCATCAGTGTGTGACAGTACTCATGGAGTCAAACCGGGATGCTTACCGTGCTTTGGTGATTACATTTTTATTGAGGGGCTCCTTTATGTAAGCATACTTGATTGCTCTTGAGGCTGATCTTAGTTAAGTCTCCTCTAGCCCCTCCAGGCGTGTCCTGACTCTAAGACTGTCTGGTGACCCAAAGCCCCTCGAGTTAAAAAAAAAAAAAAGACACTTTCTCAGGCATGACCTTACAGGGGGTTTAGAGATTACCTCCCAGAAGGAGGGGGCAAAAGCCAGACCTCTCTTTGAACAGGGTTAAAGTCTTTACAGACTGTGAGCCAAACTCTGAGTAGTATTAAAAGTGTCCAGAATTAGAGTCACGTGCCAACTCTAACAATATTTGAAAGACCTCTATAGAAGTAAAAATGCTTCTTAGTAGTCACTTGTAGTGTAGTAGGAACTTGAAGTTACTATATACTGTTAAGCAGAAATTTGAGATTTCTTGGCAGTTATACCATCACTCAAAAAGAAAAAAATTGTTTCTTTTATTTCTTAATATTTATTCTATGGATAGAACATAAAATATGGAAAATGCTATATTCTAAATTAATACAGCATAACTTATGGTATCAATAAATTACAAGTGATGCTAATATTTAGTAATAGGGTAATAGTATGCAATTATAGAATTTTAAGAATCCATTAAAAATAATTATGGAGACTGTAACAAGGTGACAAAAGCTTATCAGTTAAAAGGATTACAGAGAGGAACATAGATTCATATTATAACTTTGTACAGTGCATGTTACGATAAAACAGGGGGCTTCCCTGGTGGTGCAGTGGTTGAGAGTCCGCCTGCCGATGCAGGGGACACGGGTTCGTGCCTTGGTCCAGGAGGATCCCACATGCCGCAGAGCGGCTAGGCCCGTGAGCCATGGCCGCTGAGCCTGCGCATCTGGAGCCTGTGCTCTGCAACGGGAGAGGCCACAACAGTGAGAGGCCCGCGTACCGCAAAAAAAAAAAAAAGATAGAACTATCAAAATGAAAAATGATCTAGCTAATTAATATCTACAGATCGTTTCCTGAGATAATTGGATAAGTATGCAAAGATGCTTAAATGAGGATTGTTATAGAGAAAAATTTGACCTCCTTTTTCTCTATAAACAAATATCATCAGTGTTCTGCAGGAAAAGTTCTAATGCCCACATGCTTTATTCTTTCTCATTCTCAAAGGTTAATCATAAATGGGACTTTATTAAATCTCCTTTGCAATCCTTACATTTTGATTTTATTAAAATCCAGTCTTTTATCAATTCATCTGACAGAAGGAAATTTCCTTTTTGTTAGTATCAAAAAGTTTGTTTCTTTCTAAAACGTTAGAAAGTTTCCTTTATTGAAAGAATATCTTTCACATTTAGGAGATTGCTGTTCAATACTAATTACATTGCATACATATAACTATTGGCATATATAGCTTTTGAAGAGGATTGAGTAATGAATCATTAGTATTTATTTGCCACTGTTTAATGAGAGGTGTGTATATTAGAAATATTAATCCTCAGAGCAACCTATGAGTATGGGTACCATTATGACCCTCATTTTGCAGGTGAACAAACTGAGCCTTAGGTTAAATAATATGTAGTATCATATAAAGGTAACTTTGTGTAGCATTTTCAAACCTAGATCTGGTCTGCTCCAGAAGACTACATTTTAAACTGCTGTACTATTATGCTTCTGTGTTCATTACAGCATCTGTTTATAGTAGTTCTCAGTTGGCTACACGTTAAGAGCTTTGGAAATACAGGTGCTCAAACCTCAGCCTAGAGCTACTGATTAAGAATCTCTGGGGTAGGACCTGGTATATAGTATTTATTTTAAACTTGGGTATGTGATTTTAGTCTATAGCCAAGGCAGAGAGCCATTATATTGTACCTGACACTATGTTATAGGGCATGGGGGAATATAATGAAGTTATAAGGCACAATAATAGACCTCAGAGTAGCTGGGAAAAAACTGTGTACATATTTGACAAAGTGTGTGATATTGATGGTTATATACATAGGAAGAATATATTACGTGAAGTGTACTAAAACCTAGAATCTTGCACATTTTAATGTTGAAAGACAATCAAAATTCAGGTCAGTCTCTTCACTTTGGGGTTGAAAAATTTTCCAGATGTGGTATTAATTATCTCTGACCAGTAGGTAGGACTGGATATGTTGTGAAGAGACAGTGTTTGAGGCAGGAGAATAGCATAAAAAGTAACAGAAATAAAGATGATGTATTTGGGGAAAATTACAAGACAGGAGTGTTATTGTGAGTAGGAGGAGCTTTTAATCACCATCACAATACATTTAGACTTGATTCAATAAGCAACAAGGAATAATTTCACTTTAATAGTTGATTGGAGATTTGTTAGGAAGTTAGGTAACAGTTTATTGAATGAGATAGAAACAGAAAGAACGATGAGTAACTCATTTCTCTCCTCATATTGAAACTGAAATGGCATGTGTGCATTAAGTAGACCCCAACTTTTTTGGATTCTTAGCTGGCAAGCCTTGTCTGGGGCAGACCTGTGTTAACAGTTTAACACCTTCTCTAGATGCCTTTTTTTTTTGTTGTTTGTTTTGTTTTGTTTTTTGCGGTAAGTGGGCCTCTCACTCTTGTGGCCTCTCCCGTTGCAGAGCACAGGCTCCGGCCGCGCAGGCTCAGCGGCCATGGCTCACGGGCCCAGCCGCTCCGCAGTGTGTGGGATCTTCCCGGACCGGGGCACGAACCCGTGTCCCCTGCATCGGCAGGCAGACTGTCAACCACTGCGCCACCAGGGAAGCCCCTCTAGATGCCTTTTAAGTAATCTCATGTAACTCCAAGAAAGTGCTTTCCTGAAAATTTGTTCTTTCTAGCTTTTTGATAATGAAATTACAGAGTAAGAATTGGTTCCTCTCAGCAGGTAACTTCTTTGGAGGGTGGAAAGATGTTTTGCACTTTTGGTTCTCTTATCCTCTCTTTGAAACATCTGACTTTTGTGACACTGCTTTATTCTTGTTTTTCACAGATCTGTCTTTTAATTCCTTTGCTAGAATTCTGATTTGTCTCTCCCTTGAGCTGTTGTATCCCTTTGTATTTTGTTTAGGAGAGGCTATAATATTTTCCTAAAAACTTTTCATTTTACAAAGAACCATTTGCTCGTAACATAAAGTTGTGTCATTTTTCTGTTGTATGTTATCTTTTGATTCCTTCCTTTTCCTTATGTATAGATTCCCATAAGGAACTCCTGTGGTTGTTCTTTGAATGTTGCTTGTTTTTGAAGGAACACCTTCTGGACCACCATTGTATACAAGGAGAGTGTGAGGGATGAGCTCTGAGAATGAGCTGTGGTAATTGACAGCTTGACCAGTCTTTTCTTATCCACTCTTGAGGGTTGAACACAGTGATGATGGTGATGACTATTCTAGGCTGGCAACAAGTCTTTCAAGTCAGTAGGAAGCCTCTGGCTCAGAATGATGTTATCTCTCCATAGTTGTGTTTTGTTTTGTTCTTAACTTTTTATTTTGAAAAAATTAGAGATTCACAGCAAGCTGTAAAGGTACTACAGAGAGGTCTTGTGTACCTTTCACAGTTTCCCCCAATCATTACCTCTTACTTACTTACACTATCAAAATAAGGGCATTGGGTTCCCGTGCATTTCTTGTTTGTTTTGTTACTAAAACACTGTGCCAAGCCCTGAGAGGGTGGCACCCCCCAGTGTGTAACACATCTTGTGTCTCTGTAGCCTCTAGCAACTCATATCTTTTGAACAAATCCACTTTGGCATGGGGACAACTCAGAATGCAGTTGACAAAACTGACTCCGAAGCAGGCACTATTTGAGCACGCCCCTGTAGAATACTTGTTTGCAACTTGCTGACTTCCGTTGAAGCACGTGTGTGTGTGTGTGTGTGTGTGTGTGTGTGTGTGTGTGTGTGGTGGGGGGGGCTGTGCACGTGTGTATGTGGGCTGAGTCCTGGTGGGTCTAGAAACTCTACTCGCCTCCCAAGAGCCATTCGATCCTAGGAGAAGCCCCCGCTGGCCAAACTACACAGATCTGGAGGGCCTTGGGTGGACCCCAGAGGCAGGCTCGCAGTTGGAAACCAGGCACGCTGTCGTGCTGTTGCTGGGGTCCTGAGCGCTGCCGTTCACCCCAGAGCCGACGCGGCCTTCCAGGCAGGCACGGCCTGGCATTTGCCTCCCTGCTGCAGCCGGCTCCTGGGTTCTGCAGGATGGGCTCCGCGGCCACACGGCCACCTGCCTTCCCTGGCTAACTTTCCTATGCACAGAGGGGAGGCGTGTGCGGGCGTGAGGTGCGCCTCCGTTTATAACGTGGCTGCAGCACCCTCACTTCCCGGCCTCAGGTGAGATGTTGATTGATTATTGCTGAGTAACTTCTCGTGGTAGAAACCAGATTTCTTTCAATATATTACATATGGATGTACACACTCATGAGAAATATATGTACTTCGAGGGGATCTATTTATGTTCCATTGGGAGTCATTCTTTCCTATGAGGAGTCTCACCCGCTGCTTTGTGTGTTTGGTCAGATTCCTGGCACGTTTTGTTTCCTGTTGTTTAGTGAAGATGCTCTTTCTGGGGAAAAAAACCCAAAACAACAACAATAGGGTGGGATAGGGAGGGTGGGAGGGAGACGCAAGAGGGAAGAGATATGGGGATATATGTATATGTATAGCTGGTTCACTTTGTTGTACAGCAGAAACTAACACACCATTGTAAAGCAATTATACTCCAATAAAGATGTTAAAAAATAATAATAAAATAAATTATTTAAAGAAAACAGCAACAAAAACAAGGGCATTGACATTGATACAATGCCTGTGTATAGTTTTGTTTCATTTTATTGCATGTGTAGGTTCATGTAATTCTCACCACAGAACTAATCCATCACCGCAAAGATCTCCCTCATGGTACCCTTTTATAATCATACTGACTATCTCTCCCAAGCTTCTCTGCCCCCTGGCAACTACTAGTCAGTTTTCCATCTTTATAATTTTGTCATTTTGAGAGAGTTATATAAATGAAATCATAGAACATGTGAGTTTTTGTGTTGAGCATGTGATCTTTTGAGATTGCTCTTTATGTTTAGTTTTTTAAGAAACCACCAAACTTTTCAGAGTGGCTGTACCATTTTACATTCCTTTCAGCAGTGTATGAGACATCCAGTTTCTTCCACATCCCTCACCTGCATTTGGCATTGTCACTATTTTTTATTTTAACTGTTGTGATAAGTATGTAGTGATGTCATGGTCTTAATTTTTATTTGAAGTGATCTCTGTGGTTTTGATTTGCATTTCCTTAGTGACTCATGATGTTGTGCATCTTTTCATGTGCTTATTGTCTGTATATTTTCTTGGAGAAATGTCTGTTCAGATCCTTTGCCTATTTTTAAATTGCATTATTTTCTCTTTTTATTATTGAGTTACAAGAGATTACGTTCTGGGTACCAGTCCCTCGTCAGATAATAGATTTGCAAATATTTTCTCCCATTTTCTGGCTTGTCTTTTCATTTTCTTGATGGTGTCCTTTGAAGTACAAAAGTTTTTACTTTTTATGAAGTCTAATTTATTTTTATGAATGTATTTTTTTTTCTTTTGTCACTTGTGCTTTTGTTACCAAGGAACCATTTCCTAACCCAAAGCCACAAAGATTTACTTTTATGTTTCCTTTTAAGAGTTTTACAGTTATAGTTTTACATTTACGTATACACCCTTCTTGAGTTAATTTTTGCATATGGTGTGAGAAAGGGGTCCAATTTTCATCTTTTGCAAGTAGATACATAGTTTAGATATATAATTTAGTTGTGACTACTTTTTGAACTCTATGTAAATGCAACAATGTAGTATGTATTATTTTGTGATGGGTTTCTTAACATGAGATTTTTGTATGTTATTGTGTAGAGCAGTAGTTCATTCTCCTTACTGTAAATCATTGAATGAATTTACAAAGATTTGTTCATTCTGTAGTTGATGACATTTGATTGTTTCCAGTTTGGTTACTAGAAATAATGCTGCTGAGAACATTCTAATATGTATAGGTGCACATAGCAGGCAATCTCTTGAGTGTATGCATAGGAATAGAATAAAAGAGATCCTAGGATACTTATATATTCAACCTTAGTATATTGAATCAGTTGTACCAATTTACACTCCCACTAGCAACATATAACAGTTCTCTCACTTCACATTCTTATCAAAACTTGATATTGTCAGCCCTTTTAATATGTTTGTATTTCATTGAGGTTTTAACTTGCATTCCCCGATGACCATTGAGGTTAAGCATCTTTTCATACGTTTATTGGGTGTGGTATTAGTCATTTAGATATGGTTTAGAAAAACATTTCTTGTGTACTTACAAAGTTGGTGGCTATTATGGAACTATACAGTTATGTTTTTATTCTGGGAATCAGGCTGAAAGAGTAGCTTCTATTTGGGATATGCTCCTCTTGTTTCAGAGGGGAAAAGGAAGAAAAACGGCAGAAACTAACTCCTTCAAAAGTTCTGCTTGGATTTAGGTCATGTCCATACATACTCCATAGGCCAAAGCATAGCACAAAACTGTGCTCAAGGTCAATGGGTCAGGGAGGTATCCTCCACTCAGAGGCATTGAAAGTCACGTGGCCATAGGTGGGGGTGAATGATTCTTTCACAGGAAAAGAAGGACACAAATACTCTGGAACAGTAATAAAGTATACCACTTTACTTGTGAGGTGCCTGTTCAACTCTCTTGTCATTTTCTGTTACCTTGATTTTTTTCATATCAGTTCCTAGTGGGGTACCCCCCTGCCAGCCTTTCTTCTTTTTCTTAGTAAGTTCTGGGTATACAATCTTTGTTGGTTATATGTACTGCAGTATTTTCTCCCACTCTATGACTTGCCTTTTTAATCTCCTAATGATGTCTTTTGTTAATAAAATTCTTTTTTAAAAGATTGAGATATAATTAATAAATAACATTATGTTTCAGATCTACAACATAATGATTCAATATTTGTATATATTGTAAATAAAAATTATAACTTCATTTTTGTATAGTTTATCAGTTATTTTAAATAATTGTGTTTCTTGTTTAAGAAATCTTTCCCTACCACAAGATTATGAAGATACTTTTTTCTGTTATCTCCTAGAGTCTTTATTGTTTTGTCTTTTACGTTTCAATCTGCAGTCCACCTAGAATTAATATTTAGTTGACATTTTAACATACTCCTGCAAGTCTAGAAAAGAGCTCAAGTGATCTCTTAAGTTCGTCCGTCCGTCCGTCCTTCCTTCCTTCCTTCCTTGCTGCGTTGGGTCTTTGTTGCTGCGTGCAGGCTTTCTCTAGTTGTGGTGGGTGGGGGCTACTCTTCGTTGTGGTGCAGTGGCTTTTCTTGTTTCGGAGCACGGGCTCTAGGCACACGGGCTTCAGTAGTTGTGGCGCACAGGCTTAGTTGCACCGCAGCATGTGGGATCTTCCCAGACCAGGGATCGAACGCACGTCCCCTGCATTGGCAGGCGGATTCTTAACCACTGTGCTACCAGGGAAGTCCCTCTAAGTGGTTTCTAAGACCAAATTAATTCAATTTACATGTAGAAAATTGATATTTGATATTGACACTACGCTCATATGTGTCGAAAATATATCTATTAGTAACACATAGTTTATCAAATTCCTCATATATAAAAACATGTTGGGCATGTTTAACTTTTTACTACATTTAAAACTGCAAAAATTCACCTTTCCATATCCACTGGCTGTACGAAGTCTGTCTTTGTCTGCCAATATCTGTATTTCACATATTCTCAGGAAGACCTTTGCTTTTAGTGAGGTCATAATCCAAGTCTTTCTGGAATTTGAGATTTTCAATTTTATTTCATCTCACGTGCTCACTTAGTTCCTTTCTCTTATTCCAAACTGTCTCTATAAACTTACGGGTGAAAGACCAAAGGGAATAATTTCTAGATGTTTAATACAGGAATTGTTTAAATAATTGTATTTATATTATGCAAACGCATTGGTGGTTTGCTTTTCTTCAGCAAAGGCTGAGGTTGTTCCCTGCAGAAGTGGTCCTTACCCCTAAACATTATATCTGTCGGAGCACTGTTGATGTTATAACTTTTGTAGAATAGTTTGGGGATTAGGTTTTATCATCTAGTAGACTGAAATATTTGTTCTTAAAAGTTGACCGAGCTTGGGAATTCTCTGGTGGTCCAGTGGTTAGGACTCCATGCTTCCACTGCGGGGGCCCGGGGTTTGATCCCTGTTTGGGGAACTAAGATGTTACAAGCCGTGTGGCACCGCCAAAAAAAAATTGACCGAGAGCTGAACAAACTACCAGTTGAAATAGGTTGTTTTTAAATTTATACATGGTGTTTATTGTACTTCCTAGATATAAACATTTTAATCTTGGTAAAAGACCTTATGGTTTTACAATGAAAAGGCTAGACTGACTTGTCTTTCAGCTTTGACAGTTCAACTCTGGAATTGGTCAAAACTCTTACCTGAAAAAAAGTCTAAATTACTTAAACAGTAGTTGTTTAAGAAATAGTACACAGGGCTTCCCTGGTGGCGCAGTGGTTGAGAGTCCGCCTGCCGATGCAGGGGACACGGGTTCGTGCCCTGGTCCGGGAAGATCCCACATGCCGCGGAGCGGCTGGGCCTGTGAGCCATGGCCACTGAGCCTGCGCGTCCGGAGCCTGTGCTCTGCAACAGGAGAGGCCACAGCAGTGAGAGGCCTGCGTACCACAAAAAAAAAAAAAAAAAAAGAAAGAAAGAAATAGTACACATTAAAGATCATTTTAAGGATTAATGAATTAAAAAAATCACTTATTTAAAGGATTTGACCAATATAGAAATAAATTGCATCTTTGTGTTCAACTTTTAAAAATACACATCTATGAAAAAGTCAAGGGAGTGCTACACAATTATTTGCACGCAAATACTTAAAAATGTACTACAGGACTTCCCTGGTGATTCAGTGGTTAAGAATCCACCTGCCAATGCAGGGGACATGGGTTCGAGCCCTAGTCTGGGAAGATCCCACATGCCGCGGAGCAGCTAAGCCTGTGCATCACAACCACTGAGCCTGTGCTCTAGAGCCCATGAGCCACAACTACTGAAGCCCGCGCCTAGAGCCCGTGCACCGCAACAAGAGAAGCCACCACAGTGAGAAGCCTGCTCACTGCAGTGAAGAGTAGTCCCCACACCGCAACTAGAGGAAGCCTACGCGCAGCAGCGAAGGCCCAACGCAGCCAAAACAAAAAAGTCATCAGTCCTTTATAAAAATATATATATACTACAAAACTTAACATACTTAATATACCAAAATGTATTTAAAATATACTAAATATACTTAAAAATATACTACAAAAACAATGTCAGGATTCAACCCCTAAGTATGGTTTTTGACACTTCAGATGTAGTATCTCAGAGAATTGAGTTTCATTCAAAAGGGTTGTGGGATTATGCCCCCAATTATGTGATGGCAATTCTCTTTTTTATAACTAACAATCATGTGGATGTTCAATAATTTTTGTTTACTATTAAGTTCACTTCCAACCTTTAGATTTTATGATTCTTGAAGACTTCCCCTTAAGTGCCTTGATATTCAGATTAAGTAATATTAGCTTTTAATATTTTTAGTAGTAAATATGGACCATTATCCAAGACTTGTTTTATTAACAGAATATTGCTCTTGCTTTTCAGCGGGGATCTGATGAGCTTCTTTCTTCCGACATCGTTAACGGACCTTTTACCATGAACAGTTCCACTCGTTCTGCAGGTGTGTATGGTGAGTTTTCATTTTTTCAAAATCTGAGATGTTTTCTTTCTCTGGGTTTCAAAAATTTTCTTTTCACCATGTTCTTATTTTGCTCATCTTATAAACATGCAGTGCTATTATTTACAACAAAATCTAAAATTTGTGGCAGTGAAGTTCATATAGATGAAATTATTAGTTACAGCACTTAAATTTTAAGCATTAATTTGGATTTAATTAGATAATTACTTTTTTGACTGACATTCTTTGTAACATAGTTGTGATAAAATTATCACAGTAAGTAAAATTATCACATAGTTGTGATAAAATTATCAGTAAGTTGGTGATCTAGAACTATTGAGTAAAAGAGCTAGATTTAAAAACTTGTGTTGAATGATGATGGATTTAGAGTAGAAGTATTAAAACTATAAGTTCACATGATTTTAAAAATAAATGTTCTTGAAATTTAGGGACTATAAAATGAATTGGAGGAGTGCAATACTTGATAGAGAGTGAGCAGTTAGGGGGCTATTGCTGTATAAGAAATCCTAGTAAGGGTGGAGAATTTGTACTATAGCAGTAGTAGTTGTGATGGTGAGAATTAGAGAACTTAACAGAAGGTGAAATAATTGATGGTAATTGGTGATTAATCGAATGTTTGAATAAGGAATTCCATTGATGATTTATAGGTTTAGACTTAGATAATTGGATAGCTGAATTGTGGTGCCTTCATTTATATTAGAAAGTACAGGAAGAGCAGGGTTGGACAATATGGCAGGTTCAGTTTTTTTTGTCTTTTGTTTTTTTTTTTGGCCGCATGGCATGTGGGATCTTAGTTCCCCGACCAGGGATCGAACCTGCACCCCCTGCATTGGAAGCACAGAGTCTTAACCACTGGACCGCCAGGGAAGTCCCCAGATTTTTTTTTTTTTTTTTTTTTTTTTTGCGGTACGCGGGCCGTTGCGGAGCACAGGCTCTGGACGCGCGAGCTCAGCGGCCATGGCTCACGGGCCCAGCCGCTCCGCGGCACGCGGGATCCTCCTGGACCGGGGCACGAACCCGTGTCCCCTGCATCAGCAGGCGGACTCTCAACCACTGCGCCACCAGGGAAGCCCAGTCCCCAGATTTTTATATATTGATTTGAGGTTCCTCTGGGGACATCCAGATGGAAGTGTGAGATAGGTAGTGGGTTCTGGTCTCAACATCATAAGAGAAATTTGGAAGTCAATATCATAATACACTTAACAACTGAAGCCATGAGAGTGGAGAGTCTCAGAAAAGGTGAGATCTTTATCCAGATGTTTTGGTGTTATAGGGAGTTAGGGAATGAGTAGACCTCACTTTCCAGACCCTGAGTTACATGATGTTTGGGAGAGTGAACAACCTTTATGTGAAGACCCTGTAAGAGAAGTGAACCAGGTTCAGTTAAGACAAAAGATGTAAAAATCCAGTGAAGAGATTAAGAATATTTGGGAATTGGTCAGCCATGGTACATTGCTCTAGAAGACTAAATGGAAGGATTTTGTAGGCAGGACAGCAGCAGGGGGTTTGTTCATGTGGAAGTGTGAACAGGGTACTTAGAGCAGGAGATTAAAGCAGCTTTCTCAAAAATGACCTGGCATCAGAATCACCCGGAGGGCTTGCTAAAGCACAGTTGCAGAGTCCATCCTCAGAATTTCTAATTCAGTAGATCTGGAGTGGGTCCTGAGAATTTGCATTTCCACAAGTTCACAGGTAATGATGATGCTGCCATATGAGGAACCACACTTTAAGAGGTAGTGCCAGGGAACCACACTTTAAGAGAACTGCTGAATGAAGGAAATGCTAGAAATCTGAAGTTCCTAAACCTGATTATCCTCTTGATCTGGTAGGCTTTTAAGAAAATTTCGGCCCTTACTCCTAGAGTTAACAGGACATCTAGGGTGGGACACATGTATTCTTTTTTTTATAAATTTATTTATTTTTTAATTTATTTTTGGGTGCGTTGGGTCTTCATTGCTGCGCGTGGGTGTCTCTTGTTGCAGCGAGCGGGGGCTGCTCTTAGTTGCAGTGCATGGGCTTCTCATTGTGGTGGCCTCTCCTGCTGCAGAGTACGGGCTCTAGGCACGTGGGCTTCAGCAGTTGTGGCACTCAGGCTCAGTAGTTGTGGTTCACGGGCTCCAGAGCACAGGCTCAGTAGTTGTGGCGCACGGGCTTAGTTGCTCCGCAGCGTGTGGGATCTTCCTAGATCAGGGCTCAAACCCGTGTCCCCTGCATTGGCAGGAGGATTCTTAACCACTGTGCCACCTGGGAAGCCCTTGTTCTTATTTTTAAAACTGAGGTCAGTTTGTTTGGTCATGTTTACAAACTACTGGGATGGATGACCAGAAGGACTGACATCCTGATTGATTGATTACTTAGGAAAAGAAGTATGAGCTGTGAGTTTAGCTAGCATCAGTAGTCTGCTGTGTTTTGCTTTTATGTTTTCAATTTCTTCTTGTATCCCATTCCATTCTAGGTTCAGTGTTTTTCTTCTTAAAGCACATCGTCTTTAGTAGCTATTTCAGCAAAACTCTATAAATGGTAACCTCTTAGACTGACTAAAAATGTCTATTTTGATATTACTATTGAATGGTAGTTAGCTATTTAGAATTCCAGGTTGACAGTTATTTTCTCTCAGTACTTTGAAGGTATTGTTTTATTATTCTTTTGGCATCTGTTGTTGAGAAGTCTTTTGTCAATCTATTATTATTTTGTAGATAGTATTAGTTCTCTGTAGTTGTTTTAACATTTTTCTCTTTAATTTTGTTCTGTGGTTTCTCTAGCTGTGTCTAGGTGTAGATCACTAGTTCTCAACCCTGGATGTTCACTAAAATAGCTTGGGAAGCTTTGAAGAAAATACAGACACCTTGACCTACTCCACACCAATTCCAAAATTACAGGAGGGGGAAGGGGGACCTAGGCACTGTTTTTAATTTGTTTCTAAAGTTTCTTAGGTGATACATGTAAGGTGCAGCCAGTGTTGAAGACCATTGCTGCAGACTTACTTTCATTTATTCTGTCTAGGAGTGACCCTACTTTCCAAAGAATTGTTTCCTTTTGGAACTCCAGTTAGACATGTATAGGACCACCTCATTTAGTCCTGCAAGTTGTTTTAACCTCTTACATTTATTGTCACCTTTTTCTCATTAAGGTCTTGTATTTTGGATAATTTCCTTGAAATGATTTTCTGATTCATTCATTATTTGTTCAGCTTTGTCTAATATGCTGTTTAATCCTTCTATTGAGTAATTGATTTCAAGGCATATATTTTTCATTTTTCTCTGTTTTATTTGATTCATTTTTAAAGATGATCTAGTTTTGTTGTTATTTAGAAAAACAGTATCGTGTTCTTTTTTTATGGTTTCCATTGCTTTTCCCCCTAATTTTTTAATTATTTAAAACAAAATTTTTATAGTCTCAGATTTTACAATTATGGAGTTCTTTAGGGTGCTAATATTACTTGGTTTTGTATCTGCTAGTATTTGCTTATGGTATATTATTTTTCCTTGATTCATAATTTTTGGTTGTGAGGTAATCTTTGGCTGAATTATTTTCTTCTTCTGTGAGAATCTTCAGGGAAGTTTTGTGTTTGCTCTGCTAGACTTGCTAGGGTATCACCAGCCCCTAACACGTCCTAATGTATATGTTAATTTATTGCTTTGGGGATTCCTACCAGAAGGGAAGAGAAAATTAAAAATCCAGACATTTACATTCAAATCCATGAACAGAGATAGACTTCCTTGTTAAATATCTGTGATACATGGAAAATTTCTAATTTTAGTTTGCCTTTTATGAGGGGTTGTTGGCCTGCTGAAGGGTTTGCCTGTTGATACGTAAAAACTTCTTTTTTTAGGTCACCTATACATTAAAAATACTTCTGTAATGTTTGATTCAGTATTTGCAATTCTCTAAAAGCTTCAAAAACTAAAGATTTTGGTACTCCATTCCTTGACTTCTTTGAATAAATATTTCTAATTGATTTTGAACAAATTGTGTCAAAGTTTTTAGGGCTCATTTATAAACAAGTTAAATCCCTTTGTAAGTTACTTAAGTAGTTCTTCAAAGACACAAATAATTTAAAAAATCACATTGATAATGCATAGCTAAAAGAAAGCCATGTATTGTGTTGAAAGATCTTTTTTGTATTCAGTACAGTCTTCATCACAAAATTTTTGTAGTTCAGTTAATCTAAATGTGGATTTTAAAATATTTGTAAAATTTGACGACTATAATTTTTCTTTCTATCTGTAGAATATTGCTTGTTTGGTAACAAGCTATGTGTGCACCAAATAGATTGCAGATACATGTCTACTTTATGGGACTGTCAGAACACTGTTTTTGCCATGACATCTTGCTGCACCAAAATTTATATTTGTATTATTACCCCAAAGAAGTTTTATTTTTAGCTGAGTTTTTTAAACTGAATTTTCATTAGTGTCACACATTTCACTTTTGATAGAATGACTTCCCAGAAACTTTCCTTTGATTCCATTGAAAGTATTTAATATTATACCATTATTGGGTAATAACTGATTTTCTAATGTTTGCAGATGATGATAAAACTGATACAATTTAACTGTTTGCAAAGTTCTGTTAGTGGTGTCAGTATATTAACATCTGACACTTTATTGTTTACACATGGAGAAGAAACTTTGCAAGTTAAATTAATTCAGAATTACAGATTTATGGATTTACTATAAGATATAAAATGGAATGATTATAAATGTAATTGTATTTCATGTGTAACTGGCCTGTAATTCCCACATTTTCCACAGACTGGCAGCCTGGCAGCCAAATGAATAGCATAGGTAGAAGGTTGAATACTGATGGAAGGAGTTAGGAGCTATCCTTAGCTACTTGTGTCCCACTGCATTTCTTCTCTTTTTTTTTAATTTTTTTAAAATTTAAAAAAATTTTTTATATTTTCTTTTCAAATTGTTTTCTTTTTTTTTCCTTTGGTTGTGTTGGGTCTTCGTTGCTGCATGCGGGTTTTCTCTAGCTGCGGCAAGCAGAGGCTACTCTTCATTGTGGTGCGCGGGCTTCTCATTGCAGTGGCTTCTCTTGTTGCAGAGCACGGGCTCTAGGCACACAGGCTTCAGTAATTGCAGCATGTGGGCTCAGTAGTTGCTGCGCACAGGGTTTAGGGCATGTGGGCTTCAGTAGTTGTGGCACGCGGTCTCAGTAGTTGTGGCCCACAGGCTCTAGAGTGCAGGCTCAGTAGTTGTGGCTCATGGGCTTAGCTGCTCTGCGGCATGTGGGATCTTCCCAGACCAGGGCTCAAACCCATGTCCCCTGCATTGGCAGCTGGATTCTTAACCACTGCGCCACCAGGGAAGTCCCCACTGCCACTGCATTTCTTTTCTTTTTTCTTCCTTCCTCCCTTCCTCCCTTCCTCCTTTCCTCCCTCCCTCCCTTCTTTCCTCTTTAAATCAAAGACTCTGTGTGTTGTCTGTGAAAAAGTCATGAAGAGATTCCGTCTCACTGGTTAACATTCAGATTTAATCACTGTACATGTGGTTTATAAACTACTAGATGAGAGCATGGCAAAAACTGGAAGTTAAAAAAATCAATTGGATCTACTAAGCCTATTCTAGCTTATTTCAATGCAACTGTTAATTTTTTTTCAAAAGAGAAGATGTTAAACTGTACAGGTTGCTACAACAATGATGCCAAATTGTGACTGTCCCAGGCAAACTGGTCGTTCTGCTTAGATATTAATATTCCTTAAGAATATCTCTTAGCCTATAATGGACATATGAACTTTAAATTATTTTGTGTAGTTCTAGAACAGCCCCTCATTCCCTATTCCTTCCCCACAAAATCTTAGGGATTCTGAAATGTTGATCTTTTTGTGTAATTATTTTTCCATCTGGGAATATGGCATGTGAGTCCATGGTTTTAGGTCTTATTTTATGTCCTTTGGTAATTATGAAAATGTTTTATACTTTTCTACATAAATCATATGCTTTTCCTCCTAAATTTAATCTTAGGAATTATGGCAGAGACTGTTTGTTGGGTACCCCAATACTTTCTATTTTCTTTAGCAACAGAGCTCTAATTTTTATCTGGGCACATTGCCACTCAGATTAAATGACTGCTTTTCCAGTCTTCCTTATAGCTAGGTGTGGTCATGTGATTGAGTGCTGTCTAATGAGATATAAGTGGAAGTGTTACTTCTGGGGCATCTCTGCATGGTTTTTTCCTCTTTCGTCTTGCTGCCTGTAGGAGTTCTAGCTTCCATCTGTGAGAAAAGTGCTCCAGAAACCTGCCCTTGAATCTGTTGGTGAATATTAAGCCACACGTGCCTTACCAGTAGGGGTGGTATATCAGCTCTAGCATAAAAGCTATTCTAAACCCACCCTAACAAGACTTAAAAACAAGCTCCAAAACAATTACCTGATCTTAAAGTAACTTAACTTTTTTCCAGAAAGGAGTCTGGCACTTCATTTTTTCCAGAAAGGAGTCTGGCACTTTAAAGGAATAAAACAATTCCAGTGCTCACAATGTTGAGCATTCAATCAAAAATTGCAACCCATAGCTAGGAGAAAAATCAGTCCATAGAAACACACCTAGAAAATAACAGATGATGAAGTTAGCAGATTTGTACTTTGGAACAGTTATTAAAGTATGTGAAAGGATTTAAAGGAAAATATCAACATAACAGGGAGAAAATGAAAGCTAAAAATCAAATAGAACTTCTAGAGATAAAGTTATAATATCTAAAAAAAAAACATGGCATGGCTGTAACAGCACTAATATTCTGTAAAAGAAATGATCAGTGAATTTAAAGACAGCAATAGAAACTAAAGCACACAGACCAAAAGACTGAAAAAGAAATGAACAGAGCCTTAATAATCTGTAGAACAAAATTAAGTGGTCTAAACATATGTATAATTGAAGTTCCAGAAAAAAAGTTGGGAGTGGGGAAACAAATATATCTGAAGAAATAATGACTGAAAATACTCCAGATATGGTGGAAACTGTAAAGCCACATATCCAAGAAGTTCGGTGAACCACAGGCAGGATAAACACAGTGAAAACCACACCAAATCTCCTCATAATCAAATTGCTGAAAACCAGGAATGCAGAACAAATCTTAAAAGTAGCCAGAGGAAAAAAGTCACATTTATTCAGAGAAACAAAGATAAGAGTAATGAGAGTGCTTGCCTGAAACTGCAAACCAGAAGACAGTTGAGCAACATCTTTAAAGTACTGTAGATAAATACAATGAAACAAATTCTATATCCAGTTAAAATATTTTTCAAAAATAAAGTTAAAATAAAGCCTTATTTGAGGCATACAAGAGCTGAGAGCATTTGTTAGTAACAGACTTACATTTTATGAAATGGAAAAGGAAATTCCTCAGACTTGAGGAAAATGATACCAGGTGGAAACTTGGATCTACACAAAGTGGTAAATATGTGGATATGTGACTTTTCTTTCTCATTTTTTTTGGATAATTTAAAAGATGATTGAGGGATTCTGGGAAGATGGTAGAGTAAGAAGCACCAGGAGTCTGTCTTTCTACCTAGACAACAATTGCACTGGCAGAATCTGTCTATAACTAATTTGGAACTCTGGAGTCTTTTGAAGGCTTGCAAGTTCCAGGGGAAGACTTGGAAGGTAAATTGTGGTTAATTTTGGTCAATTTTAGCTCTTAGTGCAGCAGCAGCTACCCATCCCTCACGCTCAGTCACATGGCAGGCAACTGTGTGGTTCCAGAGCAGCTTACAAATAGGAGCCAGGGTAGGCAAAAAGGACCTTGTCCTTCAACTTCAAGGGTTCTGTGCTCTGATTGCTGGTGCTTCTTCTGATCATGCAGGTAGGACAAAGAGGTAGGCAGCCATTGTTCTTGCATCTCCCGCTATTGTTGCAAGCCAGCACGCCCCACTCCCAATATATGTGACTTCCAGAGCATATAAAAGGCTGGTGCTTTCCACACCCTCCTCCCCTTCATTTTCTCTTTTTTTCCCCTTTTGGGAGCCAAAGATTGAAGACTAGGACATTAAAAAACAGCTGCATCTACAGGGAAAATTAGAAAGTGATAGTGCATGCCCAGGAAAAGGCTCAGAAGACACCTGAGTAGAACTTAAATTTACACCTCAAGCTGATCCTTGGCGTAAACACAGTCTAAAACAATCAAAAACAATAACACAAATGAGAAAACCCCTAGAAAGGGGAAGAGTCTGATTTCCAGAGTTACCATATTCCCAAATTTGATGAAAAACATGAATATAAACATTCAAGAAGCTTAATGAACTCCAAGTAAGATGAATTCAATGAGACCCACACTGAGACACCTTTATCATGAAACTTTCAAAAGTCAGAGACAAAGAGAGAATCCTGAAAGTATCGAGAGAGAATCAACTTATCACATACAAGGGATCCTCAATAAGAATATGACCAGATTTCTCTTCAGGAACTTTGGACAGATGTCAGTGGGCCAATATATTCAAAGTGCTAAAAGAATAAAACTGTCAACCAAGTATCCTATGTTTGGTAAATTTTTCTTTCAAAAGTGAAAGAGAAATTTCCACATGAGCAAAAACTGAAGGATTTTATTACCACTAGATCTGCCCTGCAAGAAATATTCAAAGGAGTCCTTTAGGGTGAAATGAAAGGACACCGGCCAGTAGCTCAAAGCCATATGAAGAAATAAAGATCTCAGTGAAGGCCCTTATAAAAGCCAATATTATTCTAACAGTGGTTTGTTATCTACTTTTTGTTTTCTGTAGATTTAAGGGGCTAATACATTTTTTTAAAATTATTAATCTAAAAGCTACCAAGTGACTTGGTTTGTAACTCCACATTTTGTTTTCTAAATAATTTAGGAGACTAATGCATTAAAAGAATTGTTAGTTTGTGTTTCTGGGCACACACTGTATAAAGATGTAATTTTGTGATAATAATGGAAAGGGGTGGGGACAGAGCTGTAAAGGAGCAGAGTTTTTGTATGTTATTGAAGTTAAGCTGGTCTAAATTCAAATTAAAGTGTTATAACTTTAGGATGTTAAATGTAATCCCCATGGTAACCACAAAGAAAATAGCTATATGATATGCACAAAAGGAAATAAGAAAGAATACTTAGAGTAGTCAGAATCTTAGAGAATAGAATGGTGGTTGCTAGGGGCTGGAAGA
Organism: Globicephala melas; assembly: GCF_963455315.2. NCBI lineage: Eukaryota > Metazoa > Chordata > Mammalia > Artiodactyla > Delphinidae > Globicephala > Globicephala melas. The sequence continues at coordinate 21,752,473 of NC_083319.1, forward strand.
AGGGAGGACTAGGGAACTACTTTTTAATGGGTATAGAGTTTCTGTTTTACAAGGTGAAAAGTGCTGTGGAGATAGGTGGTGGTGATAGTTACACATTATGAAAATGTTTAACACCACTGAATTCTACGTTTAAAAATAGTTAAGATAGCGAATTTTATGTGTATTATACCACAGTAAAAAATTATTTGAAAAAAAAGTATAGAATGCTCTCTATGGAAAGCTCCATAAGACACAATAAGTGAATAAAATAAGATGCAAAAAGAAAAATAAGTAATTGACTATTTAAAGCAAGATAATATTAATATATTTGGGGAGTTATAGCATATATGAAAAGTATAATATATGATAGTAACACAAAGAATATGATAAGGAAAATAGACATATACTTTGAAAAGTTCTTACATAATACCTAGGTGTTATAATATTATTTTAAGGTAGACTGGGGTAAGTTAAAGATATGAATTGTCAATTTAACCCCAGAGCAGTCGCTTAAAAAAAAGTAAACAAAAAAAGTAAAGATTATAATTAAAAAACAGAGATTATCTGCCATTGATGTGCATGTTTTATGTGTGACATATTATGTTTCCTTGATAAATTGATCCCTTTATCATTATGAAATGTCTCACTTTATCTCTGGTGATACTCCTTTTCCTGAAGTCTACTTTGTCTGGTATTAGTACAGCCACTCCAGCTTTCTTGTGATTAGTGTTTACATATTTAGGTGTTTTCATCCTTTTACTTGTAACCTGGATTTTATATTTTAAATGGGTTTCTTATTCACACCTTATAATTGTTTTGCTTTTATCCAGACCATAATCTCTGCCTTTCAATTAGAATCTTTTTTTTTTTTTTTTTTTTTTTTGTGGTACGCGGGCCTCTCACTGTTGTGGCCTCTCCCGTTGCGGAGCACAGGCTCAGTGGCCATGGCTCACGGGCCCAGCCGCTCCGCAGCATGTGGGATCTTCCCGGACCGGGGCACTAACCCGTGTACCCTGCGTTGGCAGGCGGACTCTCAACCACTGCGCCACCAGGGAAGCCCCTCAATTGGAATCTTTATGCCAGTTTCACTTAATATAATTATTGATGTAGTTGGGTTTAAGTCTTTTTTTTTTTTTTTTTTGGCCATGCGATATGCAGGGTCTTAGTTCCCCAGCCAGGGATTGAATCTGCACCCCGCTAAGTCTTTCATCTTCCTATTTATTTCCTATTTGTCCCATATATTTTGTTCTGTTTTTCCTTTAGATTATTTTTTATATTCCATTTTATTTGTCATTTATTACTTTGTATTCCATTTATTTATATTTCTTGATAAATATATGTATCCTAAATATATATATTCACCTAATTACAGAGCTTCAGAATACATAAAGTAAAACTAATAGAACTAAACAGAGAAATAGACAAATCCACAATTACAGCTGCAGATTTCAACACTCCTCTCTCAGTAATTGATAGTGTAGTAGATAAAAATCAATAAGAATCCAGAGCAGGCATTAGCAAACTCTGCCCTGTGGGCCACATCCACTCCATTGCCCATTTTTATATTGCCCATGAGCTAAGATTGATTTTTACATTTAAAAAAAATTTTATGTATTTATGTATGTATGTATGTATTTCGCTCTGCCTGATCTTTGTCGCGGCATGCAGGATCTTCGTTGCAGCACGCGGGATCTTCAGTTGCAGTATGCGAACTCTTAGTTGCAGCATGTGGGATCCAGTTCCCTGGCCAGGGATCAAACCCAGGCCCCTTACATTGGGAGCGCGGAGTCTTAGCCTCTGGACCACCAGGGAATTCCTGATTTTTACATTTTAAATGGTGAAAAACACAAAGAATATTTTCTGATACATGAAAAATTTCTGATACATGAAACTTATATGAAATTAAATTTTGCTATCTATATATAAAACTTTATTTGAACACAGTCATACTTATTTATTGGCTTGGCCGAAAAGTTCGTTTGGGTTTTTCTGCAAGATGTCAGCTATGGCTGTTTTCATGTTACAACTGCAGAGATGAATAGTTGGTTCAGAGCCTGTATGGCCCACAAAAGTCTAAAATATTTATGTGACCCTTTAGAGGAAGTTTGTAGATCACCTAATATAGAAGTTTTCAACACTATCAACCAACTTGACCTCATTGACATATGGAACAGTCTCTCGCACACCATCAGCATACATATTCTTTTCAAGTTCACGTGAAATGGTCAGCAAGGTAAACTATATGCTGGGTCCTTAAGTCTCAGTAAATATGAATGCATTAAAATTATGCATTAGAATTGTATTAGCAGTTTTAAGAAATGATCCTCAAATATGTGAGAAAAAAATCTCCAGTTGCTTGGAAAAAGAAAGTAACACTTAATCCATGGATCACATAAGAAGTCACAAGGGAAATTAGAAGATATTTTGAAGTGAATTAATATGAAAACACAACTTACTAAAGTTTGTAGGGTTCAGCTAGAGCTGTTCTTAGAAGGAAATTTACAGCTTTAAATACTTTATTAGAAAAAAGTCTAAAATGAATGATCTAAGCTTCTAAGTGTAGCATAAGAAGAGCAAATTAAACCCCAAGTAAATAGAAAATATTAAATATAAAAACAAAAGTTAATGACATAGAAAATGAGGATTAATGAAACCAATAGCTGTTTTTTTAATAGATCAATAAAATTAATAAACCTCTAGGTAGGTTTATTAAAAAAAGACAGAAATTACTAATATCAAGAACTATCCTGTAGACATTAAAAAGATATTGTTATGGACTGAATGTTTGTGTACCCCCAAAATTCATATGTTTAAGCCCTAACCCCCAATGTGATGCTATTTGGAGATGGGGTCTTTGGAGTGGGGCCCTCACTGGGATTAATGTCTTTATAAGAAGAGATGCCAAAGAGCTTGCTTTTTCCCTCCACCCCTGCCATGTGAGGACCATGTGAATAGGTGGCTGTCTATAAGCCAGGAAGAATCCTCACTAGAAAGTGACCATGCTGACCCTTGATTTTGGACTTCTAGTCTCCAGAACTGTGAAAAAGTAAATTTGTATTGTTTAAGCCACTCTGTCGTATTTTGTTATGGTGTCCTGAGCAGGCTAAGATAGATATCAAGTGAATATTGTGAACAATTTTAAGCCAATAAGTTTGACAGTTTAGATGAAGTGGACCAATTCCTTGAAAAACACAGGTGCAAAAGAAATAGAAAACCTAAATAGCCCTGTACTTGTTTTAAATATCAAATTGATAATTTAAAAGTCCTTCAAAAAAAAAGAAAAAAAGTCCAGGTTCAATGGTTTTTTGTGGCCATATGGGTTATTTGTCAAAGGTTGTCATACTCTGCATTTAAAATGCAGGTGGATTTTACTATACCTAAAGAATACCCTAATAAAGTTGAATTTTTAAAAAGACCCATATTTCTAGTATAGTTTTCTTGGTAGATCCCTTCAGTTTTGAGATGGGAATATATGAATTTTTAAAAAGTCTCTTCCAATTATCTCTTTGGAACATAATTAATATATAGTAGGCATTCAGGACTTTTCATTATATTCAAAAAATACAAGATTTATGCAAGCTAAGTATTTTGAATGCTTATTTTCATAATACAATTTTGGAAAAGTCTGTGGTGTATCCTTTTGTACAGGGAATAATTTGTCAAAGTTATGTATTCAGTGCATTGCAATTTTCTTGTTTCCTCTTTTATTAAATTATAATGCCATATAATTGCTTATATGCATTTTTCATTTTTAGATTGTTATATTTATCAAGTCTTTAGATATAACCTTTTTGGGTCATCTAGATGAGTAGTTCTTAGGCTTTTAGATTACACAGAATAATAAAATTTTCAATTAATGTTAAACAATGTCAATTTTGCAAGTAAGAACATCAAGAGAAAAAAATCCACTGTTGTCCACAATCATTATTTTAGCACCAAAAAAGTAGAAAGAACATACTTTCCAGGTAAAATAAGCCCTCCTAAGAAAATCAAGACATAGATTATTGATCACTTTGTACTAGGCATTACACCTAACATTTAAATGTTATCATATTTAATTTTCCAAATACTCATACTACATTTTCCAAATACTGTTATTATACTCATTTTATCGGAGAAGAATCTCAGGCTCAGTTATGTCAGAACAAGATGTGTGATTTCATAGCCCATGCTCTGAACATAGTCTAGGCACTTTTATAATGCAGAACAATTAACAACCTAAAATGGTGATATATTTGCATAATTCTTGATAAAAATTTGTCACCATAGGTCTTTATTTGATAGTTCAGTGCAAGCTCAAATAGCTTATGTAGGTATTCATTTTTTCTCACACATAGTTTTACGGAGATTCTGAACACCTCAGTTAAAGAAACAACCTTCTTAATGTTCATTCATTCATTTTGGAATATTCTGGGTAAACTTACAAAAGCCTTTGGCCTTTAGTATGTTTTTCTAGTCTTTAACACTTTGTGCTGGTTAGAACGCACAAGGTGGTGGTATTGTTGTCTAGCCATCTAGGCTTACAGGGAGGGAGGGTGCAGAAAGGCACTTCATGCTTGGCTTTCACTCCTGTCCACGAGGTGATATTTGGCATTTAATCTAGTGACAGTACTATCATTATAATCCTCATAAACCTGCACATACTCTGAAAATTTTTTGTCACTGTCAGGTTGCTTACTTTTTTCTACAAATGGTAAGACACTTTGAGATTTTTGTGGTTAAGAAAATTACCTTTAAACTTAAGTTTGAATAATGCTTTTATCACTTGCTAGCTGTGTACAAAAATTATTTAATCTCTGAACCTCTGTCTCTTCATCTGTTAAAATTAATAATATTTAACTTAGTATATTTTTGTCAACTCCAGTGAAACAGTGTAAATGAAAACAGCGTGAAAACTAGAAACTAATGGACATTTTAGGTAGCTGGAATCCTGTCAGGGTTTTTAGAGCAGGGTAATGACATGATACATCTGTTTAGGTTGATATGATGTTGGATCTGAGTGGAAGTGGGGGAGGGGTGAAACTAGAGGAAGGGAGAGTAGAAGGGGCCAAGATCATAGGTGAGGTGACATTGAGCGTGGAGATGAAAATGGAATCAGTCATTTTGGAGGGAAAAATAAATATTTCATGATGAGAAAGGAGAAGGAACCTCTTGCCTCCCAGATTAATTTCCAACAAATATTTGCCGATTATTTTCCACACTCTGTCCTAGGCATTTGTTATATACAGGCACAGACCTGTAAGGACCTCTAGGAATTGATGGTATTTGGGTCCAGGTAGGATGTTGCCTGCATTTATGAACATAGAGAATTTGGGAGCAAGTGCTGGTTTTGGTATTAAGTCAACCTATTTACCTGTAAGCAAGTTGAGTTCTGTGCCACAGCTATGGGTACAAAATACTGCCATATAATTTTTACGTGGTCCTCATGAAATTTGTTTATTTAGGATCACAGACACCTGATTGTAAAGTTTCATTAGTGTTTAGAAAAATGATAATCTTAGGTGTTTGGAAAGATTATATTTTCCTCCTAATACTGCTAAGTATTTTAGTATTAAAAAAAAACACTGTAATGAAACTTTGGGCTTTCAGATAATTTGCATTCAGTCTTACTTGGTGCTATTTCTGGGAGAAAAACATTTCTGAATCTTATGTACATAAATTTGAGTACTTGTTACAGGCTTGTCAGTTCTAGTTATTGTCACTGTTAAAAGATAGGCTTTAAATAAAATTTGGCTGTAAACTGGCATAATGGATTTCTTAATTTTACAGCAGTGGTTCTCAAACTTTAGGTTGCTTCAGAATCATCTGGAGAGCTTGTTAAAACACAGTTACTGGGATGTTTCTGATTCAGTAGGTCTGAGGTGGGGCTAAAAATTTGTATTTCCAGAAAGGTGATGATGCTTATGTTAAGAACTGCCTGTTATATCATAAGGGATAAGATTATCCTAAGAAACCACAATTTATGTTCTAAAAGTACTTTAAAAAATAGATTGGTAAAAATTATATGATGCCCAAGAAATAAACTTATTTTCATAAACATGCATCTCAAATCCAAATCCTCGTAGGGTGTGATAAATATAAAATTTTTATTACTGTCTTTCCTAAAAGTTATTTTTCTTATTTGTTTAATTAGTAATAGGACAAATTAGAAAAATACCTTTAAAATACATTAAAGATATTATAAATACTGTTCTCTATTCACAACAAATAGTTAACTATTTAGAGGTTTTGATACCTTTAAATATGTAATTCATTTACCCAGCACTTTTCCTTGACGTTAAAAATCAGAGTTCAATTTTTAAAAAATATAATACCTGTAGTGAAAAATCAACGCATTCATTGAAAGGTGGATGGTTTTGTTTTCCACTGTCTTCTACTCTTCTCCCGTCAGCCCCGTACGTAGTTCATGAATTTCAAAACCTGAAACTCTTGGAATATCAGATGTCAAATGTGATGATATGGTTAATGTAATACGTCAGCCCAAATCAGTTTCAGTAATTTTTTTAAAAATCTTATATTTTTTAGCTAATGGGAATGACAACAAGAAATTTAAAGGAGATAGACCTCCCTGTTCGCCTTCCCGTGTTCTCCATCTTCGCAAAATTCCAAGTGATGTCACCGAAGCAGAGGTCATATCATTAGGTCTACCATTTGGCAAAGTAACTAATCTTTTGATGTTGAAAGGAAAAAGCCAGGTATGTAAGTTTTAAAGATTGACCCACAGTTATTATCTCTGAGTGTTAGTGATAAAATGATTTTTAGGGGAATTACCTGGCAGTCCAGTGGTTAGGACTCCGTAGTTTCACTGCCAGGGGTGCAGGTTCAATCCCTGGTGGGGGAACTAAGATCCCACAAGCTGCAAGGTGTGGCCAAAAAAAAAAAAGATTTTATTTTCTTGAATTTTTTTTTTCCCCCTAAATTTCATTCTATTTAAATAGTTTTTAAAATAGAACTTTTTAATGACAGGAAGCAGCAAACAAAAATGTTAATGTAGGAAACAGGATTATCTCTTATTCATTGACTTGTTAACAAACATATTTTATATTCTTAATTACAAAATGGTTTATGAAAATATCCTGTGATTATCAGAAGAGATTGGATTGATTACCATCAGAGATTGGATAATGATGTCTGATTCAGACTCCTCTATCTTTAGTAAACTATTTAACATCCCTGTTTAATGCAGATGAGGTTATTAAGAACTGGAGAAGTTAAATAATATGTCTTAGTATTCAGCCCTTGTTGTGTTTACACATTTTTCTTGCATCTTTTGGAGATAGTACATGCACTTGGATCTTTTTATCACAGATGCCACTATTGAGAATAGCATGGTTTGCACGGTTTGAAAGAGCCAACATGACCGTGTCTAATGGCTGTGAAATGTCTAACTGCCATGTGTTATGTACATTATCGTGTTTCATATAGTGTATCCTATGTTTTATGTCAAATAGCTCTGAGAGGCAGCAGGCAATGTCACACTTTCCTTTGTTTCTGCAGTTGGTTCTAGGTTTATATTTATCTGTAGTGCTAATTGACTGTTATGTTAATTGCTTGTCTTTTGATCATAAATCCTGTTTAGAAAATATCTTGTTAGTAATTACTTCAGGAGATTCTGTTGTGAGTCACTAGTAGTACTTGTAAGCATAATCTTTCCTATGGTTCTTGTAGGTGGAGTGTTGAGGACAGAGTAGGGGTTATTTTCACCAGCCTTTCTGTGGGTAGTGACTTTCGGTTTTCTCTCCACCCTACATTATGAAAATTGATCCCTTTGGATGCTTTAGGAAAACATAAATAATTCTTTTACTGGACTCCATGTAGAAAAATTTATTTTTACATATGAATTTTTAGGTTGTATATACATTTAGGAAAAAATTCCTGTGATAAGAATCATATTCCAAAGACATTGTTCAGCTTTTCCTTTGTGTGACTGATGTTAGACATTGCAGGAGTTTAGAAACATTTAGAAAGGAGTTTGCAGGAAGAGACTCTCCCCATATAATGAATATTATTAGAATACAGTTTACAAATTCTTTGTTGAAAAGATGATTAAAAACCAGATAGTTAGGAAATATTGCCATAGCTATTTTTGTTACCTTGATCATTTTTATCCACTTCTCTTAGAAATATTAGAAAAAGTGTATTATTGATACAATTGGATAGCAACTTTAAAGTGTGTTGTGGACATCTATACCTTTTAGATAGTATAAATGACTCGAAGTCTGTTTTATTCCTCAAAGACAGTGATTTGGATCAGGGGTTCTTCCTGCATTTTAAATTTGAGATGTTCTTATAGGTAGTTCTGAGGGCTCAGAACGCTTAGTAGATGTCTATATTTTATCTTCTTAACCATTAAGATAGGGTGATAAAACCTGCCACCTTAAAGGTCTGTAAGTATCCTATTCCTGTCATAAGTTAATGGGAGTCCTGACAGCTAGGAGAAGCTTTATACAGAATAAGACATAAATACCAAGGAGCTTCTTCCATCTCAGTTCTTCTTGTGTTAGTCTTCAAATAGCTAATATTAGTACAGTGATTGCCAATATCCAAAAAAGGTCACTTGAATGACCCAAAGCAATATTGACTTAATGTAAGAAGTTCTCCCATTTCCCTGATTTGTACAGTTGAGTCTTTGCACCTGAATGCTCTAATTGTATTCATAAATGGCTGTTTTATAAAAAGGTAGAGAAGAGCAAATCATTATGCCTCATCTCTGTTTGAGAATTTTTTAGGAAGAAACTGAAAGCTACTACTATTTATAGTAGTGATGCACACGTTTATTTTTGCCTTTTTAATTATTTCTAGATTTTAGAAGAAACAGAAATAAGAAGAAAACCAAAAACCACATAAAATCATTTAATCAACTGGCCATTTCCCAATCCCAAATCGTTTATTGAACCCAACTTTCTTCAATTATGTTTTCAGTTACTGTCAATGATACACTTTGAAACAAGTCTTTTCATCCCCTTGGGGACAATGTGATTTCTCTTGAGAATACTGAGTTTAGAGCAAGCTGGAATGACAAAGTAGTTCTTAGCTGCCTTTCAAAAACATGAGCTTTCACTTTACTTTCTTGTGTTTATTGCAGGCTTTCTTAGAAATGGCTTCTGAGGAAGCTGCTGTTACTATGGTGAATTATTACACTCCTGTTACTCCTCACCTTCGAAGCCAGCCTGTTTTTATTCAGTATTCCAATCACAGAGAACTTAAGACTGACAATCTACCTAATCAAGCTGTAAGTATTAAAGGTATTTCTAAAAATAGTTATAAGAACACATGATATAATAACTTAAATTTAATTTTCTGTTTTTCAGAGGAAAAAAAATCATGTGTTTTTCTTCATCTTAGCATGCTCTACTGGTAAAGATTGTTTATGTAAATTCTTACCCAAAGACTTAAGAATAAGAAAACACTGCCATTTGGAAGTAAGTTTGAAGATATGGCGTTAGAAATGGCAGATATTTAGTTTTCCCTTGAAACTGTTTTCATGAGTGGAAAAAAACATACATTGTTATGTCTCTCTTAAAAATCTCAGATGTGAAAGGAACTGTAGAAGTCAATCCTTTTCTTTTTACAGAACATGTAACATTTGTGTGTTTAGAAGTCAATCCCTTCTTTTTACAGAATATGTAACAAAGGCATTGAGAAGTTGAGTGATGCTTTTATTGTGATGTTAAGTAACTGAACTTAAGATGTTAATAAGAATTTGTATAGATATGTTCATTAAATGAATTTTGACTCTCCAAGGTGAATGTGCAATATAGAATATGAACATTTCTTACCTAATTTTCCAGTTTTTATTTTGATATAATTCATGTTCAAACTTCTGTGTCTCTTCAGGTTGATTTCTAAGTAGCTAAAATAGTAATTTGAAGTAACTTCAGGGTAGGAAAAATTTATCCACAAAGCAAGTACATTTTAAGAAAGGTTTTTTAAATTATGTTGAGAGCAACTTGGCCATGATACTCTTGCTCTAGGCAAAAGAACTCCTTCAGCTCTTTGACTCTGTGTTGAAAGTCATTGTAATGCAAGCTGCTGAATTCATAGTTTTACACATTTTTAGAAACATTGACATTTCCTGCACACAATCCTTAACTTATTAAGAGATATTAATGGCCTATAATAAACTATCTAAACTTAAGAGTAAATGAAATGTTAGATATTTTTAAATAGTATAATTTTTTTTAATGAAAAATTGCCTTGTAAATAGGATACATGCTCATGGTAAAACATTCAAACAATCCAGAAAAATAAAAAATAAAACAATCCAGTTACCCAGATATAACTAATTAACTAACATTTTGCTAACATTTAACTGTGTACCCCTTCTCTATTCAGGTTATTGTCTATGTATATAATTTTATACCAATGGAATCCTAATAGTTTGAAAACTACTGAAAACTAATTATTTTTTCTCTACAATATGTCAGGGATGTTGTTTCATGACAACAAATATAGAATTACTTCATACTTTTTATTTTATTTTTTTACTTCATAATTTTTAAATGACTGCATAATACTCTCTTCAAAATGGCAGCCATCATTTATCCCATTTCTTTTCTTTTTTTAATTTAACATCTTTATTGAAGTATAATTGCTTTACAATGTTGTGTTAGTTTCTGCTGTATAACAAAGTGAATCAGATATATGTGTACACATATCCCCATATCCCCTCCCTCTTGCATCTCCCTCCCACCCTCCCTATCCCACCCCTCTAGGTGGTCACAAAGCACCGAGCTGATCTCCCTGTCCTGTGCTATCCAGTTTCTTGTTGTTAGATTGAGATTGTTTGCCATGTTATGCTCTTACAAATAGTACTACAGCAGCATTCTTACATATCTTGGCACACATGCAGCATTATCTTATTTATGTTTCTGACAACAAAATTGCTGGGACTAAGCCTATGCATGTTTTATGTTTCAGTATATGTTGCATGATTGCTTTCTCTAAAGCTCATTTGCTGATTTAGGGTGCCACTGATAATATATGAGCAAGCAGTTTTCCTGTCCATCTGTGTTAATATGCTAGTTAACAAATTGTATCTTATTGTTTACTCTCTTTTATTTAATAACTTGTAAAGTGTTTATAGTGATTTCTGTTAATGCAGTTTTTCCCCGATTTTTTCAATTGTGGTAAAATATATATAACGTAAAATTTATCACTTTAACCATTTTTAAGTGTATGGTTCAGTGGCATTAAGTACATTTTCATTGTGCAACCCATCACCACCATCCATCCCCAGAACTTTTTCATCTTCCCAAACTGAAACTCCATACCTGTTATACACTTATTCCTCATTTCCCCTACCCCCACCCTGGCAGCCACCATTCTGTATACTTTCTGTCTAGAATTTTGTCTGCTAATGCAATTTTTAAAATATTTTTATATAATAGTCAAATCTCTGAAGTTGTATTATGGTCTCTGACATGGGTACCATACTCATAAAAACCCAGTATAGCAAGATTAAAAACATTTTTTTTACCTATATTTTCTTATACTTTCATGTTTTGGTTGTTTTTATTTGTAGTGTTTAAATCTTTGTTTTGTTAAGAATATTTTGTGGGTGGAGAGTGAGGCTTTGGTCTTTCTCTTACTCCCAGTGACCAGTTTCTCTTTTGTTGTAGTTGAATAACCCATTTATCAATATTATCCATTCATGGGACTTCCCTGGCAGGCCAGTGGTTAAGACTTTGCCTTCTAATGCAAGGGGTGTGGGTTCGATCCCTGGTTGGGGAGGTAAGATCCCACATGCCTCGTGCCAAAAAACATAAAACAGAAGCACTATTGTAACAAATTCAATGAAGACTTTTTAAAAAATGATTCACATCAAAAAAAATCTTAAAAAATATATATATATCCACTCTTGTGAAACTTGTCTTTTGTCATGGTCTAGTTTTCCATACACAGACTATGCGTATTTACAACCCGCATATATACACTTGTTAGACACGACTACACATTCTGCTTGCGTGACCCCCATCTACCCTCATGTGTGTGTGGCTCACATGGTATGCAGTCCATGTCTAATATGGACTACCTTTTGGATTCTGTTCTGTTCCATTCCTAATTCAGTGTCCCTAAGGCTTAATATGTTGTAGGGCAAGGCCCTATTCTTTACCCTCTCTTTTTAGAAATTAAATGGATAATATGTTTTGTTTATTTCTCAGGATGTATTAGAATTATTTTGATAACTCCTAACCCCAAAAAACACAGAATTGGGTTGATTTTATAGATTTATTTGTAGATAATTAACATGTCTATATTGCTAACTGATCCTTTTGAGGAGGAAGTTATATTTTATTTCCTATCTTTCAGAAGAATTTTTAATTCTCCTTCATGTAAGTCATGCAGTTTTCACATTAGTGTTATTCCTAAATATGTTAAATTCTTAAAGATGATATAAACAATAAAACTCTTAAAGACTGGATTATTCCAAAGGGAAACAGTGAGAAATCCCAGTTGCTTGGCAACCAGAGCCAGCCCAAATGACCTAGTTTATTCTTAGATAGCCTTGATTTCTTCCCAGTACCCTTTCCATTGTGTTACTTTTGTCCATTTTTTGCATTGGTGTTTGATAAAATAATATTTTTCTTTTATTCAGAGTCCTACACCAAAGCTGAAGTCAAAATTGAAGGTCCTGTTTGCATATATAAAATGTACCAGATGTTTTTTTATTCAGGCAGCCCTCAGAAACTGATAAATTACTGTTTCATTCTCTTCTCTTTGAATAGCAAGATATCCCAAAACATGCACATAACTTCTTTTCCAGCTTATGGACATACTTGGCAGAGGGTCAGGTGAATATCAAGTATCTTTGTCCCTTGGTTTAAGCTAAAATTATAGCTAAAAAATTTAGATCCTATTTTGAGGTACAGCATTTGAGGAGTGGTTGTATTAATATGATTCATTTTTGTATAGACAGTTTTTCTTGACCTTGTGGGTGGAAGTTTATAAATTTGCAAAGAGATGACCATGGAAGGATTTTCCCTTAAAAAATTTCCCAAAAAATCATCCAACGGAACACTTAAGATCTGTGAATTTTGTTGTATATTCATTTCCATCTCAATTTTAAAAATGGTTTCTTCACATTATCCAGGCATGTTTAAATTTTACATGAAGTATATATACCTCCCCCACCTCAATAAAATATTTGTTGATTTTTCCATCATACTACTGCTGTTTCCTTTACCACTAGTTAATGTAACCATTCCGGAGGGTTTGTTGCTGAAACATTTAAAACTATCCCATAATAAGAATTCTGCTGCCTTATAATGTTTAGTATCAGATACACAGAAAATATGTCTTCTGTGTATCTGAAATATCTCTTCATGTTAAGAAGACATTTCTTTTTTTCCCCCCTCACTTTTCTGTTGTCCTCAGTGGAAAGTATGCCTCCACTTTGATTTTTTTTTACTTAAATATATTTGCCTAATTAAAAATTGAAACTGTAAAGTTAATTATTAAATAAATCTTTTTCTCAGACTTTTATTGTCAAAATAATTTTTTTGCATGCCTGCTATGCAGAGACTTTTGTACTCAATGCTCTGTGAAGTACTAATGCAGAGTATATTGACAACTCTAGAATGATATGGACAATATATACCATGGCTTCTCATGTTTCTCCACTGTGGTATCTTCTATGCCAAAGAGGAAAGAGTGAAGGAAGAGAAACAACAACAGTAGCAACAATAACAGTAATATAGCAGCAATAAGCATGTATATAGAATTGTTTAATAAAAAGGATTGATAGAATGATTGATGGGTAATGAAGTAAAGTCAGTGAGGTTGGGAATTCCCTGACGGTCCAGTGGTTAGGACTTTGCACTTTCACTGCCGAGGGCCTAGGTTTAATCCCTGGTCGGCGAACTAAGATCCCACAAGCCGCGCAGCGCAGGCAAAAAAAAGTTAGTGAGGTTAAGTTTACTTTCAGTTATGCAGGCTTCGTTTTGATAAGATTTAATCATCCTGATAGAAGAAGAAAAGGCACCATTATTCCACTGAGAGCCTCACTATGATGATTTTTCCTAGACATTATGAAGTTGTGATGTCCAGTGTGGTAGCTGCTAGCTAAATGTGGCTAAATTTAAATAAATACAAAAATAAAAATTTCAGTTCCTCAGTTGCACTAGGTACATTTGGAGTGCTCACTGGCCACTTGTGGTTAGTACTGTCATATTGCATACTGTAGATGTTGAACATTTCCATTATCACAGGAAATTCTGTTGGACAGCACTGTTGGTCTTCCATGTCTCTACTTAACCTTTCTTTTTTCTGTGTGTGTGTGCACGCAATACAGTTATAATAACTACTTTAATGTTCTTTTCTGCTAACTCTAATCCGTGTGTTAATTCTGAGTCTTTTTTGAATGACCTCCCAACATCATCATTGCCTATTTAAAGGCTCAAAGTGGAAATGTGAGCCGGTTTTCAAATTTGAAAGCAGTACAACCCTTTTTTCCAAATAAAATCTTACTGGGGAGCCCACTATAAAATAGATAAACTGCCATGTTTGAAGCAGAATTAGGATGCTCAGTATTCCACACACTTGGCTTTACGAGAACATAGTTTTGAAAGCTAATGATATAAAATATTCATATAATTTATATATTGTTCTCAAAGATGATTTGGAAACAGCATTTGGTAGTTTGTGTTTTACTTGATATATAAAAGTCTGTATATGACATTAAAATGCTGTTAAAAGGTAAAAAAAAAATGTATATAAAAGTGGAAGTTGTTCAACTCTTAAGCATGCAGAAAGTAAAAGACTGCCACTTTTCCAGAAAGATACTTATTTTAATGTTATTTTTCATAGCAAAATGTTGGAAAGCTACTCATCTCACATGAGAAAGGTGGTATAATAAATAGTTAAATTAAAAATTAAAGTCATGAAAACAAATGTTCATATAGAAAACAAAGTACTGAGACAAAGTACTATGTTCTTTAAAATTGCAAGTGAGTACAATATGTAGAAATGAAAGAATCTGCATTAAAGTGGTAGGATTTTTTCATTTTGTGACACAGTTTACTAATTATCACCATTCTTAGGAAATTATAAGTATGGAACAAAAGACTGATGAAAACTTGCATTTAATTTCAATAATCATTAACCGTGCTTTTTTTCTCTTCAATTTTCTCTTTCACCTACTTTATTTTTTAAATAATTGGTTTTTTTGTTTTTTTTTTTTTTTAAATAATTGTTTTAAATTTTGAGACAGTCACAAAATTTAAAAAGAGTTACAGATATAATACAAAGAACTGTTGATTCCTTGAGGCATTTGGGAATAAATTGTTAATCTGGTCTGTGTTCACTGGCCAAACTTTTAGTGTGCATTTCCTTCAAAGAAGAATATTCTTCTACACAACCAGAATACAGTGGTCAAAATCAGGAAATTAACATTTGATGCATTACTTCCCTCCAATCCTCAGTCCCCGTTCAAGTTTTTCCAGTTGTCCCAATAATGTTTGTTCCAGCAAAATAAGCATTATTCATAACCACATGTTCCATTTAGAAATCACATCTTCTAGTATCCTTTTATATGAAACAGTTATAGGGTTTTTTTGACTTCGTAACCTTGACGCTTTTGAAAATTATGGGCTACTTATCTTTTAGGCCATCCCTCAATTTGAGTTTGTCTGATGTTTCCTTGTGATTAGATTCAGTGTATGTAGCTTTGACAGGAATGTCACAGAAGTAATGCTCTTTTTTTCTCGTTGCATCATATCAGGGAGCCCATAACTTCAATTTGTTGCATTATTGATAGTGTGCTCTTTAATCACTTGATTTGGCTGGTGTTTGCCTGGCTTCTCCACTGTAAAGTTGTGACTTACAAAGGGGGAAAGAAGAGTGTTTGGGGGAAGGTACTTTAAGGCAGTGTAAATATACGGTTCCTTATCAACTGTCAATTTATATCAGCCTATGGACTGAATGTTTCCCATTTCATTTGATGGGTTTTTATTTGTTACAGTCATTATTTTGGTTCTCAAATTGTCCTATATTTGGCCAGTGGGAGCCCCTTCCAGCTGTCTTCTGTGTCCTTTTGGCTCGTTCCCATCATTCTTTGGAAACTTCTTCGCATTCTGGTACAAAACAGCAACAGCAAAACCCCCACAAAACCAGAAAAGTTACACACTCATCTTGTGCTTTCCTTGCTCCAGCTTTAGAGCTGGACATTTTTTAGAGCACCTGCTTCCTTTTAGTGGAGCATGATATTAAAAAACTTTTCTGCCTGCCCCTGCTTGGATTCTAACATTTCATGCCAGGCTGCCCCTCCATTGAATTACTTCCTTAGTCCATTCAGGTCCCCATGGACCGACCTCCTCTTCACCCTGCTTAGATTATTTTTACTACATGTGGACCCCTTCTTAACTCTCCCTGGGTTCTGACAGTCCTGGCTAGGCTACTCTCCTCTGGATGCCTTTCTTACCCATCTCGTGCTCCCTAGGTTCTGACAGCCAACAGTGAGCCACCCACTCACAGATACCTACCTTCCTTACCTTGTTTGGGCTCCGATTTCCCTTACCAGGCAGACCTACCACATGGATGCGCTCCTTGCGTTGCTCAGGCTCTGATGCTCCATGCCAGGATGCCTTTGTATAGGGATGCCGTCCTGCCCCACTCTGAACCACCACAGCTCCTCTCTTCCTCCGTATTTACACCTATCATATGCCACCCAAAGGCTTTAGAACTCAGTTGTTCAGGGAGGAAAAGAGAAGAGGGGGACTTCAGTGAATTTTTTAAAGTGGCCTTTGATGTTACCCTTCACGCTGTCTTTTTTCCTATTATCATTTAAAAATTAGGAAATAAAAGTTATATCCAAATTTTCTTCTTTTTTGGCCATGGTTTTCATTTCTTCAAGTAAATTTAAGAACTTTCTTAAATATTGTGTCATTGTGATAAGAAGGCAAGACTTTTGATTCTTGACTGATTACAATTTTAGGATGTATGCATCCAGAGAAAGTAGATATGTATATTTTTATTTAAATATATTAACTTCATATTACTTTACATCAACTAATTTTAAGGATTATATAATGCTTCTGTGTAACCACAAGTTCTCATTTTGCATTGTTAAATAGAGAGCCCAAGCTGCACTGCAGGCTGTCAGTGCTGTCCAGTCAGGAAGTCTGGCCCTTCCTGGAGCTCCTGCTAATGAAGGCACGGTCCTACCTGGGCAGAGCCCTGTGCTCCGAATAATTATTGAAAACCTCTTTTATCCTGTTACCCTGGAAGTTCTTCATCAGGTAAGGAGGAACACTCTTATGAAAGCAGAGTCAAATATGACCTCTGTAACTTCGGATGTTTTATGTCTTTAGTTTTTCAGGTTGTTGATTTTGGTTAATGTATTTGTTTAAATAATAGTAAAAAAAAATCTTCAGCATCCTGTTTCATGCAAGAAATAGTATCAATTAGAGATAGTTTGAGTTTTTCTTTTTTTTTTTTTTTTTTTTGGCGGTACGCGGGCCTCTCACTGTTGTGGCCTCTCCCGTTGCGGAGCACAGGCTCCGGACGCGCAGGTTCAGCGGCCATGGCTCACGGGCCCAGCCGCTCCGTGGCACGTGGGATCTTCCCGAACTGGGGCACGAACCCGTGTCCCCTGCATCGGCAGGTGAACTCTCAACCACTGCGCCACCAGGGAAGCCCAGAGATACTTTTTTGAAAGCCTCCATTTTCTAACTTAAATACTTGATTTAAAAAGGTATGTAAGAATTCTATTTTTTTATACCTAAGCATGAAAATGAACAAAGCACAGACTCCTATAAAAAGCACCAGTAGTAGTTGTTCCTCAGAAAGTACCATCAGTATAGAAAACAACTAATCTATTTGTACTGACTCCTCCCTACACTTGAGTATTTTTATTTTAAAAACTCTGAAAGGAAAATATGAGTAACTTAAATAAGGAAGTATCATGTTAAATACTAACTGATTCTCAACATAGCTTTCATAGACTACCCATTACTATGTCTAAACTGTCTTGATAAGAGGCAGTGTACCACATCATGGCCTACTGTGAAGATATAGAGTTTAAGAACTGGAAGATCGATCACCTACCTAGTTACATAATTTTGTATTGAATAAAACTGCGGCTCAGATACTTGATGAGTTGAATATTGTAAAGAGTAATTTAAGAACCAGTTAGAATTCAAGTCCCCTAATGTCAACTCCAGTATTCCATTTCATTATACTTGACAACCTAAGTATAAAAATTATTTTAAAACACTAAAATATGTTATATGCTTATTTTCATATTTATTTATTTATGGCTGCGTTGCTGCGTGCGAGCTTTCTCTAGTTGCGGCGAGTTGGGGGCTACTCTTCGTTGTGGTGCGTGGGCTTCTCATTGCGGTGGCTTCTCTTGTTGCGGAGCACAGGCTCTAGGCACACGGGCTCCAGTAGTTGTGGCACACGGGCTTCAGTAGTTGTGGCTTGTGGGCTTTAGAGCGCAGGCTCGGTAGTTGTGGCACACGGGCTTAGTTGCTCGTTGCGGCTTGTGGGATATTCCCGGACCAGGGATCGAACCTGTGTCCCCTGCATTGGCAGGGGGATTCTTAACCACGGTGCCAGCAGGGAAGTCCCTATTTTCATATTTATATCTCATTATTATTATTATTATGTATTTTTGCGGTACGCGGGCCTCTCACTGTTGTGGCCTCTCCCGTTGCGGAGCACAGGCTCCGGACGCACAGGCTCAGCGGCCATGGCTCACGGGCCCAGCCGCTTCGTGGCATGTGGGATCTTCCCAGACCGGGGCACGAACCCGTGTCCCCTGCATCGGCAGGCGAACTCTCAACCACTTCGCCACCAGGGAAGCCCCCTCATATATTAAACAGCATGATCTCAGGCCAGTCTAGACTCATTTAACTGTTTTCCAAACCTTTGCATTTGTACTACTGAATGAAGAGTCATAGGGGGGTGTGTGTGCATTTAAGAATTGAAATGTATCCTATCCTATTCTCACATTTTACAAATAAGGGTACTGGGGACTTTAGAAGTTGTTACTTTCCCCACAGTCATTGTACCAATTGGTGATAGAACTCAGATATATTTCCTAATATGGTTCATGTGCTATGCGTGTAAATATCAAAATATACCATTTATTATGCCTACTTTATTCCCTGTGATAGTTTCCTGAGTACCATTTTCTAAATATGTGCATTTGTGAAGCATGTCCTATGGAGGGTTTTAGCAGTGGTATCCGTAGCCACCGTTGTTTCCTAAAAGTGTTCAGCAGTTACTTAAGTGATTGGTTTCTTTGTTCTGGTGGATTTTCTTTTCTACTGTTTATCCCGCAAAGTGGCATTGAACCCTCTGTGATCCATCAGCATTTTTTGTTTGCTTTTGCTACTGTGGCACTGTAGCTACTGCTAACTTCTACTGCTTTACAGAAGATGTTATTGCACCTGTGGCTCAACATTGCCATCAGTCAGCAGTGAATTTAGTCAAGGTTGTGTGGTCCTGTCTTGTCATTCCATTTGTCATTTCCCTCAGACCAGTAACAAACCTTGTTTCTTTCCCAAAAGATCATGGGTCCTTCAGGTGAAGAGAGGTAATTGAGAGTCTTCAATAGTAACCATTGGGATAGGACTCTCAGCCCTTTAGTTATGGCACTCTCCTGTTTAATCCTTCTTCACATTGCTGTTGGAAAACACCAAAACTTCTTAGCAAGGCACTTAAGTCCCCATGTGCAGACTTCTCCCCATCTCTTTAAGCTCACTTCCTAACTCTTCTGCTTATTTAACACCCTAGCTTTTCTGGCCCTTTGACCCTCTCCCCCTCCCCCCCCTCTTATTTCTGTCCTTGTCCATTTCTGTCTTCTATTTCTTAGGCCTGGAACACTCTTTAGGGAGATAGCCACTTAGCTGAATCTACATCATTCCATTTGCAGCTCAAATTCACCTCCTCAGAGAGTCTTTCTCTAATTACGTTAATTTAGCCCTCTCCCCCTGACACTCTATTCCATTGGCCAACTAAAATGTAGTATAGCATAATGATTAAGGATACAGTATCTGGAGCTGGTTTGAATCCCAGCTCTACCACTTACTACCTCTATAACCTTGGACAAGTAACTTACTCCCTCTATGTCTTTTTCTTATTTATATAATGGGGATGAAGATGGTATCTATTTTATACCTTCATTGTGTGGATCACATGGGTTAATGCATTTAAAGCACTTAGAACAGTGCCTGTTACATAGTAAATGCTCAAGAAATGTTAGCTGTACTTATCAGATGCTAGTAAATTGCATTGTAAGAAACTGATCCTTGCTCTTGTGGTCTTGTGGGTAAGATGTAATTTCATAAGTAATAGCATAAAATGTGATAAATATTGTGATTGGAAAATACATGGAAGTGTGGAGTTGGTTGCACATGTTATAATTAATTAGTAAGTAGAGTTGATATTAGCTAAACTGCTCTCTAACATCTATGGAAGCTAGTGTTTTTCCTTTAGCTCATGGTGAGGGGATTAATGATGACTGAGATAGGAGTGGTGCTATTTCAAATGAGGTAGGTTAGGGGAAGTGTTTACACTATGACATTTGAACAGAAGCTTGAAGGATGTGAGGGTGTAAGTTATGTGTATATATGGTAGAACAATGATGCAGTCAGAAAGAACAGCAAGTGCAAAGTCCCTAAAATGGAAGTGTGCTTAATGTGTTCAAATATCAGAAAAAAGACTATATCATTGGCGTGTAAAAAATAGGGAAGCCATAAATGATAGGCTCAGAGAAGGTGTTAAGACTAGATGATGCAAAGCCTTTGTAATCTCTACACTGAGTAAAATAGGAAGCCATGGAGGATTTTGAGTAGAGGAGGGAGATGATAGGTTTAATGTTCTTGTTGCTATGTTAAGAATAAACTGTAGGCATAAGTGGAGGCTCTTATAGTCCAGATGAGAGATGGTGGTGACCCAGGTGGGGACGTGAGCACTGCACATGGTGATTACGTATATATTTGGAGTGATTTGCTGATGGGTTTAGTAGATGTGGGTTATGGAGAGAAAGAGAGTAATCAAGAATGCCTTCCAGATTGAGGATATGAACCTCTGGTAAAATAGAGCTATCTTATACTAAGATAGTAAAGACTGAGGGCGAAAAAAGATTTAGGGCAGGAGTGGGAGGAAGGGGAGGAATCAAGAGAGTGTTTTGGACATGTTAAATTTGAGATACCTGTTAGACAGCCAAGTGGGAGATGTTGAAGAGACAGTTGGGAAATAAGTCTGGATTGGGCCTAAGAATTC
This sequence comes from Globicephala melas, assembly GCF_963455315.2. Classification (NCBI taxonomy): domain Eukaryota; kingdom Metazoa; phylum Chordata; class Mammalia; order Artiodactyla; family Delphinidae; genus Globicephala; species Globicephala melas. The sequence goes on from NC_083319.1 coordinate 21,773,683, forward strand.
ACGCTGGAGAATTGGTAATCATTTGCATATGAGTGGTAATTAAGGCCATTGGATTGGATGGCATCACTTAGCGAGTATTTGTAGATAAAGAAGGCATTCATCAACTGTTCCATTACATAAACTCAACCCTGCATTCTAAAAAATTTCTTTGTGTACTGAAGGAGTAGGTGAAAACAGTATTTTTGTGGAATCCATTACTTCCAAGTACTGTTATATATGGGGTTACTTTATGAATGTCCAAAAGGTGAATCTCTTCAGGATGAAGGACTTACCTTTTTGAATTACAAAATAAAGATAAATAGCTTGCAAAAACCAGTTATTATGGTATCAAAAGAATCAACACTAGTAATACAACACTAGTAATACAAATTCTAATTCTTAAATCTTGCTGTTTTGTTGGCTACAAAAACTATTATAAACAAATTGTGGCCAATGTGCTTGCTATTTTTAAAAGTTCTAATATAAATAATGCTTTTTACAAGTGAATACTGGTGAACAGTTTCTGGCAAGCCTTCTTTATAAACATCACCCTGAAGATTAATTTTATCAGAATTTGATCTTTAGTATTTTATTAGTCCCATTTTAAAGTCTGAAAAGATTAAAATGCACAAGAAATGTCAAGAGTTGAGTCTATGTGTTTCTTATGTTTATGACAGCAAAGTAAATATATTAGGAAATAATCAAAGACCTTGTAATCTATAAAAATATATATTAAACTTTCCTAAACATTGATCTTTTGAGACCAAATCTATTTAAAACTGAGTATTTTGATAATTATAAAAAGTTGTTAAAAACTACACTTCAGGCATTCCTGAATTCCCCAATGTTGGTGCTCTCTTACTTTATTCAAAAGTATCAGATTGGGGACTTCCCTGATGGCGCAGTCGTTAAGAATCCGCCTGCCAGTGCAAGGGACGTGGGTTTGGGCCCTGGGCCAGGAAGATCCCACAGGCTGCGGAGCAACTAAGCCCGTGCGCCACAACTACTGAGCCTGTGCTCTAGAGCCCGCGTGCCACAACTACTGAAGCCCACGTGCCTAGAGCCCATGCTCTGCAACAAGAGAAGCCACCACAATGAAAAGCCTGCGCACTGCAACAAAGAGTGGCCCCGGCTCACCGCAACTAGAGAAAGCCCGTGCACAGCAACGAAGACCCAATGCAGCCAAAAATAAATTAAAAAAAAAAAAAGTATCAGATTGATCTTTGCAGCTACTCTTTCAGTAAATACGATCCAGGGGACTCTAGAGAGCTATCCATGGTTAGCCAGTTGAGTTCATTCATATTCTCTTGGCACATTCAGATGAAAATTACACAGCCAAACACATCTGTCAGGGAGGATATGCTTCAGGTTTTTGTTCAAGTTAAATGAGGGAAAGGAATCGAACCATTAACAAAATCTGAAGGTTAAGTGGAAATTAACTAGGTTCTGTAGCATAATACAGTATAAAATCCCAAATTTTAGAGCAAATTATATGCTCTTGTTACTTCATTAACAAGATATTTTACATCAAAAATATTTATCATTTTAAAAATTGCATATTGCCATAATTCTTCAGTCAGATCTCAGAGTATAATTTGTTATCAGTTAATAATAAGCATTTACTCTGTGCCTCTTATGTGCCAGGAATTGTACTCAATGATAGAGAAATGATTCAGGCAAGGTATATACCTTCAAGGACCTTTCAGTCTAAAGGAGACATATATAAACAAATGTATAGACCAATGTAAATAAAACAGCTAGATAAATATTTGTATGAGGCCTAGAGGGGATATTAATATTTGGTACTAGAGAATGAACTCTATTGAGATTTGGGTGAGGCTAAGGATTTTCTGGTGGCATTATTCCCTGAGCTGAGTTTTGAAAAAGATAAATGAAAATTTACTAGGTATTAGGTAAAGAGTTACAGGAAAAGGGAAAAGCCACATGTATAGGCATGGAAGTCCAAAACCACTTAGTGTATCTGGAGAACTACTATAGACAGTTCCCTACTGTTGATGTAAATAGTGTGGTATAAAAAGTGTGAGGAAATGAGGTTGGAGAGGTACACCAGGGAGAAGTTGTGTATGTTATACCAAAGAGCTTGGATTTTACCATGTAGATAATGGGGAGATAGTGAGGAATTTTAAGCAGGGAAAAGTATAATCTGACTTGTACTTTAGAGCACTACCTGTGTCTGCAGTATGAAGGAGGGAGGTTAGGCAGTTATTATATCTCCTTTTATATATATACATACACATTTTTAACATTGTTACTACTTTATCAGGCGAAAAAAAAAGCAAACAAACCTCAATTGATGCACTTACAATATATAGATTGATGTGTGTGCATGCATGTAACACCATAGTATCACCAAGGATGGAAATTAAGAAAACATAATACCTTTTCCCAAGAATGCTTATACCTATATCTTAAAGAAAGATACAACATAAAATCTTTGACAGCTGAGAAGAAAGTAAATTTGGTATTCTTCTATAAACTTTAAGAATATTATCTAGGACATGAGGGTGTACTGAGGAAATAACCTGTTACAAGGCCAAAGTTTTCATTAAAAGAACAAAACAAAAAATTTCCTAGTGTTTTTCAAAATACAGTTATAATGAGGGGTTAAGGTCTCAAAGTTCTAAACCCTGAAATATGACCATAATGAAATTAGCTACATTTTATTAAAAGTTTTAAATTTCAATAAAGAACCTTCAGACTATCTAACTTTTAAGGAATGGCATTTTCTGGTGATCCCTTCCAAGACAAATTGGTTCCACAAATCTTGTTGATCTTCTTATCTCTTATAAGAAATGTTTAACTCTAAGCTAATAATATATTAAAGCATATCTTGCCAAAAATGAGTATTTGGACTTTAGGATAGTTATTTTATCTTGGAGGGTGGTAAAATACACATAAATTTTATCATTTTAACTTTTTTAAATTGTACAGTTCAGTGGCATTAGGTACATTTATATTTTTTTGCAACCATCACCAAATAGCATGTATCTCTAGAAATGTTTTCATCTTCCCGTTGAAACTCCTGCACCTATTAAACAGTAACTCCCCACCCCATTCCTCCCTTCTCTCAGCCCGTGGCAACCACCATTCTTCCTCCTGTCTGTGAATTTGCCTACTCTAGGTTCCTCATATAAGCGGAATCACGCATCATTTGTTGTTTTGAGACTGGCTTATTTCCCTTAACTCATTGTCTTCAGGGTTCATCCATGTTGTAGCATGTGTCAGAATTTCGTTTTTAAGGCTGAATAATATTCCATTGTACGGATATACCACATTTTGTTTATTCATTCATCTGTGGATGGATACTTGAGTTGCTTCCATCTTTTGGCTATTGCAAATAATGCTGCTATGAACATAGGTGTTCAGATTATCTCTTTGAGTCTCTGCTTTCAATTCTTTTGGGTATATGCCAAGAAATGGAGTTGTTGGATCATATGGTAATTTTCTTCTTAATTTTTTTTGAAGAATCCCCATACAGTTTTCCATAGCCACTGCACCATTTTACATTTCCATCAACAGTGCACAAGGGTTCCACTTCCTCCACATCTTCCCCAACACTTAATCTTTTCTGTTTGTTTTGGATTTTTTAATAGTACCTGTCCTAATGGGGGCGTGAAGTGGTATTTTGTTGTAGTTTTTATTTGCATTTTGATGATTAGTGATGTTGAGCATCTTTTCTTTTTTTTTTTTTTTGGCCACACCACGCGGCTTGCAGGATCTTAGTTCCCTGACCTGACCAGAGGTCGAACCTGGGCCCTTGGCAGTCCTAACCACTGGACCACCAGGGAGTTCCCATTGAGCATCTTTTCAAGTGCTTGTTGCTATTGATTATCTTTGGAGAAATGTCTATTCAAATCCTTTGCCTGTTTTTAAAATTGGGTTTTTGTTGTTGAGTTGTAGGAGTTTTTTTTATATTTCTGTATATTAACCCCTTATCAGATTCATGATTTGCAAATATTGGCTCCCATTTTGTGGGTTGTCTTTTCAAGTCAGTTGATAGTCTTGATGAACATAAGTGTCCATTTTGATGTAGTTGAATTTATCTTTTTTTTCTTTTGTTGCCTGTGCTCTAGGATAGTTATTCTTTTTTTTAAGATTTATTTTTTATTTACTTATTTATTTTTGGCTGCATTGGGTCTTAGCTGCGGCATGTGGGATCTTTATTGAGGCATGCGGGATCTTTCGTTGTGGCGTGTGGGATCTTTATTGAGGCATGTGGGATCTTTCGTTGTGGCGTGCAGGATCTTCGTTGCGGCACGAAGCCTTCTCTCTAGTTGTGGCATGTGGGTTTTCTCTACTCTAGTTGTGGCACACAGGCTCCAGTGCGTGTGGGCTCTGTGGTTGTGGTGCAGGGGTTCCAGAGCACATGGGCTCTGTAGTTCGTGGCATGTGGGCTCTCTAGTTGAGACACGCAAGCTCAGCAGTTGCGGTACGTGAGCTCAGTGGTTGTGGCGCACAGGCTTAGTTGCCCCACAGCATGTGGGATCTTAGTTCCCCGACCAGGGATCAAACCCACATCCCCTGCATTGGAAGGCAGATTCTTTTTTTTTTTTAATACATTTATTTATTTTTTGGCTGTGTCGGGTCTTTGTTGCTGCGCATGGGCGTTCTCTATTTGCGGCGAGCAGGGGCTACTCTTTGTTGCGGTGCACCGGCTTCTCTTGTTGCAAAGCATGGGCTCTAGGTGCACAGGCTTCAGTAGTTGTGGCTCACGGGCTCAGTAGTTGTGGCTCGTGGGCTCTAGAGTGTAAGCTCAGTAGTTGTGGCGCACGGGCTTAGTTGCTCCTCAGCATGTGGGATCTTCCCAGACCAGGGCTCGAACCCATGTCCCCTGCATTGACAGGCGGATTCTTTACCACTGGACCACCAGGGAAATCCCTAGGATAGTTATTCTTGATCATTCTTTCTGATAATTAAAAAGCAGGACCATTTGCCTATTAAGGAGACACATACATAGTATTTGATAACAGCAAATTCTTAGCAGCATAGGGAATACTTATGTTTTTATCCTTAGAAGCAGAAGGGCAAGTTTCTGGCTTATTAAAATCCAGATTTAAAATGGGATGTCAGAGGAAAGCAAAATGCATTGTAGTAACCCTGGCCCTGAACTTGTGGTGGGGAAGTATAACAAGTGTTGTAAGAGCATTGGTAACCAGGGGTCTGTCAGGAAACTTTCCCCCAACTCTGTTTATTCCGCTTCTCTAAAGACTCCTTAGAGACGCCTTCCTTGAGCACCCTTGCACCTTCCCAACTTGCATTCCAGTTCACTCTCATCCCTTTCCCTTTTATTTTTAAAGCAAAACACTTTTTTATGACCAGACATTGTTATTTATTGGCTTATTTGTTTATCGTCTGTCTTTCCTTATGAGAGCAGAGACTCGTTTCTTTCTTTTTTTTCTTTCTTTGAGGATTTTCCAGGTTATTTTTTTCTGTTATTGATTTTTAGTTTAAATCTATAATTGTTTGAGAACATACACTGTATGATTTCTGTTATTTTAAATTTGTTAAAGTGTGTTTTATGGCTCAGAATGTGTCTATCTTGGTCAGTGTTTCATGCAAAATTCAGAATGTGTATTCTATTATTGGGTGCACTGTTCTATAAATGTCAATTAGATCCAGTTGATTGATGATGCTATTCAGTTCAGCTATATCCTTCCTGATTTTCTGACTTCTGGATCTGTCAATTAGTGACAGAGCGGTGTTAAAAGTCTCCAGCTACAATAGTGTTTTTATAGTCCAGCAGCTTTTTTTCTCAAGTATTTTGATTCTTTTTCATGAAGCACATACATATTAAGGGTTGTTATGTCTTCTTGGATAAATGACCCCTATTATTATTATATACCCTCCTTCTTTATCCCTGATAATTTTTCTTCAAAAGTCAGCTTTGTCTAAAATTAATATAGCTGTACCAGCTTTTCTTAAAAATTAGTGTTAGCATGGTGTATCTTTCTCTCCCTTTAGCTTGAGTCTTTATATTTAAAGTGGGTTTCTGATGAATAACCTGGAGGTGGGTTTTGTTTGTGCTTTTTAAAAAGCCCACTCTGACAAGTATGTATTTTAATTGGCATATTTAGAACATTCACATTTAAAGTGATTTTTTATATAGTTGGGCTTATATCTACTAGGTTGGTAACTGTTTCCTACTTGTTTGTTGTTTCTTCCCCCTTCTCTTTCTGCCTTTTTCAGGTTTTTTTTTTCCTGTTTCACATTTTGTTTTTTACTAGAATTCTTTAGAGCATTTTTAGTTCACAAAAATCTTGAGCAGAATATATATACCTCCTTACCGCCACAGACATACACAGTTTCCCCTATTATTAACATTAGTATGGTACTATTGTTTAAAATTGATGAGCCCATATTGAGACTCTTGTTACTGTTTTGTTCACTGCTGACTTTCTAGAGCTTAGAACAGTGCTCTATGAGTATTTGATGAATTATTAGAGCATTGAACATTCTGTTGTTCATTTTGTTGAATATTTTGTAGTTTTCCTGTCTATAAAAATTTCAAGTAGATGCTGATTCTCAGGCTGAAATAGTTGATCCGTATGACTCTTCCACTTCCAGGTATATGCTTTGTAACACCAACATCTCATAGCATTAATTAATTCCTGTTGTAACCTCCTGATTCAGTATTGTGCCATTTATGACATGCTATAAAATAGGTTAAATATTTAGTGCCTGTTATGTGTCAGGCACTGTTTTAAGCCATGCACGAGTGTTGAAACATGAACATCTTAGGCTTGATTGAAGTGATTTTGGTACCAATAGTTTTAATAGAGGAAATTATTTTCATTTGAAACTGGGATTCAGGGGCTTCCCTGGTGGCGCAGTGGTTGAGAGTCTGCCCGCCAATGCAGGGGACACGGGTTCGTGCCCCAGTCCAGGAAGATCCCACATGCCGCAGAGCGGCTGGGCCTGTGAGCCATGGCCGCTGAGCCTGCGCATCCAGAGCCTGTGCTCCGCAACGGGAGAGGCCACAACAGTGAGAGGCCCGCGTACCGCAAGAAAACAAAACAAAACAAACAAAAAAAAAAACCTGGGATTAATGAATCAAGTTGTATTTATAAAGATATGTTAGCAAGTTTTTTCCTTAAATTTAACCTAATGTGAACTTTTTTCCAGATATTTTCTAAATTTGGCACAGTCTTAAAGATTATCACCTTTACAAAGAATAATCAGTTTCAAGCCTTGCTTCAGTATGCTGACCCATTGAATGCACATTATGCCAAAATGGTAATTATGATCTTTTTTTCATTTTTCAGTTGTTAATCAGTCACTTCAGTGATACCAGAGAAAGCCATCATGTCTTCTCCTTTGCTGTAGTTTACCATGTGTTTTTTTTTGAAAATTGTAATAAAATATACATACTGAAATTTACCATTTTTAAAAGTACTGTTCCATATGCTCTTCTTATAGTCTAAAAATTACTTCTTTCTTCATATGAAATGGTTTCAAATCACCTATCATTTCTCAGATTTCTGGGACTCATTTCTGTTTGTCCTATTTAAAGTCTAGAGTTGAGCACAGTACTTCTGTTATAATCTGACTAATAAAGTAGGATTATCTTTACCCTAGTGCCTCATTTACTTATATTAAGTGAGCCAAAGATTGATTGATTTCAGTATTTTTGCAACCATATTCACTGTTGAATTTCATTGAGCTCTAAATTGCTAAAGACATTAAATCTTAGGAAATATGCTGCCTTAAATTCATATTGTCTTCTTGTTAGTACATGAGTGCTTGACTTTCCACAGGATGTAAAACTTCACATTCAGTTTGGTTACGTTTGACCCATCTCCTATTGAGATCTATCCCTAACTCTAATTCTGTCTTGTATTGGTATCTGAATTATTTCTAATTTTTTTCCAAAGATAGGGACTAAGGTTTATAGTACTTTTGTGTATCACAAAGTGTCTAGTTCTTGATTAGGAATAACATTTATATTTGCTGTACTCTCTACCCACATATATTATTTTGTACCTTCATGATGGCATACTGGTCAATAACTATCATGATAAGTCAGGGGTTTTTGTATATTTGTATGGTTTTTTTTAATTGATATTTTTATGTTTTGGTTTCTGGTATCTATTTTTATAAATTGAAGTGTTTGTGGAAGTCATAAGTAGCTATAAATATCCCTTTGGTAAGTCTTTATTATTTTCAAAGGAGGGTTTGCTGATTTTTGGTCTTGTATCTGATCTGACTCAAAACTTCCCTCAAGTTTATTACTCAAAGAAAATAAACTTAACAAGAAAAACAGTAAGTGGTAGATAATATTTCACATATTGTGGTTCTGACAGGTACCATTTACAAAGGCTTTATTTCATCTTAACCTATATAAAGTACACTAAAATGAATTAAGATGAAATGTAAAATTTAAATATCTTTAAACATTTAAAAAATAATCATCATAATAATTAGTACAATGTACAATAATGTATAATAGTTTTCTAAGCTTATACATTTCTCCTCTTCCGTTTGCTCTTATCATAGACAGGATAGGGATTATTATCCTTACTTTACAGATGAAAAAACTGAGAAATAGAGATTTTCATTTTCTCTCTTAGGCTCACACAGTGACAGAGTTAAAAGTAAACCCAGGTCTTTGGCTTTTAGTTTAGTCCTCTTTGCTTTATGCCTGATTACCACTCTGTCAAAATAGAGGCTACTTGATTTATTATTGTTATTATCTTGTAAAACATCATGCTTTCTTACATGCTTTATTTAGACTCTGGATGGCCAGAATATCTATAATGCATGCTGCACTCTGCGTATTGACTTCTCCAAGCTTACCAGCCTTAATGTGAAATATAATAACGACAAAAGCAGAGACTTCACTCGCTTAGACCTTCCTACTGGTGATGGCCAGCCATCCCTTGAACCCCCTATGGCTTTCGGTGAGTAGTTCTCTTTTGGGTCACAGAACAAGCTTTCAAAAGTTAAAAGTTTCATTTATTAATCCATATATGTCAGGTGGTTTCTTCTTGGATTCTCTCAGGATTTCTAAAGAAAAGTGAGAATCATGGAACGAAAATGTGTTCATTAATTGAATCTTAATATTAGTAGATTCTATTAGTTGGCAAAAACAAGTGGATACCTGAAATTGAATTTATTTTCTAACATTAATATTACTTGTTATTTATAAACCATGCAACCATTTGCTTGAAATTAATAGTCTTATATATTACCACTGGTTTAAATAAGTTGATTTATAGGGTTGGCCAAAAAGTTCCTTTGGTTTCTAAGTACAAATAAAAGACACATTTTTCATTTTCACCAAGAACTTTTTTTGCGGTACACGGGCCTCTCACTGTTGTGGCCTCTCCTGTTGCGGAGCACTGGTTCCAGACGCGCAAGCTCAGCGGCTGTGGCTCATGGGCCCAGCCGCTCCGCGGCATGTGGGATCTTCCCGGACCGGGGCACGAACCCGTGTCCCCTGATGCAGGCGGACTCTCAACCACTGCGCCACCAGGGAAGCCCCACCAAGAACTTTATTGAACAACATATTCACCCTTTTGTTCCACTACCTTCTGCCATTGTTCAGGCAACTTCATAATTCCATCTTCTCAGAACTTTTTATCGTTTTGAGCAAAGAACTGTTCCAGGTGCCTTTTACAGTCTTCCGGGAAATGGAAATTTTTTCCATTAAGAGAATTTTGTAAAGACTGAAATAAATGAAAATCCGAAGGTGCAATGTCTGGTGAATACAGCAGGTGAATCAGAACTTCCCAACCAAGCTGTAACAGTTTTTGTCTGGTGCTCAAAGAAACATGTGGTCTTATGTTATCCTGATAGAAGATTACGTATTTTTTGTTGACTAATTCTGGACGCTTTTTTGTCGAGTGCTGCTTTCAGTTGGTCTAATTGGGAGCAGTACTTGTTGGAATTAATCGTTTGGTTTTCCAGAAGGAGCTAATTAAAATAGAGGACTCCCCCTCCCAATCCCACCATATACACAACATCCCCTTTTTTGGATGAAGACTAGCCTTTGGTGTGGTTGGTGGTGGTTCATTTCGCTTGCCCCACAATCTCTTCCGTTTCACATTATCGTACAATATCCACTTTTCATCGTCTGTCTTAATTTGTTTTGAAAACAAAACGTTTTCATTACGTTTAAGTGGAGAATCACATGGGGAAATACGGTCAAGAAGGCTTTTTTTCGCTTATGTGGAACCCTAACATCAAAGCGATGAACGTAACCAAGCTGGTGCAAATGATTTTCAGTGCTTGATTCAGATATTTTGAGTATGTTGGCTATCTCCCACATGGTATAACATTGATTGTTCTCAATTAATGTCTCAATTGGATCGCTATCAACTCAACTGGTCTGCCCAACTGTGGAACATCGTCCAGCAAGAAATCTCCAGCACGAAACTTTGCAAACCACTTTTGACATGTTTGATCAGTCACAGCACCTTCTCCATACACTGCACAAATCTTTTTGTGTGTTTCAGTTGTGTTTTTACCTTTCTTGAAATAATAAAGTATAATATGCTGAAAATGTTGCTTTTTTTCTTCCATCTTCAATATTAAAATGGCTACACAGAAATTCACCAATTTTGATGTTTTTTTTAAAATGCATGCTGATCTGATAGCTGTCACAATACAATCTAACAAAACTGTTTCAAATGAAGTTAAAGACAACTAAGTGCTACTAAAGGTGTCTTACAGAAAAAACCGAGTGAACCTTTTGGCCAGCCCAATATAACCAGCAAAATACTGGTGTAAGTGGTCTTAAGAGAAATACGTTTCCTTTTTTAAGTAGTGATACTTTAAAACAAGGACCTAAATTAGTAGTATGTTTTTCCTTTATTCAAAGAAGAGGATTTACAATTTTTTGTTTTTGTTTTTTAAACATCAGAACTTTTCATCTTAACCCTAAGTTTGTGTGAAGTTGCATTTTTGCACTAATAAAAGTAGTCTTCTGCATTACTCATACAAATGTTGCTTTGGAGAGCTTCCTTCTTTTATTTAAAATTCTCAATAATTTAAACTTTTAAAATAAACCTTTATGTAAAGGGAAAAGTAGTGGAGAGCCTACTTGGATATATCATTAGGTTAATATACTTTTTGGTTTTGCAACTCTCGAAGTGTGGTTTATTATTTAGTTAAAAGTATTTTAATTTTATTACCCTTTGTGATTGATTTTTCTTTCCCAGATGACACCATAAAATATTAGTTGAGACTTCAAGTGATATTTAGTTTATCTTCATTTTATAGGTGAGAAAAAAGAATCTTTAGCCAAATTGTTGTCCAAAATTTTCTAGAAAACAGATGGTAAATTTAGTGTTAAAGCTTTTTGTTATTTATAACTGAAAATGTCAAGTACATTGTTCAGTTCATGTTCCTAAATTGTTAAAGTTTCTGTTTTAGTCTGACCAAAGTTTTGTGTTTTATACAGTTGGGCTTCCATATCTACAGGTTTGGAATCTGTGGATTCAACCAACTGCAGATCAAAAATATTTGAGGGAAAAAAATTCCCTAATGTTCCAAAAAGCAAAACTTGAATTTACCTTGTACCAGCAACTATTTTACATAGCATTACAGTGTACTTACACCTATTTACATAGCATTTACAACATACCAGGTATTATAAGCAATCTAGAGATGATTCACAGTATGCAGGAGTATGTGCAGAGATTATATGCAAATACCATACAATTTTATATAAGGGACTTGAGCATCCTTGGATTTTGGTGTCTATAGGGTGGGGGGTTGGGGAGTGTGCTGGAACCAATCCCTTGTGGATACTGAGGGATGACTGTATTTGTTATCAGCCCCTACTCATATGTACAATTTGGGAGAGCCAAAGGTCTTTGTAATTACCATTTTAATAACAAATGATAGAAATTGGGGCTATCACTCAAGTTTGCAAATGCAGAACTGCACGTATTTCAGTAATTGAATACATACTGTTGGTATAATTAATGTTCTGCATTGTGGGAGGAGGACATTTTAAAAATACAATTTAAAATTTTGGTTTCTGAATATAAAATAACCAGAATGTTACCATCCTTTTTTTATTGTATTAATAAATCCTTTGTCGTTGCAGAATAGTGTCTACATTATAAGATAAATAATTCATCAAACAGAGAACAGTACTTTTTTATGTGTTGTGTGAAAGTTTACTCTGCCTCTCACAAATATTTGAACTGTTCACTATTCCCTCTTTTTTTTCTCTTGGCTTCAGAAACACCACACTTCCATGACTTTTTTCCTTACCTCACTGGCTGTTCTTTCTTTTCTTTCTTTTAAAGATTACCGTTTAAAGGTCTTAGGGCTAAGTTGTGAGCATTCTTTCCCTCTTTTTAGAGAAATATATTATACCTATAGAAAAGCTTGTAAAACCTGTGAATACAGTTTTAAATACCCATGTAATTACTATCCAGATTAAGAAATAAAATGTTTACACATACTGAAGAAGCACTATTTGTACCCCTCTCATTTATTGTGTTCCCACTCTCCCTGCTCCAAGATAACTGTAGTCTCAAATTTTTGATGATAGTCATGCTTTTGCTTTTCTGCTTTTCCCCTGTGGTTTGGTTGGTTTTTTTACTACTCATTATGCAGCCCTAAGTGCTAATTTAAAAAATTCTTTTCTCCTATATTTAGAACTTTATCTAAATGGAATCATACTGTTTGTTTTCTTTTGATTCATCCATGTTCACATATGTGGCTATCGCTTATTCATTGTCAATACTGTCAAGTGTATAGATTCCCATTGTATGAATATACCACAGTTCGTTTATCTATTCTGCTGTTGATAGACATTTGGGTTGTTTTAGTTTGAGGCTATTATGAACAGTACTGCTGTGAAATTTCCTTGATTACCAATGAGGTTGAACTTACTTTATTTATTGGCCATTCTCCTTTATGAATTTTCTGTTAATTCTTTTGCCGTTTTTGTGTTTGGTTTGTTGTCTTTTCTTGTTTATTTGTGGGAATTCTTTATATATCCTAGACACTAGTCCTTTGTTGGTATTATGTGTTGCAAATAATTTCTCTCCGTTTTGGCTTATTGGTTCATTCTCTCCATGGTATTTTTATGTAGTCAAATTTATTTGCCATTTCCTTTATATTTGTGTTTTTGTGTCATGTTTAAGAAATCCTGTATTACTTTGATATTATAAAGATAAATACTTATATTTTAAAGTTGATAGTATTTTAGTAACTTTTTATTGAAATACTTTAAGTTGCAAGAATAGTTCAAAGAATTCCCTTATATCCTTCAGATTCCCCAGTTATTAACATCATGCCACATTTACTTTATCATCTCTCTGTTTATATGTGTGTGTGAGTGTGTGTGTGTTTGTTGTTGTTGTTTTTTCCTCTGAGTCATTGGAGAATAAGTTGCAAGCATGGTGTCCCTTTTAAATACTCACTGTATATTTTCTAGGAACAAGGACATTCTTACCTAAATACCGTTATCAAAATCAGGAAATTAACATTCACACAGTACTATTATCTAATCCATAGACCTTTTAAAATTTTTGCCAGTTGTGAAAATAATGTTCTTCATATGAAAATTTTTCTCAGTATCAGGTTAATTTATTTGTCATGTTTCTTGAGAGTCCTTTAATTTGGAACATTTCCTCATTCTTTGTCTTTTATGACCTTTAAAATTTTAGAAGAGTTCAGGGTTGGGTATATAATAGAATTTCTCCCAACATGCATGTCTGGTTTTTTGGCTGAAATAATGTTGTGTCTTTCTCATTTCATTACATCAGGAGACACATAATGCCACTTTATCCTATTCCTGGTGATATTAACCTTGATCACTTAAGGTGGTTTCTGCCAAATTTCTTCCCTGTAAAGTTACTGTTTTTCTCTTTGTAATTAACAACATATCCTTATAAGGAGGATACGTTGAGACTATAAAAATAGCCTGTTTCTTATGACTTTTCACCCTTTAGTTTTAACATCCATTGCTTAAATTAGTTGTTACTGTGGTAGTTGTTGCTATATTGGTGATTTGCTAATTCTGTCATTCCTTCTCATTTATTAGCTGGGATTTTATTATAAAGAACTTTTTTCTTACCAACACTCCATTCATTCATTCATTCATTTTTATTACATAAATTCGTGTGAATTTAAGGTTTATAATGTGCTACTTTTATGTATTTATATATTGTAGTATGATTCAGATGTAGTGATATTTATCACATTACACAGTTTTAGTATAATATTGTTGTCTGTATTCATTATACAGTGCATTAGCTCTCTGTGGCTTATTTACTATTCATTGTATTTATTTTTTCATGTTAATATGAACTTGTAGGTTCTTATTTTATTCTATGGGTAATAATTTCACAGTATCATTTTTCACTTTATGTTCAAACTCTCCCAGATTTGGCCAGTGGCCACTAGCTTCTGTGGCCTTTTGACATACCTTCATCATTGTTTGAACACTTCCTTACTTTCTGGCAGAAGATATTTCAGATCTTCTTTACTTTCCCTGCCATAACACTGCAGTCAGCTGTTACTCCAATGAGCCCTGGTTCCTTTTAGTAGGAAATAGTATTTGGAAATCAGTATCAAGGCATTATATGTGCTTATTGCTAATAGGGTGTCACTGCTTCTAGGAACTTTAAATGGGCATGACTAGGATATATGTGTATGTGTACTTCATAAATATATTTCTCTGTGTGTGTGTGCATGTGTGTGTTTGTGTTTTAAAAAACCGCAAGTTTTAACTGATAACTCCAATTCCAATTCAGCACCCTTTTTTTCATATTGGTGATTCCCTTCTTCAAGAATGAGAAATCTAGTTTCCATTAGCCTCAACATATTATTTGCTCAATCCTATAATACACAAAAAGTAGTTTCAGAATTAACACATACCATTAATTTGAGGTTAATATATGCATGAGTAGTTTTCTGAGCATTGTTCCATTGGTCTATTTATTTGTCTTTCTTTTTGTCATTACCACAAGTCTCAATGTCTGATAGAGTTAAGTCTCTTTACTTATTCTTCAAGAGTATCTTGGCAATTCTTGACCATTTACACTTAGGAATTTTAGGATCAGCTTTTCAAGTCCTCAAAGGGGAAAAAAAGCACTATTAGGGTTTTGATTGGATTATATTGACTTTATAAATCACTTAGAAGATAATTGACACCTTTACAATAGCGTCTTCCAGTCTTTGAATATTGTATATATCTCCATTCATTTGTATATTATTTAGTGTCTTTGAGTAAAGTTTGGTGACTTTTCCCCATAAAGGTTTGCATATGTTTTGTTAGAATTATTCCTAAGAGCCATACTTTTTAGATTCTAATTCTAGACCAGTCTTTATGATCCGTGTAACTTTGGGCAGATTGCTTAACTGCTCTGTACTTTTGTCTCTTTATATGTGAAATGAACATAATAATAGTATTTAACAGGTAAGAGTTGTGAGGAATATTAAATGTGCTAATATACGTAAAGAGTTTAGAATGGTGCCCTGTAAGTTTTAGCCATCACTGTTATTTGGTTTTTAAGTTGTTACTAATACACAAATGCAGTGTTGTTGTTTCTTGATTTCATATTCAGCAACCTTGATAAACTCGTATTTCTTTCTCTACTCTAATTAATTTTTCTCTTACTTTAGTAAGATGCACTGAACTTCTAAAATTTGCATAGAAATGGAAAAGTATCTAAAATAGTAAAAGGAAATAAATGCAAGGCTTAATATAAAGCTGCAGTAGTCAAACCAGTTTGATAGTGTTGAAAGGTTAGATAAATTAATGGAGCAGCATATAAAGTCTAGAAATCGACCCACATGTATGTACTCAGTTGATTTTGAGCAAAATTACCAGTGTAAAAATTCAATAGAGAAAGGAAAATCCTTCAACAAGTAGTTTTGGACAGGTGGATATCCATATTGGAAAGAAAATAAACATTGATCCGTATCTCACACCATACTGACACATTGACTTGAAATGGATCTTAGACCTCTATGTAAAACTTAAACGTATAAAACTCCTGGAATAAAACATAGGAGAGGGGACTTCCCTGGTGGTCCACTGATTAAGACTCCAAGCTTCCACTGCAGGGGGCGTGGGTTCAATTCCTGTTCAGGGAACTAAGATCCCATATGCCATGCTGTGTGGCACGGCCAAAACAAAGCAAACAAATAAATAAATCTTATATTTAAAAAAAAAACTTAGAAAATCTTTGTAACCTTGGGATATGCAAAAGTTTCTTAGGTAAAACGCAAAAAGTACAAACCATGAAAGGAAATAATTTATATATTGTACGTACATCAACATTTAAAAGTTTCACTGATTGAAAGGTACCATCAAGAAAACCACAAGGTAAGCTGTAGACATTGAAGAAAATATTTGCAACACATATATATAAGACAATTATATCAAGTTATATAAAGAACTCTTATAGCTCAGTAATAAGAAAACAAACTATTAAAAAATGGCCAGAAGATTTGACAAGATATTTTACAGAAGATGGTATATGAATGGCAGTAAACACATGAGAAGGTGCTCAACATCTCTAGTCATCAGGGAAATGGAAATTAAATTACTGTAAGATATTATTACATACCCACTAGAATAGCTAGAGTTTAAAAAGTTTCCTGTACCAAGGATGTAGAGCATCTTTTACTAGCATACTGTGTTGATGGCAATGTAAAATTTAGGAAACTCTTTGGTAAAGAGTTTGCCAGTTACTTAAGTTAAATGTGCACCTACAATATAACCTAGGCATTTACCCAAGAGAAGTGAAAAAGTTAGTGTCCACACAAATACCTGTATGCAAACGTTCATAGCAATTCTATTTGTAATGGCCAAAATCTGGAAATATTCTATTACAGGTGAATGGATAAACAAAATGTAGTTTATCGATGTTATGAAGTACTATTCAGCAATAAAAAGGAATAAATCGTTAAGGACAACAGGATTATGTTGAATGAAAGAAGCCAGACAAAACATTATTATGAATGAAAGAAACCATATAAAAAAGAACACCTGGTATATGATTCTGTTTATATATAATTCTGTAAAATGCAAACTAATCTTTAGTGACAGAAAGCAGATCAGTTGCCTTTTGTACTTGTACAGTTTATTGTATGTAAATTAGAAAAGAGAAATAAGTCATATCATTTCAGTCTAATGCTGACAACCCTCCAAAGGCTCCCATTTTTTTCAGAGTATTAAATGCCCACATCCTTACATTGGATTGCAAGCCCTATACCATCCACTTCAATTTTACTCTTTTGACATATCTCCTTTGATGTTCTTCCCTTGCTCCTTTTGCCCACCAAACTGACATCCCTCTAAAGCATGTTAGGTATGTTCCCACCTCCAGATTGTTCCCACTAGTTATTCCCTCTTCCTGGAGGGCTTTTCTCCCAGGTACCCTCAGATTTTGCTCCTGCTGCCTTCTTTGACCTACCCTGACCAGCCTTCCCTCAGTACTCCTGATTCTTCCTGTTCTATTTTTTTAGTAGTATTTATCACCTTCTTATGTATGCAGTTAACTTATTTACTGTGTTTATTGTTTAATTCTGTTTTCATCAGTCGAAATAAGCTTCACCAAGGTAGTTTTTTTTCTTCTCTACTTAGTTTGTGCCTGACACAAAATAGACACAAAAAATATTTGTTGAATTAATGTTTATTTATTATTTGGTTTTTTCCACTACTGTTTTCGAAGTTTAACACTGTTTTGTATTTTCATCTAGGATTTTTAACTTTCATACTTATTTTACCAAAATATAGAGTTAATTGATACCTGTAATCTTTTCTTATATAAGAACTTTAGGACACTTTAACTCCTTTTACCTTCTCTTACCTCCTCCTAACTCAAGATATTATTATGTTTAAAACTTTTTAGATTTTAACATTTCAATTTGTTAATTATTTTATACAATCAATATTCATTTAGATTAAGCCATATATAACTCTCTTAAGGCCTTTCATTTCTTCTTGCAACTCAGATATGCCATCTGGGATTGCTTACCTTTTGCCGGAAGGATATCCTTTATTATTCTCTTAAGGGGAAGGTCTGTGTTAACATGTTTGAAGTGTTCATTTCCCCAGAAATGTCTTTATTTTGTTGTCAGTATTAAAAGATATATAGAGTTCTAGGTTGACAGTTTTTTGTTTTGTTTTGTTTTTTCAATGTATTAGAGAAATCAGTACACAATAGTCTGGTTTTCATTGTTGCTCTTGGAAGGTCAGCTGTCAACCTAATTACTGCTGTTTTCTCTCTGGCTATTCTTTAGATTTTTTTTTTCATCTTTGATGTCTACAGTTTCAGTATGATGTGTCTGTTTAAGGATTTATTTTTTCTACCTGGAGCTCAAAAAGCTTCTTCATTTGGTGGATTGTTGTCTTTTACTGATACTAGAAATGATCTTCTCATATATTTCTCCTTCACACTGTTTCTTTTCTTACTTTCTGGAATTTTGATTAGACCTGTTATACTCTCTTACTCTGAGTATCTCAAACTTTCTTTCATATTTTCTATTTCTTTATCTCTCTGAGCTGCATCCTAAATAATTCCTTAGGGACTTTCATTTTACTAATGGTCTCTTCACCTTTGTCTAATCTGTTGTTAAATTTGTCTGATAATTTTGGATTTCAATAGTTGTGCTTTTTATTTCTAGAAATTTTATTGATACTTGGTTCTTTTTTTTTTTTAAAGTATCTTCCCTACAGATATTTTTCAGCATGGCTTTTATTTCTTCAAACATACTATTTAAAAATCAAATCAAATCAAATCTGATAATTCCAGTGTCTGAAATCTTTGCAGTTATTTTTCTGCAATTAGATATTTCTTTTTCTACTTTTTTTCTTTTTGAGTTACTCAAAAAGTTTAGTCTGCTACTGTACCAGCATTTTTGAAAAACAAAATAGTTGTGCTTTTTTTTACATAGTACATACTCTTTGTAATATTTTAAATGGCTCTGTATTTTGTCTAGTGACTCATAATTTATATAATAATTCTTCAATTTAGACATTAAGCTTGTTTCTTTAGGGCTTTGCTATTATAAATAACACTGATAAACTGATTTCATAGGTAAAAATGTTATCTCTTCATTTGTATTACCTTAATTGCTGTTGTGGTAGTACCTTTTCCAAATGTAAAATATGTATTCTTAGTTATGCGAATCTTAAACCTTTTTCTTAAAAGTTTGTGTAAACCATTGCCTAACTGGTTACTTTGCTAAAATGTTTCTGTTTCTGCTTATTTGAGGAATGTAGATTTACAGAAACTTTGCAAATGATTCTTTTGTCGAGTATTAACAAATGTTCTTGTTAATCATATTTTACTTGGAAACAATTATTTAAAATTTGGCCCTGGTAATTGTTTGCCAGTTCTTTCATTTATTGCTATTTAATGTTCAGTGAGTGTTATCTCAAGAATTTTCCTCATTTCTCTAAAACCTACTACAAGTCTTCTGCCTCATACCCCCCACCCCATAGCCATTTGTATTAGTCTCTTTGTTTTGTTTTAAAAGTAGGTCCCTTGCCCTTGCCACAAATCTCAGTGGTTTACAGCAATTAACATTTATTCCTCTCACATGACTGACACTTAAACAGCTGCAAATCAGCTTTTGCAAACTTCCTTCACATGTCTTTTTGATGGAGGGCCCAGGCTGAAGGTGTCACTACATTTGAGACATGGCATTCTTGTGGCAGAGAGTAAAAAAATAAGAGAGCTGGTGTAAACTCATAATGCCTCTTAAAGCTTCTGCATAGAGGCAGTTTATGTCCTGTTTGTCCGTGTGTTCCTATCACATGACTGTGTGCGGTGGGTGTTGCATAGAAGTGTATGCTTCTCCCACAGGAGACACTGCAAGTCACATGACTGACCAGAGTTACATGGAAGGGTCAAGTGAATACTTGGCAACAGTAATACAATCTACAGTATCTCTTCTTATTTTTAAAAAATATATTTTAAAATTTATTTATTTATTTATGGCTGCGCTGGGTCTTCGTTGCTGCATGCGGGCTTTCTCTAGTTGCGGTGAGCAGAGGCTACTCTTCATTGCAGTCCATGGGCTTCTCATTGCGGTGCCTTCTCTTTTTGCGGAGCACGAGCTCTAGGCGCTTGGGCTTCAGTAGTTGTAGCTTGGAGGCTCTAGAGCGCAGGCTCGGTAGTTGTGGCGCATGGGCTTAGTTGCTCCGCAGCATGTGAGATCTTCCTGGACCAGGGCTCGAACCCGTGTCCCCTGCAATGGCAGGTGGATTCTTAACCACTGCACCACCAGGGAATCCCTACCATATCTCTTCGTATGTTTAATTTTCTAGTGTAAATTTTCGCGATAACTTATACCTGTACTGAAGCCTCTCTGATAAGTCTTCCTTTATGCCTTAAATATAGTTATTTCTGTTATGAAAGTGAATCATTTTACCTATCATCTTTTTTTTTAACTTTTTACTTTATATTGGAGTATAGTTAATTAACAGTGTTTTGTTAGTTTCCGGTGTACAGCAAAGTGATTCAGTTATACATATACATGTATCTATTCTTTTCAAATTCTTTTCCCATTTAGGTTGTTACATAATACTGAACAGAGTTCCCTGTGCTATACAATAGGTCCATGTTGGTTATCTATTTTAAATATAGCAGTGTGTACATGTCAATCCCAAATTCACTAATTATCCCTCCCCCCCACCCTTCCCCACTGGTAACCGTAAGTTCATTCTCTAAGTCTGTGAGTCTGTTTCTGTTTTCATTTTACCTATGATCTTGAGCCTACTTGAATGTAAGTTTAGCAAGGGCAGAGATTCTTGTCTGCTTTATTCATTGCTTCCTCAGCACTAGAAGAATGCTTGCCTCCTAATGTGCTTTCAATAAATATGTTTCCCTTCTTATTTCATCACTCTGTCAGTTATTCTCATTTTCTGTGTCTTCATTTATTGTTGGTTCTCTCTGCTAGCTCTGTCCCTGAAGTCTCTCAATGACTGTATTTTCTTGAATTATTTTAATCACAGCTACATATTTAATAAATTCTGTTAAATAATTATCTTTAATGAAGAGAATAAACTTATATGATCTTTTAACTCCTCTGGAAAATGTAGCCTACATACTTCCTCCTATAAATATGCATATCAGCCTATCATTAAGGTAAAAAACCCCAAAACCTTCCCTTTGACTCTTACAGTCTAGCTTCTCACTGTTGCTCTAAAACTATTGTTTACCTTTTACATTTCTCACTCTCTTTGACTTTTATGGAAGGCCCCCTCCCCTAAAACTCTATGTCTCTAGATCCTGAGGGACTATAATTCACTGTTTTGTTTTGCTTTCTAAGGTTTTTCTCTTTTCCTTAGAATGTTCCTCTTCCTTCCTCTACCACTTAAGTGTACTAATACTCCCAGGTTCTATTTTTAGCTTTCTTCATTTCTTGCCTTGTGCCCTTTTTAGCGGAGCTCTCATTCATATGGCTTTCACACTTATTTCTATATAGATGATTTACAAATCTGTGTCTTGTAATAGTTAGAAATTCTGAGTTTGCCCCCTCATTTCCACTTGTGGCATTCCCATTTGAGTTTCTCACTATCACCTCAACCTTAACTTGTCCCAAACCAAATTGTTTTCCTACTAGTACTGACTCCTCCATTGGAACTAACTCTTGTTTTTATTGATGGTTCACAGTCACCAGGCTTCTAAAAGGAGAGGGAATACCAGCCTTTGTTTAGCATCCAGTGCACACTAAACACTGCTTTTCACTTACTGAATGTCCAGCTCAAGTTTTACCTCCTGAGAGACCTTCAAACAATCACAGTGATCCTTTGCAATCCCTTCTTCTTAGACCACTTACAGTATATTTGTATTAAACCCATATATCCTCAGCCTGTGAATCTCCTGTAATTCATACTTTTAGTTTGTAAAACCTCTCAAAGGCAAGGATTTTTATTCCATATTTCTTTTTGTCAGCACAGTACCCCCCAGGTACAGTACAATTTAATAAGTATTTGATGATTTTTCATAGAAACAATGCTCTAAATAAGGACAAGAATATCAACTTAAATAACAAAACTAAATAAACTAAAACTAAGTAGCAAACTAATAACTCAAAATTAAATAATATTTTAGCTGTACTCTTGAACCTTGAACCCAGTTGAAAGGGGTTAGCCTCTGAAAGTGGCAGAGGCTCTTTACTTACCATTAAGGATCACCTGTTGAACAAATCTTTACTCTGTAACAGAATCTCTTTGTCAGTAATACACCTTCATATAGCCATTTTCTATTGCTATAACCATATTTATAGAAGGTAGTGTATTTATTTTAGCTTCTCTTCCCCGTTAGGTGCACCAGGAATAATTTCCTCACCATATGCAGGGGCTGCTGGATTTGCCCCAGCCATTGGATTTCCTCAAGCTACAGGTGACTAACTCTAAAGTTGAATTTGAAATGATTTCTTAATGATGGTCTATATTTTCCAGGAACTTATCAAAATGAAAAATATTACCATATTTGAAGGATTTATAATAAAAGCATTAGGTGTTTCAGTCATAGAAGTGGCTCATGTACACTATATGATGCACAGCTTCCTTGTGTTTATAAATAATTCTCTGTGGTTCCATTCTCAACTCCAAAATTCCCTTATATATTCTGCATCATTTATACTTGCCATTGGCACAGATAACTATAGGTTGACTATATTAATAATCTCTGATTTGCCTTTTTGGTTATTATACAAAATATATGAACTGCTTGCTTATAAGCTTATCAATTACATGTTAAACAGACTTGTGTGTTATTTATCTTTGAGTCCTTAAATGCCTTTGATGGCATTTAATACATAGTATGCAGTCAGCAAACATTTGAATTAATAAACATTTACTGTTAAACTTATTTGTAAATCCTCTTTTTTTGTTTTTTTGATTAATGGGTTTAGAAGATTACCGTAGAGGGTATGCATGCTGTTTTATTTCAGGAAAAAAATATATTTTTTTCTTTAAGTAATAGAAATAATTAAGAGATAGCAATCGGTTAATACTTTGATAATGGCTCTCTGACTCTTTTCCAAATAGTAAACAAAATGAATTTGATCATAACTTAAGGAGGAGAAAAAAATACTTTATGATTTTATTGCTGGTGCTTAAAGAATACACTTGAGGTTGGTGATTAGAAAGAAGAGTGGTTTAGTGTTAAGCCTAGTCTACACAGTACCTTTTTACAGCTTCCAGGTGATTTATGAATATAACTATTTTAAATTGCAACATAGTTGCTTTCTGGCAGTAATCTTTGTATCCTACCTTTCTAATTCTGGGAATTTTAACTACTCTCTTCACTGGAGAGGATGAAGTTAACTAAAAAGAAAAGAGTGATTTAAAAGGTTGAGGTTCATTTAAGTTTTAGGTTTTTGGTGGTTTTAAGACATCTTAACGTATGTTTAATTAAGTGAGTAATTCTACCTATCCCATTAAAATGAAGGCATTATACATTGTTTTTATGTGTTTGAAGCTCCCAAAAGTTTAATT
This sequence comes from Globicephala melas, assembly GCF_963455315.2. Lineage (NCBI taxonomy): Eukaryota > Metazoa > Chordata > Mammalia > Artiodactyla > Delphinidae > Globicephala > Globicephala melas. The sequence goes on from NC_083319.1 coordinate 21,797,111, forward strand.
TTTATACATTTGGAGGTAGTGATATATGGTTTCCCTCATTTTAGTTATTTCTTTCTACACACTGTATGTATAAAACACTGTATTAGATGTTAAGAAAGAGAAAAAATGTGTAAAGAGGGCTCCTGAGTTGATAAGACTTTTAAGGTGTAGCAGGGGGATGTACATATACACATACACACATGTATATACCCTACAGTGTAGCTAAGGTGTAGTGTTGGCGGTATATAATAGACTTAAGGAAGTTATTCAAAAGTTGCAGGGTCATGGGAAGAGGTCATGCAAAAGACTATTGAGTATAGATTTCATGGAAAAGCAACCACCCTAAGAAGGTGATGTGCACGGTTTTAAAATTCAGCAAGATGATGGTAATAATAACTTTCCTTAGATTGTCAAGCAGAATAGTATGATTGTAAACTATATTGCAATTTAATTACATGATTTGTGATAAACTGGCCAGACTCTGTCTATTATAAGGAATTTTGAGCTTAAAGAATCAATAAATTAAATAACTGGTTTATTTTATATCAACTAGAGATTTTATCTTAGATAATTTTTAAGCTGAGAATACAAATAGTGGGACATTCTGAGGAAGTGTAGTGTTTTAGGTATAGTATATAGTGTCAATATTCCAGTATTGTAGAACTTTCAGTAGTTCTGAAATATCTGGGGGAGTAGAGAGCTCTGAAAATTCTTGCTGCAAAAGAATATTGAATTCTATAAATTTGTTCTTGATGGTAATTTATAGAATATTGAATTCTATAAATTTGTTCTAGAATATTGAATTCTATAAATTTGTTCTTGATGGTAATAATGTTTTGCAAGGTTACAAAATGTTTTTTCCCCATGCAGAATGTATGTATACAATTTACCTGTTTTAGGTATACAACTCAGTGATTTTTAATAAATTTACGGAGTTGTGCAGCCATTACCACAGTCCAGTTTTAGAACATGCATTACTACCTAGCATGCATATATGTGACTTCTGCTAAAGGACTTTTTACAAAAATATGTATCTGGTTTTATGGTAGAAGTCAATATGAAAATAACATCTGCTTTAGAGAAATGTGCTGGAATATATTTGTTTTAAGAAATAGAAGGAGTACTTGTAGTTATAGACCCTTTGAAAAACGTAATGGCTTTAAGACCAGTGAATTTGGTTGCTATGCAAAGCACTGTATAAATAATAAAGTACTAAGTATGATAGTATCAACGAATAAAGAGCTCTACTTCCAGACAGACTCTGGAGGGCAGAAAACTGACCTTTGTTATCCTTATGGTAGCTTTGAAACATTTTCTTCTCTACTTTTGCTTTTGTCTTCATTTATTTACTTAAGTTGTACTAAGTGTTGTAATTCTCCAGATAACTGGAATATGAAATGCTTTTGATGTTTTGAAAAGGTCTGTCAGTCCCAGCTGGACTAGGTCCCGGAGCTCTTGGTCCTCTCGCAATCACCTCCTCTGCCGTCACTGGAAGGATGGCCATTCCTGGGGCTGGTGGTATACCGGGAAATTCTGTTCTACTTGTCACCAATCTTAATCCTGATGTGAGTTGAAAAGTATTATATGTAAAAAGTCTTTCAGGAGGAGGTATTGTAGCTTCTGACCTAGAGTTAAATTCAATGAAAATGTTTATTTTAAGAATTTTTATTAAAATTCATCACTAGTATATATAGAAGCAGCATGTAAAAAGTCAGTGCTTTGAACAAGTAAACTTACTTAAAATTTTTACTTAGACACTGATATTTTGTGTTATCCTTTTCAAACAGCTTATTACACCACATGGACTTTTTATCCTATTTGGTAAGTAAATTTTTTTGTTGTTGTTTTTTATATTATCTATGATGTGAATTGAGCATATTGCATCATTCAGTAATATTTATTACTGCTATGTGCCTACTAGTGTGTTTGACACTGAGGATAGAATAGCAAGGAAGACAGTAAGTGTTTACAGTTACAACAAAATTTTATAAAAAGGGAAATAGAGATTGTAATAGGAACATACAGCTAGGAGACCTAACCTAGCTGAGGGAATCAAAGATGATGTACCAGTAGAAATGATAGTTAAGCTGACTTGTGAAAAATGAGGACACATTAGCCAGGCAGAAAGGGAGGGCAAATGTCCTTTCACAGATAGTAGCAGTGAGAGACAGAACTCGTGGAACATAGAAATGAAGGAAGCTCAATGAAGAGTGTAAGGGAGAGACATGTTGAAGCTGGGCAGATGGATAGGGGCAAGGTCATTAAGAGCTTTATAAGCTATATTAAAGAGCTTCGTTTTTAACTTAAGAACAGTGGGAATCCATTGACTAGTTGTAAACAGGAGAGAGGCATAATGAGATGTTGATTATAAAAATAATCCCCTAACTTTCCAATAGTGTGCCTCTCAGTTAAAAAAAATATTTAGCCAGGTACTCCTAATCTATATATGATTAATTATTCATAAATTTCATCCATCTTTTACTATAGTCTTTAGTATAATATGTACAAACAAATATAAGAGCAATGAAGTGATATTTAATATTTTAAAGATTTTTCATATGACACTTTTTAAAATAAAAATCTATTAACATTTAGTGAGAAGTATGATTTAATATGCTTCATTATTTTCAAAAACCTTTTTCATTTTGGTTCAGTATCCCACGAACTGATTCTAAATTCACTTTATTTTAGTACTTGATCTTAATGGTTGTCATAAATGAAAAAGATACCTCATAAAGATATGCAAGGGAATCCTCTGGCGGTTCAGTGGTTAGGACTCAGTGCTTTCACTGCCAGATCCCAAGTTCAGTCCCTGGTCTGGGAACTGAGAATCCTGCAAGCTGCGTGGGCACGGCCAAAAAAAAAAAAAAAGATAGGTGATTTGAATGGAGGTGTTTCATTGTTGCTGTACTAAATAATTATGATACTAATTTTTCAGTCTAATCCACTAAATTTTGTTGTACTTTACCTAGAAAAGTTCCATTTTTCCTCTTGTTAAATTAGTTGATCTTGAAAACTGTTAACATTAGCATAATGGGGTTAAAACTCACTCTTCATGTGGAAGAATTTTTAAGAGGATGGAAAATTGTTTCAAATTTTTTGAGTGGGTAATAGGTTTTTTTGTTTTGTTTGCGGTACGCAGGCCTCTCAGTGTTGTGGCTTCTCCCGTTGTGGAGCACAGGCTCCGGACGCGCAGGCTCAGCAGCCATGGCTTACGGGCCCAGCCGCTCTGCGGCATGTGGGATCTTCCCGGACCGGGGCACGAACCCATTTCCCCCGCATCGGCAGGCGGACTCTCAACCAGTGTGCCACCAGGGAAGCCCGGCAATAGGTTTTTTTAACAGCGTTTTGTTTGTTTTTTGCGGTACGCGGGCCTCTCACTGTTGTGGCCTCTCCCGTTGCGGAGCTCAGGCTCCGGACGCTCAGGCTCAGCGACCATGGCTCACGGGCCCAGCCGCTCCGCGGCATGTGGGATCTTCCCGGACCGGGGCACAAACCCGTGTCCCCTGCATTGGCAGGCGGACTCCCAACCACTGCGCCACCAGGGAAGCCCTTAACAGCGTTTTTGAGATATAATTTACAGCCATTACAATTCTCTGACTTCAGGTGTACAACTCAGTGATTTTTAGTAAATTTATAGAGTTGTGCAGCCATTACCACAGTCCAATTTTAGAATATCTCTATCAGCCCACAGAGAAACATTATACTCATTTGCAGTTACTGTAAAAGTTTTTATTCATGACACATTTATGTAATTTTCATTAACAAAATCATTTATTAATGCTAAATGTTCATGTCTCTTTAATAGCCAGAGCACATTTCTTTCCAAAAGTAGTTAATTTCTCACTCATTTAGAAAAATATCACCCTCAGCTTGAAGAACAAATTGTGTGTTATTTTTTACAGAGTATCTATTTCAGCCACTTGTCATTTCTGAAAAGGGCAGCAAATTTGTAATACTTGTCTTTTTTTTTTTTTTAATTTTAAAACTACCATTCATCTCTTCAGTTTAGTTGCTCTTAGGGGCTTGCCCACAAGATAACCAATACTCCTTTGTGTGCCTTGAAGATTGTCATAGTCATTCTCTCATCCTATTACAAAGTATGGTAATGATGCTACTGTTTAAAGATCTTATTTTTATGATATTGGTGAAACCCTGTTCCACATAAATTGCAATATATATTAATACACTAAATTTTAAAAAATGAGAGAATGCCCTTCATATTGTAGAAACTTCTGTATATAATTTCTTCTATATGTTGAAAATTAGTAAAATGCAGTTTTTCATACTGGTTTATATAAACAAATCAGTACAAGTAAAAGTTTATTTTCCTCCCACACCCCAGTGAATCATTTTGCCTGCTTTTGGGGATGTGGGACCCACTTTGGGGAACACTAGCATAGAAAAAATGGATGTAATGGGATCAGTTAGGAGGCTATGATGATAGTCCAGATGTGAATTGGTGATAATAGGTTTGATGGTAGTGAGGATGGGAAGAAGTGGACAAATGTGAGAGATATTTAGGCCATAGAATCAGTGAGTGCTGGTAGTTGACTGGATGTGTAAGTGTCTAAGGAAAGGGGTAAGTCAAAAGATGACTCCCAGATGTCTGACTGGAGCAAATATGTGCATGGTGGCACTGTTTATCAACAGAGTTAGTGAACACAGGAGGGTGC